>NC_074669.1:30373710-30692001 GCF_029448725.1 Salvelinus fontinalis
CAAACAAAACAATGGTCATTATGGCCAAACAGTTCTATTTTTGTTTCATCAGACCAGAGGACATTTCTCCAAAAAGTACAATCTTTGTCCCCATGTGCAGTTGCAAACCGTAGTCTGGCTTTCTTATGGCGGTTTTGGAACAGCGGCTTCTTCCTTGCTGAGCGACCTTTCAGGTTATGTCAATATAGGACTCGTTTTACAGTGGATATAGATACTTTTATACCTGTTACCTCCAGCATCTTCACAAGGGCCTTTGCTGTTGCCCTGGGATGGATTTGCACTTTTTGCACCAAAGTACGTTCATCTCTAGGAGACAGAACTCATCTCCTTCCTGAGCGGTATGATGGCTGCGTGGTCCCATGGTGTTTATACTTGCATATTATCGTTTGTACAGATGAACGTGATACCTTCAGGCGTTTGGAAATTGCTCCCAAGGATGAACCAGACTTGTGAGGGTCTACACTTTATTTGCTGAGGTCTTGGCTGATTTCTTTTGATTTTCCCATGATGTCAAGCAAAGAGGCACTGAGTTTGAAGGTAGGCCTTGAAATACATCCACAGGTACACCTCCAATTGACTCAAATGATGTCAATTAGTCTATCAGAAGCTTCTAAAGCCATGACATAATTTTCTGGATTTTTCCAAGCTGTTTAAAGGCACATTCAACTTAGTGTACGTAAACTTCTGACCCACTGGAATTGTGATACAGTGAACTATAAGTTAAATAATCTGTCTGTAAACAATTGTTGGAAAAATTGCTTGTGTCATGCACGAAGTAGATGTCCTAACCGACTTGCCAAAATTATAGTTTGTTCACAAGAAATTTGTGGAGTGGTTGAAATGCGAATTTTTATATCTCCAACCTAAGTGTATGTAAACTTCCGACTTCAACTGTATATACATATAAATATATTTGTTTTAGGCTTGCCTGTTATGCATGTTATTTTGGCGTTAATACATGTCACGTATCAGTTTGCAAACAATGTAAGAAATTATATATATCATTGAGTTAATAAAGCCGCATACAAACACAGTCTCTTTTATGTTTTCTTGAGTAAGGCATCTCCATAATGCAGGTGTTTCAGCCTAGCTCAGTGCTTTCAGTTGTGGTGGGGCAAGCCAGCAGAAAATACGTTGCATTGCGTTCTGTCACTCATGAGGACTTTACGTCACTGCCAAGTGTAAGAGGAGACATTGAAAATTCTAGGCCTTTGTTTGCTGCCGTAGAAGTGCCCATCCAAGAAGGCTCAAGGTCATTGGCCACAGATAGAATTACGTCATGTCACGTTATACACTAACGGTTAGAAGTTTTAGAACACCTACTCATTCAAGGGTTTTTCTTTATTATTACATTGTAGAATAATAGTGAAGACATCAAAACGATGAAATAACACAGAAGGAATCATGTAGTAACCAAAAAAGTGTTAAACAAATCAAAATATATTTTATATTTGAGATTTTTCAAACAGCCACCCTTTTCCTTGATGACAACTTGCACACTCTTGGCATTCTCTCAACCAGTTTCACCTGGAATGCTTTTCCAACACTCTTGAAGGAGTTCCCACATGTGCTGAGCACTTGTTGGCTGCTTTTCCTACACTCTGCGGTCCGACTCATCTCAAAGCAACTCAATTTGGTTGAGGTCGGGGGATTGTGGAGGCCAGGTCATCTGATGCAGCACTCCATCACTCTCCTTCTTGGTCAAATAGAACTTACACAGCCTGGAGGTGTGTTTTGGGTCATTGTCCTGTTGAAAAACAAATGATAGTCCCACTAAGCCCAAACCAGATTGGATGGTGTATCGATGCAGAATGATGTGGTAGCCATGCTGGTCAACTCTGCCTTGAATTCCCAAAAAATCACAAATAAAAATTTGATTTGACCAGCAAAGCACCCCCACACCATAACACCTCCTCCTCCATGCTTTATGGTGGGAAATTAGACCAAAGGACAGATTTATAACTGTTCTAATGTACATTGCTCGTGTTTCTTGGCCCAAGCAAGTCTCTTCTTATTGGTGTCCTTTAGTAGTGGTTTCTTTGCAGCAATTCGACCATGACGGCCTGATTCACACAGTATCCTCTGAGCAGTTGATGTTGAGATGTGTCTGTTACTTGAACTCTGTGATGCATTTATTTGGGCTGCAATTTCTGAGGCTGGTAACTCCAATGAACTTGTCCTCTTCAGCAGAGGTAACTCTGAATGTTTTCCATTCCTGTGGCAGTCCTCATGAGAGGATTGAATAAATTTGATGGATAATGAATGGTGTGCCTGTTGACTAAGTTGAGGAGACGAAATGAATTGGTGTTACTTTGGATTGTAAACTGTCATGGTCAAAACATATTGATTCAATGGTTCTGAAGATGGGGAGAGGTCTGTCCATGATAAAGAGATGCTCTTCTTTTTTGACACCACACTCCACAAAGCAAGTTCTTTAAGCTCTAGTTTTATCTTATCTTGATTATTTCCCAGTCATATGGTCAGGCGCTGCAAAGAAGGACCTAGAAAAACTGCAGCTGGCCTAGAACAGAGAGGCATGTTTTGCTCTTCACTTTAATCAGAGGGCTAATATCAATACTATGCATGCCAGTCTCAGAGAATGACTGCATCACTTCTTGTTTTTTTTTGGAAACATTCATGTGTTGAAAATTCCAAATTGTTTGCATAATCAACTTACACACAGCACTGACACACACACTCACCCCACCAGGAAGAGGATCATAATAGACTATAGCCAAAACAGTTTGAACGCTAGAGCCAAATTCATACAAGATTGGCTTCAGAAACTGCCAGAAGCTTCTGTTTACCACAGTAAGCATTTCATTCTATCTGTTCTCCTCTATTTTTGCTGGCTGGCAAAGTACCAGGATGTTGTGTCTGGTTTTGAATCTGAATTTATAGAACTAAATTTGAAAACTGAATCTGAATGCATCTGAGAAGTTAAATATATGAAACGTTGATGAACTTGAAATTATAGTTTGTAAACTTGATAAACAAATAATGAACACAATATCTACCATATTGCAACGGAATATATAAACATTGCATTTGAATGTTAAAATTGAATGCAATATTCACTATATTCAGATTGAAATCATGAATTATAAGGTCCATTTATGAGTTCAATGATTAAATTTGTGCATAAAAAATGTGATAAAAATATATGATTTGGGATTGACATACAAACGGCTGCATTGGACTTTTAAAATTATATTATTGTCGCATTATTATGACACCTATGATCATGATACACTATACTGTTTATACAAAAGTATGTGAACACCCCTTCAAATTTGTGGATTCGGGTATATTTTAGCCACACCCGTTGCTGACGTGTATAAAATTGAGCACACAGCCATGCAATCTCCATAGACAAACATTGACTGTAGAATGGCCTTACTGAAGAGCTCAGCGCCTTTCAACGTGGCACCGTCATAGGATGCCTCCTTTCCAACAAGTCAGTTTGTCACATTTCTGCCCTGCTAGAGAAACCCCGGTCAACTGTAAATGCTGTTGTTGTGAAGTGGAAACGTCTAGGAGCAACAATGGCTCAGCCGCGAAGTGGTAGGCCTAGAAGCTCACAGAATGGGACTGCCGAGTACTGAAGCACATAGCGCGTAAAAATTGTTGTTCTCGGTTGCAACACTCACTACCGAGTTCCAAACTACCTCTGGAAACAACGTCAGCACAATAACTGTTCATCTCGAGCTTCATGAAATGGGTTTCCATGGCCGAGCAGCCGCACACAAGCCTAAGATCACCATGTGCAATGCAAAGCATCGGCTGGAGGTGTGTAAAGCTCGCTGCCATTGGACTCTGGAGCAGTGGAAACACATTCTTTGGAGTGATGAATCACGCTTCACCATCTGGCAGTCCGACAGACTAATCTGGGTTTGGTGGATGCCAGGAAAATGTTATCTGCTCCAATGCTGTATATATATATTGTTTTAAAAAGTATTATCTGTGTGGCATATTCGGGAGCACTTCAGTAAATTGTTAGCTCTTAGTGAATTACCCTTCATTTTCAATTGCTCATGATCATTAGTCACCAACTATACTTTAAGCATACTTTTTGACTACTAGTTTAGTATACATCCCATGGCAAAACTAGTTGTTTGTTTGCCTGATGCCTCAATGGTTCACAGTCTGCATGAGTTTTTTAGTCATGTTGATATTCACTGTCTTTGAATGTTTTTGCTTTGAAGCTCAACAGAAAGCAACTGATCTGCTTTGACATTTAAAAGCGATAGTCAGCATATGTTTCATATATGCAGTACATACATACCACGCTTTACAAGTCAAATGATATTTCAGTCGAGGGCATGTTACATCTTTAAAATATGTTATACTGTCCATTCTTACACCTGATAATGTAAAACACATTTCACTGTACCTATCAGCCATAGTAGTACGGCACCTCTGGAGCAAATTAGGGTTAAGTGCCTTGCTCAAGGGCACATCAGATATTTCACCTTGTCGGCTCGGGTATTTCGAATTAGCGACCTTTCGGTTACTGGCCCTTCTAACCGCTAGGCTACTTGTGTAACGATGTGCGCTGCGAGTCGGGAAGCAGGATCAGGGAGTGAGTGTTCTAATAGAATAAAACGGAACATAATACAAAACAAGAAACACAAACAGCACCCAGACATGAAACTGAAACAGAAACAATGACGCCTGGGGAAGGAACTACAGGGAGTGGCATATATAGGGAAGGTAATCAAGGAAGTGATGGAGTCCAGGTGAGTCTGATGATGCCCCAAGTACGCGTAATGATGGTGACAGGTGTGCGCCATAACGAGCAGCCTAGTTGGAGAGGTCGGAGAGGGAGCAAACGTGTCAGTGCCCCCTCCCCGCAGGACACCAACCAAAATGACGATCCCGGGGATCAGGAGCAGACCGGTCACCTCTGCTGAGGCGAGGAAAACCTGTCAGTTCCTAGAGCACCGGAGAGAGCATACGTGACGGTACCCCCTCCCTGGCGCGTTCGGCTCCTACCGCAGGATGCCAACCAAAGAGACGATTCCGGGGATCAGGAGCGGACCAGTCACCCCGGCTGATGCGCTGGAACCTGTCGCCAGCTGAGTCGCGGGAACATGGTGACCTAGAGCGCTGGAGAGAGAGCATACGTGACAGTACCCCCTCCCCGGCGTGTTCGGCTCCTGCAGCAGGACGCCAACCACAGAGACGATCCCGGGGATCAGGAGCGGACCGGTCGCCTCGGCTGAGGCGCAGAAACCTGTTCACCCCACTGGGTGAACATGGCTGAACTGGAAAGAGACATTTACACTGGTTGCATTCCAAATGGCAACCTATTCCCTAGAAAGTGCACTACTTTTGACCTGAACCCTATAGTCCCTAGTCAAAAGTAGTGCACTATAATGAGAATAGAGTGCAGTTTGGGAAGCAGACACTGTGTGGGGTGGACTGGAATGGATGGATGGATGGATGAATGAAACGATCTGAATTAAACCACAATAACAACAGAACCCAAGCTGTAGGGTTCTCTGTGTCTGTCCCCAAGAAGGGACAGGAACATGCAGTGTGTCACTTGGTTGTCAATGTATTGTCCGTCTGCTGATTGACCTATCTGCAGAAAAGTCCAGGTTCGCTCCTTCCTTTCATTTCCCAACAATTGAACAGCAACATAGTGGCTCTGGGATTTCAATTACACCGGCCCATTGTTCGACCAGCATACAGGGTCTGGTTGGCAATGTTTTTGGGTAAGATCCTATCAGCCACAGACCTGAGTACCAAATAGTACCCTACCTAACTATATAACACACTACTTTTCCATGATCAAAAGTAGTGCACTACATAGGGAATAGGGTGCCCTTCGGGACTCATACCTAAATGCTATGATTTCCCCACTGTGTTATCAAGGCAATTGGCACTGTATCTAGTAATTCTACAACTGTGTTGTTGTGTATGTGGTGGTCTGCCACTGTGTTTTCTGTCTGTGATGGCTGCGATGTCAGAATAGATATTAGTGGATTGATTTGAATAATGGCAACTTCATTAATTAGACTAAACTTCATTAAAAGCGCTCTCTTTGTCACAGAAGGCCGGGGGGTAATAGGTGGAAATAATTAGAAATACATTGTAATCACTGTAACGCAACAACATACAATAGTGTTTTCTATTCAATTCAACAGAAACTTGTATTTTCTTCATTTGATGAACATATACAACATGTTGGTGTATGGGCCTATACAGGATGTTGGTGTTTTCTAATCGTGTTTTGTTTTGAATTCAACAGAGACGTATATTTTCTTCATTTGATGAAGACAATGCATATTTTTGGTAGCCTGTCCCAGATCTGTTTGTGCTTTTAACTTCAATACTGTCATTGGCATGACAATGAGTACCAAGAATTTGGCACTCAGGTTGGCAGACTGGCATTCAGGCAGTGGTGTAAATTCTACCTAAGTCGTTTTTCGGGGTATCTGTACACTACTTCACTACTTATATTTGCAACAACTTTTATTTTTACTTCCCTACATTCCTAAATAAAATCATGTACTTTCTACTCTACATATTTTCTCTGACACCTAAAAGTACTATTTTTGAATGCTTAGCAGGACAGGAAAATGGTCAAATTCACGTAATTATCAAGAGAACTTCCCTGGTCATCCCTACTGCCTTTTTTCTGGCGGACTCACACATCTTTCTGGCGGACACATGCTTCATTTGTAAATGATGTCAGAGTGTTGGAGTGTGTTCCTGGCTATCCGTACATTAAAATTACAACAAAACGGTGCCGTCTGGTTTGCTTATTATAAGGAACTTGAAATTACTTGTACTTTTACTTTCGATACTTATGTATATTTTAGCAATTACATTTACATTTGATACTTAAGTATATCTAAAACCAAATACTTTTAGACTTTTACTCAAGTAGTATTTTACTGGGTGACTTTCACTTTTGCTTGAGTCATTTTCTATTAAGGGGTATTTACTTTTACTCAAGTATGACAATTGGATACTTATTCCACCACTGCACTCAGGGTACAATTTTGCCTGTGTATAGCAGGATTTTCTGCATCGTTCTCTGGCTTCGTTTCACCTGTTGAGAAGACAATTTCTGCACTTTGAAGTGAAACACTGTCAGTACAAGGAGGAGGAGGAGGATGGGGAGGAAGAGGAGAAGGGGGACACTTACACTTTGTAGTTGTAGCTATGCATTTTAAATGTTATAACAGCAACGACTTTTGCATTGTCGAAATGTTGGGATTTCTTTTGATCATGGAGCCAAAAGGTGTTGCTATACTTTCATTGCTCAACCTGCAGGATTGTCTTAGTTAGAGGGATGTAGACCATAGAGGAGGATGATTGGCATGTTGTTGATTCAGATTGTCCTGCCCTTCTCCCATATTACTTTGTAAAAGTTGCCACAGCGGAGTCTCTTAACTAGGCAGCTCTGTCATTCTATTATCTTATTCCCCAACCCTCCTGTCTGTCTTTCATCAAATAGGCAGTAATTACCTAATTGAAAGAGTGAATGGGTGAGAGAGAAACACACACACACACACACACACACACACACACACACACACACCATTAATTAATACAAAGTCAGAGGATGACTGGTTTTCTGAAAACCTGTCAGGCCCCAAAAGAAACAATTACCAAATGCCTTAGCTTACAGGGTGGTATACTTATTCTTCTTGTTTGCTTGAAGATAGAACACATTTTCTTCTTTGCATACTTTAGGTATGCCCACTGTGTAAATTGTGCAGTGGGAAAGTGAATGAGAGCATTCTCTTTTTGCTGAATAGCTTACAACATACTGTACATAACAAGTAACGCATCAGATTAGCAAATGGTAAACTGATCAAATTATCATGTACAATGAAACACATCAACTTTGAATATGACATTTAGAATACATCTGTCATAAAGTGGGTTGAATTGCAACATAACCCTTTACCATCTGTGAATACAGAACTGTGAGTTTCGTTGTTGTTGTCAACACTGAAGATGGTGAGCATTTCTTTACAGGGTGAGATCAAATGTGTAACTAAGCGTTGTCCTTCCTGGGAGACCACCGTGTGTAATTATCATCTGAGAGGAAACAGATAAAAGCATACTGCTGTCTAACGCTTAATTTCACATTGATGTTTATTCAAAAGAGCACTTATCTGGAGTCCTATCCATCTCCCATTAGAATAATCTAGTCTAGAACCATCAACACCTAACACTTTACCTCCACTTTATAAGAAGAAAACACTTTACAAAATAAAGGCAGGTGTCTTGTGTTCATAGGTTTTGGGTAAAAGCATTTGCTAAATGACATATATATATACTGTGGTTTGGCTTGTGTCAACATCACTTGGGTTGAATGTTTTTACACTTTTTTTTTCCATCTGACAGTGGATCTTATTATTTTCCATTTTTGAACACTGTCAAATATCAAGTGCTCTTTATCTGTTACATACTGCATGGCTCTAATGTAGAAACAATGTGAAAGTGTCATGGGCTTTAGACTAAAAGCTAGCTGCACTTAGCCCTGTACTGTATTGTATGTGAGTGTGGGCCTGTTGTGTAAGCCACTTCACAACTACCTTGGACATCATCCCATTTAGCTTGTGTCAAAAATACAACCCTATTCCTTATATAATGCACTACTTTTAAATAGTTGTGCGCTAAATAGGAAAATAGGGTATTATTTTTAGAAGTATTGCACTATTTTGGGAATAAGGTGCCATTTGTGTCGCAATCATCATCCAATTTACTCCCGAGCCATTAGATTCCACTGGGATGGTTTAACAGTTTATCAAAAATAGATGTTTTCTTCTTCTTTGCGAAGATCTTTATATTTTCCTTGCCAGAGATCTGTGCTACTTACTATACCATGTGGTAGTTTACACTACCAATATGGGATGGACTCCAGAAACAGAGCGAGCCAAATGAGCTGGCTGTACAGAATGCTACATTCTAAGAAAACCCTTTGGAGAACCTTTTTTGGTTCCAGGTAGAACCCTTTTGGTTCTAGGTAGAACTCTGTTGGGTTCCATGTAGAACCTTTTCCACAGATGGTTCTGCATAGAACCCAAAATGGTTCTACCTTGAACCGAAAAAGGGTTCTACCTGGAACCTAAAAGGGTTCTGCTATGGGGATAGCCAAAGGACCCTTTTGGAACCCTGTTTTTCTAGGGTGTAGGAGTCACACAGGGGGGGATTGGTAGAACAGAATTTCATATTTTTGACAGTTGAACATGGCAGCTGTGGCTACTTAATGGATGTAGCAGAGCAACGTATTGTAGCTGCTTCAGCGCAGTTACATCTAGTGAAAAAACACCCAAAAGGTTTTCTTCAGCACAACAGAGATGGAGAAATGTCAATATTTAATTTGTGAAAATGCGCATTCTGCTATTATGCTGGATTATTAATGATAATAATGAATTATGTCAATTGTAAAGCAAATGTTTGTAAATTTGACATTCATTTAAACTATTCACCTCTTACAATATATACATTTTATAATTCCAGTATGTTGCCACTGACAACAGTCGGTATATTTCATTTTAGAAGACATTACTTAAATTCCATGTGTGTATGTTGTTTCCATTTAGAAAGGTATGGTCCAGAAAGCCATGATCCTGATTAGATTGTCTGACATACAAATGAGAGTCTGACTCTCCCATTTGTTTAGAATCTGAAAGGTCCTCTCTCTCTGTAATCTAGCCACAATGACAGACTCAGATTGCTTCCCAAATGACACCTCATTTCCTTCTATTGTGCACTACAAAAGTTGTGCGCTATATAGGGAATAGGGTGCCATCTCTCAATCCATCTTCTACAGCTAAATGTGATGGTGGGTTTGATATTTGTCATTTATCAGTGTCCTGCTGGATAGATACACCGCCTGTGGCCATCAGTCTAAAGGGCAATTGTGGATATATACAGACAGGCGAACCCAACGATGGCGATGGTTTGTCTGGTTTTACGAGGGGTTTTATGGTAGGTACTCTCCTCTGACAAGACGTAGATAGGGGTTGGAGTGTGACCAATATGTTTAGTTCCAAATGGCAACCTATTCCCTATATAGTTCTCTACTTTGGACTAGAGCCATGTGAGCTTCCCTATGGGCCCTGGACCAAAGTAGTGCACCATACAGGGAATAGGGGGCCATTTTTGATGTGGCCTTTGGTTCGGACTGCGTTCTCTCCTGCAGCAAACTGCACCAAAGGACAAATTGAATCAGACCAAAAAGACCACTCTTTTTGCGAGAACCACGGTGTGTTGTTTAGTGTGCTCCCGAGTGCAGAGAGTTCACACCAGTCCAAACAAACCCGAACTAAGGGGGTAAACGCGCCAGAGTCTGGAAAAAATGATTTGATCATTATCCTCTCAAGGTGAGGTATGGAAAACCCCTATTTTTTTTTGGGGGGGGGGATTTACTTAGAAAATCTCTTTCTCTGAGTAATTGTATTATTATTCGAAAAGCATGCAATATAGCTTATTTTATACAGTCATTTTTGCTCATCTTTATCAAGGGGGTCAATAATGACCACACTGTACATCAAAGAACCGCAGCTGCTTCATCAAATATTCCATCATATCTTAATGTGGCACTATAGGAAACTCTTTATAACTGACACTATGTGTGTGTGTGTGTTTCACGTTTCAAGTTTTATTAGTCGTATGTATGGGATACACATGGCATACACCGTCCAACGAAATGCTTACTTTGCAGGTTCCATTTCGAGAACGCAACAACAACAAGAAATAATAAAAATATGAAAGAAACTCCCCCACTCTTGAGCACCTTTATGAACTCAAAGAAAAAGAAACGTCCCTTTTTCAGGACCCTGGCTTCAACACTGTTTCCCATGCTTGTTCAATGAACCATAAACAATTAATGAACATGCACCTGTGGAACGGTAGTTATGACACTAACAGCTTACAGAAGGTAGGCAATTAAGGTCACAGTTATGAAAACTTAGGACACTAAAGAGGCCTTTCTACTGACTCTGAAAAACACCAAAAGAAAGATTCCCAGGTTCCCTGCTCATCTGCATGAACGTGCCTTAGGCATGAGGCAAGGAGGCATGAGGACTGCAGATGTGGCCAGGGCAATAAACTGCAATGTCCGTACTGTCAGACGCCTAAGACAGCGCTACAGGGAGACAGGACGGACAGCTGATCGTCCTCGCAGTGGCAGACCACGTGTAACAACACCTGCACAGGATAGGTACATCCGAACATCACACCTGCGGGACAGGTACAGGATGGCAACAACAACTGCCCGAGTTACACCAGGAATGCACAATCCCTCCATCAGTGCTCAGACTGTCCGCAATAGGCTGAGAGAGGCTGGACTGAGGGCTTGTAGGCCTGTTGTAAGGCAGGTCCTATGGGCACAAACCCATCATCGCAAAAAGAGCTCTTCACTGACAAGTCACGGTTTTGTCTCACTATGGGTGATGGTCGGATTTGCGTTTATTGTCGAAGGAATGAGCGTTACACCGAGGCCTGTACTCTGGAGCGGGATCGATTTGGAGGTGGAGGGTCCATCATGGTCTGGGGTAGTGTGTCACAGCGTCATCGGACTGAGCTTTTTGTCATTGCAGGCAATCTCAATGCTGTGCGTTACAGGGGAGACATCTTCCTCCCTCAGTTGATACCCTTCCTGCAGGCTCATCCTGGCATGACCCTCCAGCACGACAATGCCCCCAGCCATACTGCTCGTTCTGTGCGTGATTTCTTGCAAGACAGGAATGTCAGTGTTCTGCCATGGCCAGCGAAGAGCCCGGATCTCAATCCCATTGAACACGTCTGGGACCTGTTGGATCGGAGGGTGAAGACAAGGGCCATTCCCCCCAGAAATGTCCGGTAACTTGCAGGTGCCTTGGTGGAAGAGTGTGGTAACATCTCACAGCAAGAACTGACACATCTGGTGCAGTCCATGAGGAAGAGATGCACTGCAGTACTTAATGCAGCTGGTGGCCACACTAGATACCGACTATTACTTTTGATTTTGACCCCCCCCCCCTTTGTTCAGGGACACATTATTCCAATTCTGTTAGTTACATGTCTGTGGAACTTGTTCAGTTTATTTCTCAGTTGTTGAATCTTGTTATGTTCATACAAATATTTACACATGTTGAGTTTGCTGAAAATAAACGCAGTTGACGATGAGAGGACGTTTCTTTTCTTGCTGAGTTTATAAAGCTGCTTATGAAGATAATTACACGACATGGCCAAAAGTATGTGGACAACCCTTGAAATGAGTGGATTTGGCTATGTCAGCCACACCCGTTGCTGACCGGTGTAGAGAATTGAGTACATAGCCATGCAATCTCCATAGACAAATATTGGCATTAGAATGGCCAGTACTGAAGAGCTCAGTGACTTTCAACGGGGCACCGTCATAGGATGCCACCTTTTCAACTAGTCAGTTGGTCAAATTTATGCCCTCCTCTAGCTGCCCCAGTCAACTATAAGTGCTGTATTGTGAAGTGGAAACGTCTAGGAGAAACAACGGCTCAGCCGCAAGTGGTAGGCCACACAAGCTCATAGAACGTACCACTGAGTGTCCTTGGTTGCAACACTCACTACCGAGTTCCAAACTGCCTCTGGAAGCATCATCAGCACAATAACTGTGTTTCAGGAGCTTCATGATCTGGGTTTCCATGGCTGAGCAGCCGCACCATGCCCAAGATCACCATGTGAAATGCCAAGCGTTGGCTGTAGGGGTGTAAAACTTGCCGCCATTGGACTCTGGAGCAGTGGATAGCATTCTCTGTAGTGATGAATCACGCTTCACCATCTGGCAGTCTGATGGATGAATCTGGGTTTGGCGGATGCAAGAAGAACTCTACCTGCCTACATGCATAGTGCCAACTAACACTTTGTGGAGGAGGAATAATGGTCTTTGACTGTTTTTCATGGTTCGGGCTAGGCCCATTAGTTCCAGTGAAGTGAAATCTTAAAGCTACAGCATACAATGACATTCTATACCATTCTGTGCTTCCAACTTTGTGGCAACAGTTTGGGGAAGGCCCATTCCTGTTTTAGCATAACCATGTCCCCGTGCACAACGCGAGGTCCATACAGAAATGATTTATCGAGATCGGTGTGGAAGAACTTGACTGGCCTGAACAGAGCTCTAACCTCAACCCCATCGAACACCTTTGGGATGAATTGGAACACCGACAGCGAGCCAGACATAATCGCCCAACATCAGTGCCCGACCTCACTAATGCTCTTGTGGCTGAATGGAAGAAATTCCCCGTAGCAATGTTCCAACATCTAGTGGAAAGCCTTCCCAGAAGAGTGGAGGCTGTTATAGAAGCAAAGGGGGGACCAACTGCATATTAATGCCCATGATTTTTTTATGAGGTGTTCGAGAGCCAATGTCCACATACTTTTGGTCATGTAGTGAATATTACGTAAAAGTCCCTTCAGATATATCTGATGTGTCTAGTTTTGTTTAGGTAAATGATGCTGATAGTGACAACCAATTTGATTGGACCAGATAAGTAAGGTGTGACCCTGCAGTCCAACAACACCTCTGTTTAAAGTCAGATTTAAATCCTGACCAAAGTGAAGCTGGAGAGGAAAACCCAATCAGGAGGTACATTTATGCAGACATTAAATATTTTCTGAGAAATACTCAGAATAGTTTTTTTTCAAAAAATTAAGCTTTTGAAAAGTTTCGAAATAATAAAGTTGTCAGTACAAATGTAGCTATACACCTCCGTTAGGAGGATCCTTCTTCAAGATTGCCAAAGCTGTAGCAAGGTCACAGTGTTGCCATTATGGTTAGACTCCACTCGGTTCTTATGTCACTCTGGCCATCTGGGTCGGTCTGTCTACAGCACAGTCTCAAGCCAAGCTACCTGTGAATACCTGGCCCTGCTGCAGTGACCCTGTGGAGAGAAAGACCTGAGTCACCTGGGACAGAGATAAAGGTCAAATGAGTCTATGTTGTAGGAAGGAACTTGAATTACTAGGCTTCTTTGGCAACCTTTGCTCTATTTATTGGCCTTGCGTGCTGGACTTTATTGGCTTAGGTACAGTACATCCTGATTGTATGGTGTTAGCTACATGACCAATTGAGTGGTTGAATGCAATGCACTCAGAGTACCTAATACACACACACACACACACACACACACACACACACACACACACACACACACACACACAGTGAGACTGGAATGTGAGGGATGATAGAAGAGGATGCGGATGTAATGGATGTGTTGAGGCCTAAATTAGTCAACAGGATTATTAAAGGATCTTACCTCACCAGCAGAGAGCACAGAATCATTTATTATAGATTTATAACATATAGGAGCTCAGGGAGGGACAGAAATAAATACCCTCCATAACTTTTAACCCCTTCCTCAACCACTCTGTCATCATCCCTCATCATCCCTCTTCTTAACCTCTTAACCCTTGTTCACCCTCTCTGCCCCCCACTCCCACCTCTTCACCCCTCCCCAGGGCTCTGTGTGGTTCTGACCTTCTGCCTGAGCAATGTCAGCAGCAGGGGAGTAGAGGGAGAGGGGTGCGTGCGTGTGCGTATATGTGTGTGTGTGTGTGCGTAGAGAGAGACGCTGGCTAGGAGGTAGAGGGCCTGGAAGGTGGTGATTCATGACTGGCCCTAGCTGCGGCCCACAGGGGCCTGTGGGAAACGGCAGGCATTATCAGTGTTAAATGGGTCTGAAAACATACTTCTCTCTCCTCTGGCCACCGGGCTCCGGTACAGACTTTCCGGTGGTGTGATTTATGGGCCGCGAAGCAGCGAATAGTTAGCAACGACAGTGTTACTGGCCGCGCCGCACCGAGCTGGCAGGTGATATAAGCATTTCCATGGCCACATTTCAAGTTTATTTCAGTTATACATTTTTAAAGGCGTGAAACAAAAAGAGCGGGTGGATTTATGACGGTGTGGATGTTGTTTGCAAGCTGCCAGAAGGAAGGGAGGCTGTGTTTTAATGTGTTCAGGGCAAGGATGAACTGTTGTTTTGTTCTCTTATCTCTTGCTTTTCCATCAACCCATGAGTATATTATTAAAGATATTTTTCCTTAAGACAGAAAGCTACTGTACATACACAGTTGCCAAAAGGAAAAGTATGGGAGTTATTTCATACACTTATTACCATACATTATCACCATACATTTTGTATTTGGTTCCTTTCGTTGATCAATCAAAGTTTGCCTTCACAGCTGAGTTACTCAGAACCGAATCCTCCTCAACTGTTTTGTTCAATTGTATAATTGGATTTCATTGAATAAACATAAACAAGAATGCAGGAAACTGTTGAAAAGTTGATGTATTTCTAGAACATCATATTTTGCCTTCCCATCTGGTGCAGTATGAACAATGACTGGTTTCCCAGATCCAGATTAAGCATACTCCTGGACAAAAAAAAGCAAGATTCTTATTTGAAAGTGTTTTTAAGTATAGGTTTAGTCTAGGTCCAGAAAACTGATCCCAATAGATCAATGTGATGGATTAACCTGAGGATGAACCAGTAACACATATTGGGGGTATAGCAGGAAGATAACGGGCCGTCTCTTCAGTGTGATTGTCAGTCTGCGTCCCAAATGGCACCTTATTCCCTATTTATTGCACTACTTTTGACCATAGAGTACCTAGTTCATACGGGTCTATAGGCCTCTGTCCAAAAGTAATGCATTATATACAGACTAGGGTGCTTTTGGGATGCAGACTGTCAGACCGGAGCGCACGGCTGCTGTCAGTCTATCTCTCACTCTCTCTCTCCCCCCAGAGAGAAGAAACTGTGTAGTGCTAGAGCAAAAACCTAAACGTACACCAACGGGGGAGCCAGGACCGAGTTTGGGAAACAAACCTTGCATTAAGGGACAGAAACAATAATCAATGGTTTGGATCAGGGACAGGCAACTCCAGTCCTTGGGGGCCTTGCCCCATCTAACACACCTGACTCCAATAATCAACTAATCAGGATCTTCAGTTTGGAATGCAATAGTTTAATCAGCTGTGTTTGCTAGGAATGGGAATAAATTGTGGCCACCACTCTGACCCTCGGGGACTGGAGTTGCACATCCCTGGTCTGGAACGACCGGTTACCGCACAGTCGGCTGGACAATATCACATTTCTGTCTCACTTCCCAACATCCACGAGGGAGACATGGAGGCAGGAAAGGGAGAAAGAGGGAGGAGGATGCGTTTACTCCGCATTAGACAGGGAAATGATTTGTTTACCGATTGAATGAAGCTTCAATTACTTGTCACACCTTGTGCATTGATTGGGAATCAGTGTGTCAATAAAAAAAATTGTCTTGTGAAACAATTGTACATTATATTAAAAACTTTGACCTTGGGGCACCTTTACTCCCTCAACACATTGCAAACATCAACAGATGTTCCTGTGTAAACTGTTTTCATATCCGTATCCATATAGCTCTTATTATATAGAAAATATATGGTATTGGAATCTGCAGGGTGGGACTGGTTATATTACAAATAATGGCAGATAAAAGTTTGCTTCATGTGACTATTTTCCCTTTGTGAAAAAACCCTCTCTTAGTGAACTGTGACAAGCAGGAGACTGTGACAAGCAGGAGGCTGAGCGTTAACAAAGGCGTCTACTCTAGAGGATTGTCTTTAAGAGGAAGACGACAGTTGCCGCGAGTCTGTGCACGACCGAGATGGCACAAGCACTAGTGGCAGGCAGGCAGGCAGGCTCCACTGCTGCTGCTCTGCTGTGAAATATGTCCCCCTTCTCTGTGCTCCTGCCAAACATGTTCCTGCAAAGTGACAGCTCCCCCTGAATACACCTTCCTTCCTCCTCGAAGAAAGATACAGCTCGGCTTGGCTTCCGCCTCAAAAGAACAATCTCTTCTCACAGATACTGATGGGAGAGTTTTATTTTAGCATATCATTATCCAGGACTAATACTGTACCTCCAGTAGTCAGTGAAAGATATAGAGAGGAGGAATAGAGGAGAATTATAAATTGCTTTAATATTGTCATTATTACCACGCATTTGTGTCTCACAATCATCAAGCCAGAATATTCTATTTTCAATTGAGTTACAATTGGTATGTGCATCATTAAATCACACTTAGATTAGCAGGGTCATTACGTCTGTTCTCGATGCATCATTACGTTTGAATCAGTCGTGCCATTAGAGTGAAATTACTCTCCTTACACTGTTTTAATTGTGTGTCTTGTCAACCCTGCCGCATGATCAATCAAGTCAAAGTGGATGGAGTCATGATTATTAAGGTAAAATGTCTTCCTCCTGAAAGAGGTACTGCCTCAGCGACCCCCACTGATTACCACTACAGGGTCTTGTAATGCGTCTCAGAGTAGGAGTGCTGATCAGGTTGGCCTTTTCTGAGCATAATGGAATGAGATTACATGGACTGGGTGGGGGGCTGATCCTAGATCAGCCCACCTGCTCTGATATGCTTTATGAATACAAACCCAGATTCCTTCCAGTGAAAGAAGAACCACTGCGGCTTCTAAGCAGGAATTCATCTCACATACGATATACGACTGACTCTGGAAAAGACAGAATGGCCTGCACACAGTGGCTGTGCCCCACATTTGTATTTTATTTAACTAGGCAAGGCAGTGAAGAACAAATTCTTATTTTACAATGACGGCCTACTCCAGCCAAACCCTCCCTTAACCGGGACGACGCTGGGCAAATTGTGAGCCTACCAATCACAGCCAGTTGTGATACAGCCTGGGATTGAACCAGGGTCTGTAGTGATGCCTCTAGCATGGAGATGCAGTGCCATAGACCGCTGCTCCACTCAGGAGCACCTATTTCCTATATAGTGTACTAGTTTGAATAGGGACCACAGGGCTCTGGTCCAAAGCAGTGAACAATATAGGGAAGGAGCGAACTATATAGGGAATATGGTGCCATTTGGGATGCAGCCTAGGCTATATTCTCCTTAAATCAGTTTTAATAGTGAATGTTTCAATTTGCATCAGATATTTTCCTGTTGCTGTATTTGCTTAAGGTAGGATGCTTTTTCAAAGGCTGCTTGCTTGTAAGACAGATCTGAATCGTGAAACGTGGGATAAATCACTTGGAAGTGTTTTGGTGGCAATTGTTGAATACTGATGTTCTTCCTCCCTTGTTACAGATTTGTTGTCAATTAAAGTTTAGTGCCGCTGCAGTGATTTTTGTGAAGAGGCTTTAACAGCTCACTTTTAAATATGCCGATCTGTGTCACAATGAAAGCAATTACAATAATTCACAATTACGGAATTGGTCATTTGTGAATACTTTTCTTATTTATGAATTTCCTTTCTTCGAAAGCTAGTGCTGTGGGTAAAACATCACTGTGCTGCACAAATACATACTTGGTAATACAATTCATATCACTGTATTTATGAATACGCTATGTGGCCCGAAAGTCAAACTGTACACTATTAATACATGAATATATACTGTATGCATTTTAGACAATACCATGTTGTCTCTATGGCTATGATGGCTGGATCACCATGATGGCATGATCATTGTTTCAAAGGATACCTACACCGTTAGAAAAAAGGGTTTCAAAAGGCTTCTCTGCAGAAGGATAGGGTTCTTCCAAGAACTGTTTTGATCAGAAGAACCCTTTTTGGAAGACAAGGGTTCTTTGTAAGGCAAAGTGTTCTATCTTGAACCTTTAACATCCTAAAAAAATGTTTTTGGAAGAAAGGGTTCTTTGATGATTCTTTGGAAGGCAAGGAGGGTTCTACATGGAACCATATATAATATTTCCCAGCATGCTCTATTGCAGGGAGATTAAAAAAATGGTTTGTTTTACTGTAATACCTGTGTTTTTAAATCTATGTTGATTGGTTGATTGCTTTTATACTACACAAAAAAATATAAATAACATTCAGTTTTCTAAACTAATTAAATCTGTTAGTAATGGGATTTATTGCACCTGTTACTGAGATGGTTGTTCCTGTTAAGATGATTGAGGTAGTCTCTGTATACATTTTTTCCTGCCCTGGCAGTCATTCTGAATACAGGTTGCGGGTATTTAACAATTCCACTTGTTGGATATCCAAACTCTGTCTGGATTCCAATATGAATTACACATCACTTTGCAAGCCAGCATAATGTGACTTGCAGGCCTGATGTGGCCTGTAAACCAGTTTATTCTTAACACCACTGTGTTAGGGTATAACTAGGCCCTCAAAGAAAGGCCTAATGATATACAGTATGTATTGTCATAAATAATTATGCTTTAAAGGCTAATAAGGCTGGTGGAACTGTTTATAAAGGGTTCTAAGAACCCTCCAAAGATAAAAGGGATATCTGTAGAACCCTTCAGAGGGTTCTAGGCAGAACCCTTCATAGAGGGTTCTAGGTAGAACCATATACAGGGGGTTCTTTGAAGAACCCTACATAGAGTTTGGATAGAACCCTCTTACGAAGGGTTCTACCCACTATCAAAAAGGGTGCCCCCAGGGGCCTCCCGGGTGGGGCAGTGGTCTAGAGCACTGCATCGCAGTGCTAACTGCGCCACCAGAGTCTCTGGGTTCGCCCCCAGGCTCTGTCGCAGCCGGCCGCGACCGGGAGGTCCGTGGGGCGACGCACAATTGGGCTAGCGTCGTCCGGGTAAGGGAGGGTTTGGCCGGTAGGGATTTCCTTGTCTCATCGCGCTCCAGCGACTCCTGTGGCGGGCTGGGCGCAGTGCGTGCTAACCAAGGGGGCCAGGTGCACGGTGTTTCCTCCGACACATTGGTGTGGCTGGCTTCCGGGTTGGAGGCGCGCTGTGTTAAAGAAGCAGTGCGGCTTGGTTGGGTTGTGCTTCGGAGGACGCATGACTTTCGACCTTCGTCTCTCCCGAGCCCGTACGGGAGTTGTAGCGATGAGACAAGATAGTAATTACTAGCGATTGGATACCACGAAAATTGGGGAGAAAAGGGGATAAAAAAAAATAAAAAAAAATGTGTTTAAAAAAAAAAAGGGTTCCCCTATGGGGGGACAAACTGAAGAACCCTGTATGGTTCTACTTAGCACCTTTTTCTCTTAGAGTGTACATGTATGGTTGGCCAAGACCCCTTTGTAGTCCTTTACACAGCTTGCAGAGGGCCAGAAAAAGGCATGTTTGTAGACAGAGTGCTTCTTGAACAGATATATTGGGTGGGTTGTACCTTGGAGGGTCCATCTGAAGAAGTCAAAATAGTCTGGTTGAGGGGCACAAGAAGGCATGTATAGACAGATCTCTTCTTCACCAGAGAAGGTGGGTGGGTTGCACCCTTTGAAGTGAAGCCCCTCTGTAGTAAATCGAGATGGCACGTTGACGACAAGATGGCATGTCTGGCTACAGACAGAGCATTTTCTATGCCGACGTTGGGTGGTTTGTACCATGGATGGTAGTGATGGAAGTAGGAGCCTATTCACTGTAGTACCATAATATATGTCACAACAGGTGTACAAATATGGATCATGACAGTGTTATGACCATATTATGACAAGTTATGACAAGTTATGTCAGCTGCGATGACATATGACATGGTTATGCCCATGTCATAACATGTTATGATGCTGGGTGTCATGTGAAGTGCTGCCGTATTTGTTTCTTGGGCTGCAAGAATGTGACTGATCAAAGTGCCTCAGGACTTGGATTTTTATTTTTGTACTGATTAAAAGTAAAGGGATATTGGTGAACAAATGTCATGGTCAAGGCTACGAAGGCGCCACTGCAATGAGTTGAGCTTACTCAGGTGTTTAAAAGTGCATATTAGACCAAGCGCCTAATGCTTCTTAGGCAGTTCTTCATGCGTTTTAGTTAGAAAACAATCTCTCCGCAGAAGCAACAGATACAGGGCTGGTTAAAAACAGCTTGATTGCCGTAGCAACATCAGGGAAACTGGGCAGAAGGGAGTCATGCTTCAAATACAGCAGTTCTGCAACATCTTTCATTCAGCCTCTCATTCTCCCTAATTGCCGGCCTCAACACGTTACGGAAAGAGATGAACTGTATAGGAAGCTCTGGGACAGGTCGTCTGGATACTGGAAAGCAAATGAATTGGCAGATGCAAACAGAATATCGTCTTTAGCGGACAACAGTTCTTGAGGTCTCAAACAAAAACAACCGTTTGTGATATTGTTCATACTGGTGAACCGCCGTTTGAGTTGTGTGGTTGCAATAGCAACAGAACCATATCTCTAGTCTATCTTGGCATGCAGCGCAATGGACATATGATGCATAATGTCTCAGGAAAGACTGTCTGGGTTGGCAATACTCAGTATATAGAAAATAGTTGGGCCTGCAATCTGGACCTACAGTACAGGCCATGCTGAAAACATTTAGACACAAAAATTCAAGTGGACGCAGTCGCATACTGTACCTACTATAGGCCTCTACTGTACATAGAAAAAAAGAACGAGACAAGCAGAGAGACTTTTTTCGAAGAGAAAGAAAGAGAAAAAGAGAAACAGAGATATACAGCAAGGAGGACTTCAGAAGAAGCTGGATTTAATTACATTTCTGTAGGTTATTAGCCAGATAAAATCTGCTGAGTTCATTAATACATAGTGGCAAAATGAATCCTCAAGCCGAATACATTTTTCCTCATTGTTAGGATATTTGATGTCATTTCTATAAAAAGTTATAAATAGCAGTTAAATATTAGCTAAATAATATACAGTTGAAGTCGGAAGTTTACGTACACTTAGGTTGGAGTCATTAAAACTCGTTTTTCAACCACTCCACAAATTTCTTGTTAACAAACTATAGTTTTGGCAAGTCAGTTAGGATATCTACTCTGTGCATGACACAAATAATTTTTCCAACAATTGTTTACAGACAGATTATTTCACTTATAATTCACGGTATCACAATTCCAGTGGGTCAGAAGTTTACATACACTAAGTTGACTGTGCCTTTAAACAGCTTGGAAAATTCCAGAAAGTTGTGTCATGGCTTTAGAAGCTTCTGATAGGCCAATTGACATCATTTGAGCCAATTGGAGGTGTACCTGTGGAGGTGTTTCAAGGCTTACCTTCAAACTCAGTGCCTCTTTGCTTGACATCATGAGAAAATCAAAAGAAATCAGCCAAGACCTCAGAAAAACAATTGTAGACCTCCACAAGTCTGGTTCATCCTTGGGAGCAATTTCCAAATGCCTGAAGATACCACGTTCATCTGTACAAACAATAGTACGCAAGCATAAACACCTTGGGACCACGCAGCCATCATACGGCTCAGGAAGGAGACACGTTCTGTCTCCTAGAGATGAACATACTTTGGTGTGAAAAGTGCAAATCAATCCCAGATCAACAGCAAAGGACCTTGTGAAGATGCTGTAGGAAACAGGTACAAAAGTATCTAAATCCATAGTAAAACGAGTTCTATATCGACATAACCTGAAAGGCCGCTCAGCAAGGAAAAATCCACTGCTCCAAAACTGCCAGAAAAAAAGCGAGACTACGGTTTGCAACTGCACATGAGGAAAACGATTGTACTTTTTGGAGAAATGTCCTCTAGTCTGATGAAACAAAAATAGAAATGTTTGGCCATAATGACCATTGTTATGTTTGGAGGTAAAAGGGGGAGGCTTGCAAGCCGAAGAACACCATCCCAACCGTGAAGCATGGGGGTGGCAGCCTCATGTTGTGGGGGTGCTTTGCTGCAGGAGGGTCTGGTGCACTTCACAAAATAAATGGCATCATGAGTACGGGAAAATGATGTGGATATATTGAAGCAACATCTCAAGATATCAGTCAGGAAGTTAAAGCTTGGTTGCAAAGTTCCGAATGGACAATGACCCCAAGCATACTTCCAAAGTTGTGGCAAAATGGCTTAAGGACAACAAAGTCAAGGTATTGGAGTGGCCATCACAAATCCCTGACCTCAATCCTATAGAAAATCTGTGGGTAGAACTGAAAAAGCGTGTGTGAGCAAGGAGGCCTACAAACCTGACTCCGTTACACCCGCTGTGTCAGGAGGAATGGTCCAAAATTATTGTGGGAAGCTTGTGGAAGGCTACCCCAAATGTTTGACCCAAGTTAAATTTTTTAAAGGCAATTCTACCAAATACTAATTGAGTGTATGTTAACTTCTGACCCACTGGGAATGTGATGAAAAAAATAAAAGCTGAAATAAATCCTTCTCTCTACTATGATTCTGACATTTCACATAAAGTGGTGATCCTAACTGACCTAAAACAGGGAATTTTTACTTGGATTAAATGTCAGGAATTGTGAGAAACTGAGTTTAAATGTATTTGGCTAAGATGTATGTAAACCTCAGACTTCAACTGTATATAGCTTTAGAATGTAGGCTACACTTCATAATGAAACACTCCCCAGTAAGCTAGTGTTTTGAAGGTGGACGGACTGTATTATATGCCATTCATAGACAACTTTCTATGCAAGCTGGGAGAGAGCGCGAGTACGGCTCATGTCATGCAGGTTCAGGTAGGCTTTACAGGACAAAGAAAACCTGGAATGAGTAGTTGTGTCCAAACTTTTGAATGTGTCACGCCCTGACCTGAGAAATCTCTGTTTTCTTTATATTTTGGTTAGGTCAGGGTGTGACTAGGGTGGGTACGTTCATTTTTCTATTGTCTAGGGTTTTTTGTATGTCTAGGGGTTTTGTAGATCTAGGTGATTTGTATGTCTATGGTGGCCTGATATGGTTCCCAATCAGAGGCAGCTGTTTATTGTTGTTTCTGATTGGTGATCATATTTAGGTAGCCATTTTCCCTTTGGTGTTGGTGGGTTCTTGTCTATGTGTAGTTGCCTGTCAGCACTATATTGTATAGCTTCACGTTTCGTTTGTTATTTTGTTAGTTTGTTCGGTGTTCATTCTTTTAATAAAGAGAATGTACGCATACCGCTGCGCCTTGGTCTCCTTCATACGACAAACGTGACAGAAGAACCCACCACAAAAGGACCAAGCAACGTGTTAATGAGGAGCGGACATCCTGGGCCCGGGAGAAAGATGAGTGGAGGACATCCTGGACCTGGGAGGAGGTAATGGCAGGGGACAAGACCATGCCATGGAAGCAGGTGGAGATAGCGCAGGAGGAACGGCGACGATACGAGGAGACACGGTTAGCACGGAAGCCCGAGAGGCAGCCCCAATAATTTTGGGGGGAGGCACACGAGGAGATTGGCTGAGTCAGGTTGGAGACCTGAGCCAACTCCTCGTGCTTACCATGGGGAGAGTGTGACTGGTCAGACACCGTGTTACGCAGTGAGGCGCACGGTGTCACCAGTTCGCATTCATAGCCCGGTGCACTCTATTCCAGCTCTTCGCATTTGCCGGGCTAGAATGGGCATCCAGCCAGGACAGATGGTGCCGGCTCAGCGCTCCTGGTCTCCAGTACACCTCCTTGGACCAGGATATCCTGCGCCGGCTCTGCGTACTGTGTCTTCGGTGCGTCTGCACAGCCCAGTGTGTCCTGTGCTAACGCCCCGCATTTGCCGGACTCAAGTGAGCATCCAGCAAGGACATATTGTGCCAGCTCTATGCTCCAGATCTCCAGTGCGCCTCCACAGTCCAGTACGTCCTGTGTCTCCTCTCCGCACTCGCCCTGAGGTGCGTGTCCCCAACCCGGGAACCACCAGTGCCGGCACCACGCATCAGGCCTCCAGTGCGCCTCCACAGTCCAGTACGTCCTGTGCCTCCTCTCCGCACTCGCCCTGAGATGCGTGTCATCAGCCCGGTACCACCAGTTCCGGCACCACGCATCAGGCTTCCAGTGCGCTTTCACAGTTTAGAGCTTCCGGCGACAGTTCCCAACAATACGTTGTCTAGGGTTTTTTGTATGTCATGGGGTTTTGTAGATCTAGGTGATTTGTATGTCTATGGTGGCCTGATATGGTTCCCAATCCGAGGCAGCTGTTTATCGTTGTCTCTGATTGGGGATCATATTTTGGTAGCCATTTTCCCTTTGGTGTTGGTGGGTCCTTGTCTATGTGTAGTTGCCTGTCAGCACTCATTTGTATAGCTTCACTTGTCATTTTGTTATTTTGGTTAGTTTGTTCAGTGTTCATTATTAAATAATAAAGAATGTACGGATACCACGCTGCGCCTTGGTCCGATTCATACGACGAACGTGACAGAATTGTACAGTACCAGTCAAAAGTTTAGACACACCTACTCATTCCAGGGTTTTTCTATATTTTTACTATTTTCTTCATTGTAGAATAATAGTGAAGACATCAAAACTATGAAATAACACATATGGAATCATGTAGTAACCAAAAAAGTGTTAAACAAATCAAATTACATTAGATAATTTAGACTCTTCAAAGTACTGTAGTACTGTCACCCTTTTCCTTGATGACAGCTTTGCACACTCCTGGCATTCTCTCAACCAGCTTCACCTGAATTGCTTTTCCAACAGTCTTGAAGGAGTTCCCACTGAGCACTTGTTGGCTGCTTTTCCTTCACTCTGCGGCCAACTCATCCCAAACCATCTCAATTGTGTTGAGTTCGGGTGATTCTGGAGGACAGGTCATCTGGTGCAGAACTCCATCACTCTCCTTCTTGGTCAAATAGCCCTTACACAGCCTGGAGGTGTGTTTGGTCATTGTCCTGTTGAAAACAAATGATAGTCCCACTAAGCGCAAACCAGATGGGATGACGTATCGCTGCAGAATGCTGTGGTAGCCATAACGGTTAAGTGTGCCTTGAATTCTAAATAAATCGCAGCGAGTGTCACCAGCAAAGCACCCCCACACCATCACATCACTTCACTTCCTCCATGCTTCACAGTGGGAACCACACATGTGGAGATCTTCCTACTCTGTCACTCACAAAGACATGGCGGTTTGAACAAAATATCTCACATTTAGACTCATCAGACCAAAGAACAGATTTCCACTGGTCTAATGTCCATTGCTTGTGTTTCTTGGCCCAAGCAAGTCTCTTCGTATTGGCGTCCTTTAGTAGTGGTTTATTTGCAGCAATTCGAACATGAAGGCCTAATTCATGTAGTCTCCTCTGAACAGTTGATGTTGAGATGTGTCTGTTACTTGAACCCTGTGAAGCATTTATTTGGGCTGCAAATTCTGAGGCTGGTAACTGTAATGAACTAATGCTCTGCAGCAGAGGTAACTCCGGGTCTTCTATTCCTGTGGCGGTCCTCATGAGAGCCAGTTTCATCATAGCGCTTGATGGTCTTTGCGACTGCACTTGAAGAAACTTTCAAAGTTCTTGAAAGGTGTTAAAGTAATCATGGACTGTCATTTCTCTTTGCTATTTGAGCTGTTCTTGCCATAATATGGACGTGGTCTTTTACCAAATAGGGCTATATTCTGTATACCCCCCTACCTTGTTATAACACAACTGATTGGTTCAAACGCATTAAGAAGGAAATACATTCCATGAATTAACTTTTAACAAGGCACACCTGTTGAAATGCATTCCAGGTGACTACGTATGAAGCTGGTTGAGAGAATGCCAAGGCAACGGGTGGGTACTTTGAAGAATCTCAAATATAAAAGATACTTTACTACATGATTCCAGATGTGTTTTTTCATAGTTTTGATGTTTTCACTATTATTATACAATGTAGAAAATAGTTAAAAAATAAGAAACACCCTTTAATGAGTAGGTGTGTCCAAACTTGTGACTGGTACTGTATATATAAACACTTGGTTGCTGATTAGTATGCTGTTGTATTGAACATTTATTTTACAATCTGCAATGTTTGAATTTTCAACTTTAATTACTGAGCAATTAATTACATTATTGCCGCCAGCCAGCAGTCTAAATGGCAGCCTCGCGACACTGTGCATTGCTTTGTGAAATGTTAGGCTTAACATGAGAAAATGATGACCAAATAGGCTTACTAATAAACATGTATCCATTAGCTAAAGCAAAGCTATGGACTACATGCCCTGGCACCACAGAAAGCCTATCATCGATTTGATAGGCAGCCTTATCGACATTTTCAGCATCATGGACAGCGATTGGTGGTCTGTACTTTGTGAGTGGCTGTCTGGCTGACGCATTCCTTTCTTTTAAGTGTGGGAGGGTCACCGTGTTTTGACAGTGAGCCTATTCTCTGTACGTCTCCAGTCTGGGGCCGGGGCCTGAATCTGCCCTGTGATGAATTTTAACACTCTCCTCTGGTGACTGTTGCCTCCGGGGGCTGCTCGCTCTCTCGCTTTCTCGTTTGCTCGGCAGCGTCTTTAGCTCAAATTAATCTGCAGTGTGGCACGGATGATTGTGTGTGTCATCCCCCCGGCTCCCTGCATCCCAGTTCCGCCACACGCCAAGGCCTAATTTGGACGAGCCGTTGCCATTTTGTGCCCTGTCATGCTGAACCACTAAACTGTTTCCCCCCTCTGTCTTTGCTCGGCGCATCGAGATGGAGATCAAACAACGAGCATGGAGAAAGAGTGACTGTGTGCACGTGGACAGAGGACCGAAGGAGATGCAAAATGCAATTTGTCTGCCACCCAGTTAATGAAAACAACCAATTATGTTAACATTGTGTGTTTATTGTGCGCTAACAAAATGACCAGAAATGGAACTAAAATACTGTGGATGTGCTGCAAAAGAAGCCAATTGAGTGATGCAGATTATGGTGGTTTTGACATGTTGTGCTGTATGAGTTTAAGGGTGCATCGACCAGTACACAGTTTGTAATTTGGATGATGGCCAATGGGGATCGACTGCTATGTTTTGATCATAATATTCAAGGTCAATGATATCGCACCAAATGAAAAGTCAGTTTAGTGTCTTCGTATTTTAAAGAACTAAATTCCATACAAAACACAGCATTTTCCAGTTTCACATACTGAAGGCCTAAGTGCAATTTTATTTGAATAATTTGAGTCAGACTTTGATCATCACTCACTCATTCTTTTAAAATAGAAAGGGTTTTATTTCATTTAAGCATGTTCGTTGTATTAAATTGGAAATGAATGGGGTCGATTTGTTCACTGTCAAACATAGTTTATTGTTGTCATCAGTGTATTTCTCTCTGCTAAAGTGAAGTCTACTGAGTAAATGTACACTGAGTGTACAAAACATTAAGAACAGCTGCTCTTTCCATGACATAGACTGGTTAAAGTTATGATCCCTTATCAATGTCACTTGTTAAATCCAGTCAATGTAGATGAAGGGGAAGAGACAGGCCACAGAAGGATTTTTAAGGACATGGATTGTGTATGTGTGCCATTGAGGGTGAATGGGCAAGACAAAATATTTAAGTGCCGGTTATACGGGGTATGGTAGTAGGTGCCAGCCATACCGATTTGAGTGTGTCAAGAACTGCAAGGCTTCTGGGTTTTTCACGCTCAACAATATCCCATGTGTATCAAGAATGGTCCACCACCCAAAGGACATCCAACCAACTTGACACAACTGTCAAGGATTGGGTCATTGGAGACAAAATGGGCCAGCATTCCTGTGGAGCACGCTTTTTACACCTTGTAAAGCATGTCCCGACGAATTGAGGCAGTTCTGAGGTGAAAAGTGGGTGCAGCTCAATATTAGGAAGGTGCTCCTAATGTTTTGTACACTCAGTTTACTTTATATATGTGTGGGTGTGTGGTTCATGACGATTCTTCAGAATTCGGAAAGGTTCTTGAAATGTATGGAAGCCTGCAGATGTGTCCCTTTCATAGCACACAGCAAATTGGAAAGTGTTAACTAGTGTTGATTTTTCAGTGTAACATTTCTAGAGTTGATTCAAGATTTACAAAACACTGTAAAGAGTTACATTAACACTCAGTGGTGTAAAAGAACCCCAGTGTTAGCGTTAATAGCCACATTTGAACCTTAACCACACCCATCATTAACATTTTTCCCAGCGTGCTCTATTGCAGGTTTTAGAATAGTTTTGTCAATATCCGTGTTTTTGCATGAACATTGATTGATTGATTAATTAATCTTATGCTACTCAAATATAAACATACATTTTTCTAAACTATCTGTTACTTGGACTTATTGAACCCATTACTGATATGGTTGTTCCAGTTTAGATGTTTATTAATGTAGTCTCCTAATCCTTGCAATCATTCTGAATGCAGGTTGTGTGTGAATAAACCTTTCAAATATTGAATATCCCCACTCTGGATTCCAATAGGATCACTTTGCAAAACAGCATATTGTCACTTGCAGGCCTAAACTAGTGATGGGAAGTTCGGCTCTTTTTACTGACTCGGATCTTTTCGACTCGTTCAGTCAAAAGAACAAGTCTTTTGCCTAATTTTGTTCATTTGAGTCAGTAATACCCAACACGGAAGACCCCCTACTTGCAACCGAATGAAATGAAAACTCCGAGTCATAGTCATAAGTTGTTCACCATAGGGGGCTTATTGGAGACATCATTTGTTACTGAGACTTGTAAAGGTGTGCTTTAAACAATGTAATTTTATTGATTGCTAGGCATACAAATATGATTATTTCTTGATACATTTGAAACCAGGTCTAGTTGTGGCCGCAACTGGACTAGATTATGAACAACTCTTGGCGGAATGCATTGCTTGACTGCCGTGAAGGTGATTAGCACAAGCAGCTATCGTTCGCGAACTGCAGCCCCACAAACGATTAGTTCTCGATTTCGAGTTTGTTGGTTCTACATAGCTGTGTCTATCATAACTGTGTCTATCATAACATTCAATCATCAATTAATTGCATTCAATCTTGCACCATGCTATCAATTGTCAGTTCTAAACATATCTTTTCCTTCTTTATTTTAGTGTGTCCTTATACAGACAGTTGGTGGTTGGAGCACGTCTCTGGAGCCACTGTCTGAGCCAGAGGAGCGTGTATTAATCCTGCTGTATGACTCATTGCTGCCAGCCCAACTGTTCAAACAAAAGACGAAAATGAACTAGTCACTCTGAAAAATGAATCATGACTTTTGAGTCAGTAAAAAGATTGGTTCAAAAATATCAACTCGTTCACGAACTGCAAATCACTACTGTAAACTATGAGTTTCAGGCCACTGTATTACGGTAACACTAGGGCCTCAAAAGAAAGCATTAAAGGGAAATCTGCACATTTTGCATCATCGTAATGATGTGGCTGGTAACACTTTGCTTCTTGAAGTTCAATGTCAAAAAAAGTTCACCACTGACATGCAAAACATTTTGGGACTGTATAAAGTGGACTTGGTGAAGACAGTACCAGAATATCATTTTTTTAGGATGTTTTACCTTTAAGAAAAATGCATTGTATTACAGTTTTTTACAATCGCTAGGACCCATTTCTCAATACTTAGGTCACTTTTTCAAAACTCTTCACACAGTTCTCCTAACCAACTTTTAGCTTGACACAGCAGTTCATTTTACATCCAAAATGCACTAAAATGACCAAAATACTTCATACATGTCTCAAATCAACTAATTCTTCCAATACACAAACAAAGGTTGACACCCAACAAGCACACATTGTCACTCATAAAACAATGACCTAAAAAACACACAACGTTTTATTTTGTAAAATGTCTTTACTAAACAAGAATGACACCTCTCTACTGTTCAGAATTCACTTCAGTATATGTTACAGGAATGAATCAGACTTGATGCAATATGCGTCAATGTTTTATGTCATTAAAAAAAAAAATAATAATCTCCAAAATATAAGTATATAAAGTATATACACCATCTAGTGATACAGATACAGTAGCAATGTTAGTCAACCCTGTCTTCTGCATTTGGCCACAAGATGTGATGTGGATGAGAACCTATGTCATCTTGGACAATACACCTAGGAAAGAATCTTTTGGCATGCCTGGTCCATCCCTGGCAATCTTCTACAGATACGTACTGTATGTCCAGGCATCCAGTATTCATTGCGTCCAGAAGGGACATTTGATCAAGTGGATGGTGGTCATAAACCTTCCACCTCCATGAGCAAAATAATTCCTCTATGGGGTTGAGGAATGGAGAGTAAGGTGGGAGGAAAAGTGACACCATCCTGGGATGGGCTGCAAACCACTCTGTGACTGGACGGGAATGGTGAAATGCCACATTGTCCCATACAATTACAAACGTTGGCCGATTTCGCCTCACTGCATCTCTTTCCTCACCTGGCACAACCCTTCCATAGAGGTCATCCAGGAATGAAATGAGACGCTCGGTGTTGTATGGCCCAATTAGCAGTTTGTGTAACAGAAATCCATCAGAGGATATTGCTGCACACATTGTGATGTTGGCACCCCTCTGGCCTGGGACATCCACTGTGGCTCTATTCCCAATCACATTCCTTCCTCGCCGCTGTGTTTTGGCCAAGGTGAAAACAGCCTCATCCACAAAGATGAATATGTGGGGTGTTTGCCTGGCTTCAATCTCCATTACTCTCTAAAATAAATCCACAAGGAAACATAAGAGTTAGGCTATTACGGTAGTTTACATTATACCTAAAAACATGCCATTGTGTCCCTCTGCCTCGTTTGGTTTTGTTCAAAACCAGTTCTTTATTTTATCATCATCTTACCTGGACATGTTGGTTCCTGAGTTGCTTGACTCGTTCAGGGTTCCTCTCAAAGGGGATAGTGTACCTAGCAAAGACTTGTAGATGACCTGGAGCCAGTGGGTTTGGCGAGAGGTATGAAGCGAGGGCCAGTCAACGAGAGCATACAGGTCGCAGTGGTGGGTAGTAAATGACGACAAAACGGATGGCACTGTGATAGACTGCATCCAATTTGTTGAGTAGAGTGTTGGATGCTATTTTGTAAATGACATCACCGAAGTCGTGGATCGGTAGGATGGTCAGTTTTACGAGGATATGTTTTCAGCATGATTGACGGATGCTTTGTTGCGAAATAGGAAGCCGATTCTAGATTTAATTTTGGATTGGAGATGCTTAATGTGAGTCTGGAAGGAGAGTTTACAGTCTAACCAGACACCTAGGTATTTGTAGTTGTCCACATATTCTAAGTCAGAACCGTCCAGAGAAGTGATGCTGGATGGGCAGGCAGGTGCGGGCAGCGATCGGTTGAAGAGCATGCATTTATTTTTACTTGCATTTAAGAGCAGTTGGAGGCCACGGAAGGAGAGTTGTATGGCATTGAAGCTCGTCTGGAGGTTAGTTAACACAGTGTCCAAAGAAGGGCCAGAAGTATACAGAATGGTGTCGTCTGCATAGAGAGGTGGATCAGAGAATCACCAGCAGCAAGAGCAACATCATTGATGTATACAAAGAAGAGAGTCGGCCCGAGAATTGAACCCTGTAGCTCCCCCATAGAGAATGCCAGAGGTCCGGACAATCGGCCCTCCGATTTGACATACTGAACTCTATCAGAGAAGTAGTTGGTGAACCAGGCGAGGCAATCATTTGAGAAACCAAGGCTGTTGAGTCTGCCGATAAGAATGTGGTGATTGACAGAGTCGAAAGCCTTGGCCAGGTCGATGAATACGGCTGCACAGTAATGTCGCTTATCGATGGCCGAGGTGCACCCCTGACGAGCTCTGAAACCGGATTGCATAGCGGAGAAGGTACGGTTGGATTCGAAATGGTCGGTAATCTGTTTGTTAACTTGGCTTTCGAAGACCTTAGAGAGGCAGGGTAGGATAGATATAGGTCTGTAGCAGTTTGGGCCTAGAGTGTTTCCCCCTTTGAAGAGAGGGATGACCGTGGCAGCTTTCCAATCTTTGGGAATCTCAGACGATACGAACGAGAGGTTGAAGAGGCTAGTAATAGGGTTTGCAACAATTTCGGCAGATAATTTTAGAAAGAGTGGGTCCAGATTGTCTAGCCCGGCTGATTTGTAGGGGTCCAGATTTTGCAGCTCTTTCAGAACATCAGCTGACTGGATTTGGGAGAAGCAGAAATGGGTAAGGCTTGGGCGAAGTTGCTGTGGGGGGTGCAGTGCTGTTGACCGGGGTAGGGGTACCCAGGTGGAAAGCATGGCCAGCCGTAGAAAAATGCTTATTGAAATTCTCAATTATAGTGGATTTATCGGTGGTGACAGTGTTTCCTAGCCTCAGTGCAGTGGGCAGCTGAGAGGAGGTGCTCTTATTCTCCATGGACTTTACAGTGTCCCAGAACTTTTTTGCGTTTGTGCTACAGGATGCACATTTCTGCTTGAAAAAGCTAGCCTTAGCTTTCCTTACTGCCTGTGTATATTGGTTCCTAACTTCCCTGAAAAGTTGCGTATCACGGGGGCAATTCGATGCTAATGCAGAATGCCACAGGATGTTTTTGTGCTGGTCAAGGGCAGTCAGGTCTGGAGAGAACCAAGGGCTATATCTGTTCCTGTTAGAATGCACATCTTATCTGTTGTTTTGCCGGAAATTTCTCACAGTAGATGCCACTGTTGAGCATTGCAGATTTGGGTGCACTCACAGACCAGCCTCTCTCATTGATAGACCATGATTTATTAATTGATCAATTATAGTAGCCCTAATCTCATCTGAGACTACAGCTCTTGATCTTCATCTCAGTCTTCTTCCACCACGCATACGTACTCCTCTAATTCTCCATATCTCTCTGTCTCTCTCTCAGCCACTCTTCTTCCTCTGTCAGCCACTTCCTCCTCTGTTCCTCATCTCTGGCTGGGTCCATGTTTACATTACAGTACAGCATTATTCCTAAGATTTCCACTTTTGTATAGAAGGTAATGAATTTGAAAAACTAACACCTGGGTAGGTGTTCAGCTACAATGGGAATCAGCTGTGGTTGGTCTAATTGTTTTGATAGTATTACATTTTTTAGATTTGGAATATATTTCAATACGGTATTACTGTAGAAATGTAGCTGTCTTATTCAATTTTGTGTTCTGTTAGGTTTATAACTTAAGTTGAACAGTTTTGAAAAGAGTATGTAAAAATGTGCAAATTGGCCTGTAAGTACATAGAGTTTTGGTGGTGGTTGTGTCTGAGTGAGAAAATAATAAATGACATTTGAAAGATATAGTCATTGAACGCATTTTGTGCCAAAGCAATGGAAAACGATCCACAGTTTAGTCCACATAGACTGCTGTTGTGCTCACTGTGTGATGAGTTTTGAAAAAGTGATGTAAGTATTGAGAAATGGGTGCTAGCGATTGTAAGAAAAACTGTAAATGTTAATGACAATATATTACCTTCAAATCTCACTTGATAAAGGCCACTGGTCAAGAAAATAATGAATGCAACAACTATGTCTCTGTCACTAGCAAAAATAATGCAAATAAGGCTTAAAACCCTACAGCAGGGATATTCAATACCGGTCCTGGACAGCCAAAACATTTCTGGTTTGGGATTTTTGTATGGTTCTTCAGAGACCCTAAAATAGTTCCTCTATGACATCGCACTCAAGGACCTTATTTAGTTCCAACTTGCACATTTATTTTTAAGAGTGTTCAACAGCAGATAAAGCTGAACAAATGATTGTAATTAACAACATTAAACTCCCTGTCTCTCCTTGGTGTCTCTGGCTGTTTCTGAAATGGCACCCTATTCTCTACATAGTGCACTACTTTTTACCAGAGCCCTTTGATCTACAGTCCCTTGGGAAAATATTCAGACCCCTTGAATTTTTCCACATTTTGTTACGTAACAGCCTTATTCTAAAGTTGATTAAATAACTTAAGGACATTGAGACTTGTCCCGAAGCCTCTCCTGCATTGGCTGTGTGCTCTGGACCCCAGTTTGAGGTCCAGAGCACTCCGGAGCAACCAATGTTGTGGTAGATAGCATTTTGTTATATTAGTCATTTAACAATGTTAAACATTTTATATTAATATACTGTATCTAATGTGTAAAAATATTGTCAGGATGTTTCATTGACGGTGTACAAATTTAACATGAGTGACATTTACTCTCACGTGTGGACAAAATATCTTGAGGAAATACATTTGTGGAAGCATCAAAAGTGTTAGCACACAACCATAACATGTGTAGACAATACAACAAATCAGATGAACAGGAATGACATTTACTCTCACGGGTAGCCAAAAACAATAATCTGAAAGCCACACCACTACTAAGCCACATCTCTAGTCTTCAAAGCTCACCCGGTGAATCATAGCGCAATAACACAACTAATTGACCCAACTGGCTGGGTCAAAAATAACCCAAAGTGTGCTCTTTCCACTATTTACCCAGCGCTGGGTTGTTTTCAAACCAGCATTTTTAGAGTGTAGGGTGTCATTTCAGATGCAGCCATTGCATGTTTGTCCTGTTTATCCTGCTTTGCTGTATTAGCACTTATTACCCCAGATAGATTCCCTATGTGGGGGTAATGTATGTGGAGAAGGTAAGTGTTGCGTTCTGGCTATTCTCTGGAAATTCGTAAACCATGGATATGGGACTCACTATTCGGATAGCAGGAAATTACACTGTAGGCACATTTCATCCTTTTTAAACAGTGTGAAACCGGTTGACAGTGGTTGATGATGGCATATCATCCAAAAGCCTTGACAATGTCTTGACATGACCTTATTGCATGACCGGCATGCAGTAAGAGATGCGCGTGTGTGTTGGATGCAGTCGGGACTAAAGAGGCTTGTAAATCCCCAGCAAATTCTAGGGGTTTCTGAATATTGGTGTCTCAAGCCTTTAATTGAGAGATCAAGCAAAGACACTCACACCCACCACTCATTGCTTTATTAAATCAATACATTGACCACTAAGCTGATAACCCAGAGCCTCCTTTCTTATGTAGCTATATTGCCAACTGAAATCTCTTGTCTCGTTATACAAATAACGTGGAAGGCATCCTGCTTGTATCGACCAGTGCTAGGCTACAGCTAAATTCTACTGTCACATTGTTAAACTAAGGTTGAAGGCATTTGTGATGTTTCAATCTGTGATAGCTGCAGCTGAATGCCAGAGAAGATGGGTGTTGTCTTAATGACAAGCACTACCATGCCCTGTATATGAACACACAATGAAAGCCAGATAGGCCCTGATAACAGCAATATCACTTTAGCCCTCTAGTTCAGGAGGTCTGCATACTAAATGGCACCCTATTCCCTTTTTAGTGCACTACTTTTGACCAGGGCCTATCTGGGAAGTAAACTAGCTCTTCACGCCCTTGCTCTTATAGTGTTCCTGTCACATGCAGTTGTGCTACCAATCTTAAGTGGCCACCCCCACCAACCCCTGTCTACATTCACAATTGCTTCTCTCACACCCCCATCAAATAGACGGTATTGCTCATTTCCTAAGCTTTTTTATACTTTGGAATACAGATCAGCTGGTAGTAAACTCAGGACCCTTTTTCAGGACCCTGTCTTTCAAAGACAATTTGTAAAACTCCAAATAACTTCAAAGATCTTCATTGTAAAGGGTTTAAACACTGTTTCCCATGCTTGTTCAATGAACCATAAACAATTAATGAACATGCACCTGTGGAACGGTCACTGTTACTAACAGCTTACAGACAGCAGGTAATTAAGGTCACAGTTATGACAACTTAGGATACTAAAGAGGCCTTTCTACTGATTCTGAAAAACACCAAAAGATAGATGCCCAGGGTCCCTGCTCATCTGCGTGAACGTGCCTTAGGCATGCTGCAAGGAGTCATGAGGCATGCAGATGTGGCCAGGGCAATAAATTGCTCATCTGATCGTCCTTGCAGTGGCAGACCACGTGTAACAACACCTGCACAGAATCGGTACATCCGAACATCACACCTGCGGGACAGGTACAGGATGGCAATAACAACTGCCCGAGTTACACCAGGAACGCACAATCCCTCTATCAGTGCTCAGACTGTCCACAATATGCTGAGAGAGGCAGGACTGAGGGCTTGTAGGCCTGTTGCAAGGCAGGTCCTCACCAGACATCACCGGCAACAACGTCGCCTATGGGCGCAAACCCACCGTCGCTGCACCAGACAGGACTGGCAAAAAATGCTCTTCACTGACGAGTCGTGGTTTTGTCTCACCAGGGGTGATGGTCGGATTCGCGTTTATCGTCGAAGGAATGAGCGTTACACCGAGGCCTGTACTCTGGATCGGGATCGATTTGGAGGTGTAGGGTCCGTCATGGTCTGAGGCGGTGTGTCACAGCATCATCGGACGGAGCTTGTTGTCCGTGCAGGCAATGCTGTGCGTTACAGGGAAGACATCCTCCTCCCTCAGGTGGTACCCTTCCTGAAGGCTCATCCTGACATCCTCCAGCATGACAATGCCACCAGCCATACTGCTTGTTCTGTGAGTGATTTCCTTCAAGACAGGAATGTCAGTGTTCTGCCATGGCCAGTGAAGAGCCCGGATCTCAATCCCATTGAGCACGTCTGGGACCTGTTGGATTGGAGGGCGAGGCCAAGGGCCATTCCCCCCAGAAATGTCCAGGAACTTGCAGGTGCCTTGGTGGAAAAGTGTGGTAACATCTTACAACAAGAACTGGCAAATCTGGTAGAGTCCATGAGGAGGAGATGCACTGCAGTACTTTTTTTTTTTAAACATGTATTTTCTATTTATTTATTGCACTGCAGTTCTTAATGCAGATGGCGTCCACACCAGATACTGACTGTTACTTTTGATTTTGATCCCCCACCCCTTCATTCAGGGACACATTATTCAATTTCTGTTAGTTACATATCTGTGGAACTTGTTCAGTTTATGTCTCAGTTGTTGAGTCTTATGCTCATACAAATATTAACACATGTTAAGTTTGCTGAAAATAAATGAGAGTAAGTTTGAGACAGTGAGAGAACGTTTCTTTTTTTTGCTGAGTTTATTTAAAATAACAATCATTACTCTATGCAGCAGCCAACCCCCACATGACCATTATTGAGAAATATGAATTACACATAATTGAGGATATAAGGCCAAAAGACCATATTTCTTTAAGACATTCTGATGAAGGCCATTGACGGATGAAGCGTCACATTTATCATTTGAAAATAGCTAATAAAACATTGTTGTGAGTGAGAGTTTCCCTTCAAATGCTGTTTTGATTGCTAGTTACACTTTGACTCGTGTTGTTTGAAAGCCTTCTACTCTGCTTCATATTCCTCTGACAATCAGTAGCCGTGCCTGACTGTGACGTCCTTTTATGCCAGCTGTTTGGCCCCTGCCTAGATGGCAGACTGGAATAAGTTCTGGCCAGCCTCCATTCTGCAGGCTGGTATAAGTTCAGGGCCTGAATCCAGAAAGCATCTGAGAGTAGGAGTGCCTAGGATCAGTTTAGCCTCATATGTAATAAGGAATAAGGGGAAATGGGGCCTGTACCTAGATCAGCGCTCCTCCTTGTAGACACTTTGTGTATACAGGCCCTGGACAGGCTGGGGGTAGGTTCTGGCCGGTCTCTATTGTGCAGGCTGTGGGTCTGTGGCTCTGAGGGGATGTGACCCACTGTTTTGGGCAGGGCCGAGTGGACCAGCAATCTGCTCCTCTTGTGTGTAGTGTGAGTGTGTTTACGACAACCCATGGACACAGGCACATATAGCTGCGCAGAGGGAGAAGATTTGGAGAGAGAGCAAGAGATAGAGAGAAAGAATTCTACTGCACTAATGACAATTACTCACACACCCTGTTTCTGATCATGCACACGCACGATACAGTATGTCCCCCTAGCCAATTGCCACACTGATCCTCACCTCACCACACACACACACACACAATGTGGTGAGAAAGCCGTCCACTGGCTGTCCAAACTACTCTTCCATAATACTATGCATGACTGCCCCATTGACAGGATGCATGACTGCCACATTGCTACAGGTTCATGCTTATGTTTGAGGCGTTCTGAGGGACTAGTATGTTTCACTTTCATACTCTTTTTCTGCATGAAAACAGTAACTGGTTTTCTGTGCAATACTGCAAACAAGAAATGCCTGTACTTAATCATTGATGTCCACTGCCAAGTGCATATTTGTGTGTGTGTGCGTGTGCGTGCATGTGCGTGTGCTTGTGGGCGTGCATTCGAGAGAGAGCGAGAAAGTATGAGAGCGAAAGTGACAGAAAGCAACAGAAAGTGAGAGATAACGTGAGGTGTGGTTTGAGGGAAGTCTGGTAGGGCAGTGTTACATTATGCAGTGCATTGCTACAGTATAACGGAATACTCCACACATATAAAGAACCAGAACCGAATCTCAATGTGAATCCACAAGCATAGAAAATGAATGGCAACCACACAATGAGTTTATTGAATAGGGACTTAACATTTTTTTTTGCTTAGTTTAGCCTTTAGTCCGAAGCCTGAACTTTCCTGATGTTAGATTTCTATGTTCTATGCCTCATGTCAATTGGTTAACTTAATGTGCTCTACTGGTGAGACTTGACCTTCACTTATTATACAAGCTTTCATGGCAGGAATATGCCTTAAGAAGTCAAGTACCTCTGTCCAAGTAGTTGACAAACTAACAACCTTGGCTTGGCTGAAATAACTTTATTTAATCTGTGAGCACTGACCTCCTCATTCCACAACCATAGAGCAGAGCAAGGCCTTGAACTTCTGTCTACTCGTTTAGCCACTGACCTGGTTCAGGTTGGAGCTCCCATTATGATACGGCACCCTGCACTCATTAGCGTTAATTAAGTGGGTACAAATCACGGTGGTATGCTGCCTGACTAGCGAGCTTGGCAAGGCATCAGTGGGGCACCCATTTCAGAGGCTGGCTGGCGCTGGAGTTGGTTAACACGTATCCCGTGAACCTCTGAGCATGAACTCTGGCGCGGCTAATTCAGTGCAATTAGAAAATATTTGTCTTATTAAAGCCCAGATCCACAAATAACACAGTGTTTGTTTCCCTCCTGGAGCATTTGAAGTCCTGATGACAGGTTTTGTGGACCCCATGACGAGTGGCTGTTGCTTTAGCAGAGGCTAATGGGGATCCCAATAAAATACTAAAATAATAATGAGTTCTGGTACCTTGTAGTCCCCCCCCCCCTCTCTCTCTCGTAAGTCTCATATTGTATTTGACACAGGTCCCTTCTCAGTGCTTAAGACATGCATTGTAGTTTCATGGTCTAATATCAAGCTGGCCAGACAGCTAGTAGATGAGTGCCACTTCTCCTGTTGGTTGGGCTTTATTAAAACTTCATGTTATTGGTCTTAAATCATCATATACTTTTGTTACCCAACAGGGTGAGTGGAGTGAACACGAAAACAAAAAAAATCTCTAGAATGGACTACCTAATCAAGTCAACCTCCATTTTATTTCTATGGTAAACACCTCTTGGTATTCCTTGTTGACAGACAGGGTTGGGAAGGTTACTTTCTGAATGTAATCTGTTACAGTTACTCGGTACAGTACCTGTCCAAAATCGTAATCAGTAACATGACTTTTGGATTACCCAAACTCAGTAATGTAATCAAATGACTTTTAGATTACTTTTCCATTAGAAGAATACAAAAAGATCCATCAAACGCATTTGGTGTGTCATCATAGTGGTCCCTGACTTGTGCTCAGACTCATTCAGGTGGAGCAAACTTAACCCTTGTGTGGTGTTTGGGTCTGTGGGACCCATTATCAATGTTTACTAAAAGAAGTATGATACTATTAATTATTTTCTCAACCTGAGACTCATTGGCCTTAGCTCTTTTTCTGTGAACAACATGTAAAAGAACACATTTTCATTGAGTGCACACTGTGCACCACCCTACACATTTATATGACATATGTGGTGTTCAGGTCCAATGGATCAGAAGGTAATAAAAGCGTGGAAAAGGGTGTGTAGGTGAAACAAGTAAAATATTAATTAAAAAGGTTTGCTGTGTGCCCTCACTCTGTCTTCCTCCTCCCTGGGCCTGCTGTTTCAACATAGCACAAATAACCTGTCTGTCCCTCTGCCTGTCTCCCACTTTCCTTGCACTCTTTACCCTTTGTAGTGTGTGAAACTAAACCATGTCTTGCGGAGACCTGCACAATGTTATTAAAATACATTATTTTTATACATTTTTCGATTCATTGTACAAAAGTCAATATTTCCCACACTCTACCCCAGCCAGGTGCAAATTGGGGGAGGGACACAACAAATAAATATCTTTGCATGTGTGGCTTCTTACCACAATCAATCAGTATGGCAAAATTATCTCTGCTCAGAGGTCCTTTAAAATTATTTTTGCAGAGAGAGAAGCTAGTGCGGAAGGTGTGTCTTCCACTTTGGAGGATCGTGTCTCTGTCAATTCGAAGTCTGACAGTGAGTTGGAAGAAGAGGATGAGATTTACCCTCAGCCAGCCCCAGCACCAGCCCGTCAGCAGCCAGCACCAGCACCAGCACCAGCCCGTCAGCAACCAGCTCATCAGCAGCCTGCAGGAGGAGAAATATGGATGTCAAGAAATTGAATGGTCTTCTTGCCCAAGGAATGAGCCACCCCGCATGGCTGCCAATGTGATAAGGATGCAACCAGAGCCAATGCGGATGGCGGTTACTCATGTGCCGGACATAAAGTCTTCTTTTGGACTGTTCATCCCAGACACCACCCAGAAAATCATTCTGGACTGCACTAATTTGGAGGGAAGGCTTGTTTTTGGAGAGAGATGGAAGGAGATGGACCAAAATAATTTACATGCATTCTTTAGGGTTCTTAACCTTGCTGGTGTTTTCAGATCCAATGGGGAATCCACAGAATCCCCGTGGGATGCAGAAACTGGCAGAGAACTTTTCCGTGCAACAATGTCTCTGGAAAACATTTACATTATTTCCAGGATTCTCCGCTTCGTAACTGAGACACCAAACCAAGCTACCCACAATCAGGTCAGTGTGAGACAAGTGGGTGGACCGCCTTCCCCTGTTTTACAACCCTGGGCCAATGTTACTGTTGATGAGCAGCTTATGCCATTTAGGGGCCGCCGCCCCTTCGGGCAGTACATACCGGTCTAATATGGAATCGAGATCTGGGCTGCCTGTGATGCCGCTTCATCATATGCGTGGAACTTGCAAGTGTATACGGGGGAAGCCAGATGGAGGAGCCCCTGAAAAGAACCAAGGGATGCAGGTTGTCCTGGACATGACAAAGGGACTCCATGGCCCAACATCACATGCGATAAGTATGAAAAAATAAGCCAGAGCTCCCATCTGAGCTGTTGAATACACGGAACAGACCTATCAATTCCTCTAAGTTTGTGTTCATGGCCAACACGTCCCTAGTGTCCTACATGTCAAAGAAAGGCAAAAATGTGGTAATCATGAGTACGCTGCACAGGGATGGGAGAAATCCAGAAATCATAATGGATTACAATGACACAAAAGGAGGGTTGGACAATTTAGACAAGCTGGTGACTGGCTACAGCTGCAAAAGAAGAACCCTACGCTGGCCACTTGTGATTTTCTTCAACATCTTGGACATCTCGGCATACAACGCGTTTGTCATCTGGATGGCGTTGAACCTAGATTGGAACAGAGGGAAGCTCCAGAGGAGACGGCTCTTTCTCGGGGAGCTAGGCAAGTTATTGGTAAGACCTCAAATCCAGAGGAGGCAACATATCCCAAGTACCCCAGCTTCTGCAGACATCGTGAGGAGGATTCAGGAGGAGGATGCTGGTGCCCCATCCGCCCAACCCACAGAACGGATAACTCCAATACCAGAAGTAAGTGTGAGTGATGTTGTTGCAAAACTCTGTCCCTCATCTGGTGTGTAGACCAGCCTTAATTTGTGTTCAATGGGGCTCATTTATCATTTCCATAAAATACTGTATGTAAAATGTGTCCTTCCAATTTGTTCAGGTCAAAGCAATAAACGTCAATAGTAATGAAAACCTTGTTTCATTTATATTTGTTCTAGATAAACATAATTCATTCCACCCATGTCTTGATTATAATTGGAAAACATTTTATGAAAAAATAATAAATAGCGCTTTTATTGATAAATGGTAAATGGCAAATATTAACCATGTGTGCTGTCTATATTGCTTGTAATCGATATAAGTCAGCATCTAAGTAGTAAGTATTGAGTATTTTTTACTTACACTTTTATGGCTGTATTGTTTAAAAATCCAATAATGTTGTGGGTCAAACGGGACTGTGAACATGGGGTGAATAACAAAGACATGAACACCACACAAGGGTTACACTTGCACCTTTTTCCAATGCTGAATTGAATTGCATTGAGAAAACAGATAGGTGTCATTGTGTATTCTTTCTGAATTTAAAATGAATCCAAGAAGTAATCATCTAGTCTTTCAAAAGTATCTGTAATCTGATGACATTATTTTTGCTTACTTTGTTTACTGTGCTTTGTCTATCCACACTCTCTCTCCTTTTCGTGATATCTGTAGGAAGGAATGCAAAGGACCAGAATCCTCCCTTTCTCTCTCCCACACTATTGGGGAATGTGTGAGCTAATTGATTTGTTTTGCATGCCATTCTCGAGCAGCAACACTAGCGAGCCTCTTCCCATGCCAAACAGGCAATTATACATTATCCTGCTTGAGTTTTTCTCCATACAGTCTTGTGTGTATCTCTCAGCAGAATACATTGCAGGCACCAGTGCCATCCTGTAACCCAAACCAATGTGTTACACATTGACGTAATACATCACGTTACACATCGCATAATAAATCACATACTGTATGTATAGACACAGATAGGGGTGTTCAGAGTTCCAGTTAGTCAACCTTCCTGTATCTCAAACCATCATGGCCATTGATCAACTCACTCATGCATACAAAAAAAGCATGATCACACTGAAATATAAGGGATGTGCATTAGACTTTCTCAATGCTCTCATCTCTCTCGGAGCTCTCAGAGAGTACTTTCATTGATCTACTCATCCGTGCACCTCATCCTGAGGTATTGTTGACAGAGAAGAAGAAAGCATCGAGCCTACAGCATCCTAGTTTTGCAATTTATGAATTATGTTTATTTTGGGCTGATATGCATTCGTCAGATTCAGCGAGAGAGAGCGGGATTCAGAGAGAGAGAGAGAGAGAGAGAGAAATTCAGACAGAGAGAGAGATTCAGAGAGAGAGAGAGAGAGAGATTCAGAGAGAGAGAGAGAGAAATTCAGAGAGAGAAGGAAAGAGAGCCTATTTTGCTTGTTGTGGAGAAAATCATAACCTCAGCCACATGGAGGGTCCCTGACTCACCATACCTCCCTACACCAGGGTTTCTTAAACTTGGTCGGGACACAACGTCAGCCCTGGGCATGTGAGGTGAGATGTGAGTTATCTATAATCACACACTATTTCTTCATTTGAGTCGTTGGAGGACGATTTGGGTCATGGGACGGTACATTTCTAATTTGGGTCAAGTGCAGAAAAAGTGAATAGAAAAATGCCCTACACTATTACATCCATGCAGGGTCCCATATAGGCAGAATAGTCAAGAGAGAATAGTACTGAAATGGTGTACTTTACATAAACAAATAGATCATTTGTAGACATATCATCTTACTGTGGTTGTCTTACCTTAGTTGAATAACAAAAAAGTAAATGTACACCTACTGTACGCCGTTACAAAGACTTGCTTGCTTCTATGTTAACCGTCCAGTCCTGCTGTATATTGCCAGTTGTATAAGTTATGACCTGCTGCCTTGTGGAGTGTTGTAATGACCTGTAAAATATTGAAATCATAGTGGTTGCGGCCGTTCGGCTACGGCCGGCTAAGGTTAACCTGCCAGCTCCCTACCATGCCAACTGCCTGTCAATCAACTGCCTGTCAATCTGAGTGGCATGATGCCGGGGTCCGTCAAGCCCTAATCACCACATATGGGACTGCCTGTGAGCCTGGTGCAATTCACAGCACAGAGAAACACACAGGCCGGCAGGCAGGTAGCCAGTCCAAAACCCCATGTATATTTTTGCCTAAGCCGAGGGCTGGGACTTGAGGCTACCCACAGCGCCTGTGTGCTCGGCAGCCATCTGTTTCAGTGGGCATCACGTGGCACTGAACACACCAGCTACCGACCTGGTACAGGGTACAGCTAAGCCCCAATATGGACACCAAGGACAGTGTTTAAAGGGGTAGAGGGAAAAGAAGAGCAGGAATTTTGGCTTTGTTCGCTTTGCAGGTGGAGGGACAGAGGGATCCAGGCCACCTCCTGTTCCGTGAAGGATTTGAGCTCCTCTGCTCCGAAATGTATTCAACAAAACCAAAATTGATTTTATTCTTCTCTCTAACTGGCTGCGAAGGTTTAGCTGGAATCATTCCCCTGTGGGAATCCTGTGCACTGACTGAAATGCCTGTAACTGTGCTCTCTCTCTCTCTCTCTCTCTCTCTCTCTCTCTCTCTCTCTCATAAAAGCTTTGCTTATATCCCTCCTCCTCTCAGAAGCCATCATGTGCTGCTGCTGACAAAAGGAATATTTTGGGATTATTTTTCACAACCTATTCCTGAAAACAGAGTAGACAAGGGTTTGGGCTTTGCTCCTTAATCAGCAATGACCATCGCAGGCAATACATTCCGTCCTGTTCATTTATACTATTGACAAAATCCAACCAAAAAAAGGTGAATAGTGTTGCATCTAGCTTTAAAATCCCGCCAAACATAATGTCTTAGATTTTTCTGGATTACCCAGAAGTCCTTTTGAAGCCAATACTTTCTCCCAATGAAATAGGCTTCTAATGAAGCTATAGGACTACACCACCAATCCCAGCACTGAATTATTCAATTTCCGTGTTCCATGTCCCAGGTAGCTGCCCTTGACAATACCCTTTTGATGTCAGACGAGACGAGACCACTGTAAACATAAATTACTTAGACTTCAGACTATGTCCGAAATTGCACCCTATTCCCTTACAGTGCACTACTTTGGACCAGGGCCCATAGCTTAGGTCACTACATAGGTGCCATTTGGGACTTTAGAGTAGATTTGTATTAATGTGCAGGGACGGATATAGGACAGGCTATAGGAGGAAAGAGACTCATTTGTTGTGTGGGGGGGTATAGGTCCCTTTAGGCCTAGAGCAGGAACCTTTCACCCACTGCAGAAAGACCCTCTTATTATGAACTGAAAAATCACTGTGTTTTGGTCTCTGGGTTAGACAATGGACACATGGTCTTGTTTTGAGTGGTGTTGAAGGTTCTAATGACTTTTATCTTTGTCTGGTTTCAGTTCTACAGCCAGTATTTTCTAATGGACGTTTCGATCATGCACCTGAATATCAATGACCTTCTCTTAAAAACAACATACATGATACCAAGCACTCCTTTTGTGCCGTCTTGTGATTCAAGAGAAGCTTAAACATTGTTATTGGGATCGAAGCACTTATATGGCTGGTCGTTTTTATCATAGGGCTTGTAGTGGGTAAAATGCAAAATTAAGTGGTCTATTGACCTAAGCAACTTAGTATTTTTTGTGCTGAGGGGAATGGAATGGTGTAATGACCTTGACTCCTTTAAAAAGATGATAGAGCAGGAACGCTCCTCAAATAAAATAGGTAAACATCTAACTAACCTCTGTACATGGGCTTTTTCAGGTGAAGGAAGAGTATTTTGTTATCCTCTATGGACCCTGGTCAAAATTAGTGCACTATATAGGGAATAGGGTACCATTTGGGACACAACCACAGTGAGAGCCGTGGCCCCAGGGCCACTGTATGGTGAAACAGGTGTAGTTAGTCAGAGGATTCAGGGGACAGGTTTGCTTGGGCAGTTATTGAACTAAAGGTGAGTGGATTTAGTGATAAGCATGGACCTGTGCTGTTATTATAGCTAATTACTTTCTTCAGGGATCAGTGGAGTTACAATGCAGATAGATCTCTTCTACCTAGCCTTGGAGAGGACTCAGGCTCATTCTCAATTTGTCTTTCCTCAATTTCTTGCGTCCTCTCTCCACCTTTTTCTCAAAATGCGTTGGAGGTGGAGGTCAAAGGGGAGGAACCTAAAATATTCTCAAGGTGAGGAGAGAGGACGTGAAGAATTACGAAAGATCCACAGAACACAACCTCCCAAGCTGTGTCATTTTCTTCAAAATCTCATTCTGACTTTGTTTCTCTTTATGCTTAATGATGGACCATTGTTATTGTTGGAGAGAGAGGCCTGTTATTAACATGGAGGCTGTTGATTGCATGGTCATTAGTCAGATGTGATGCATGATGGCTGTGCGGAGTTCACATCACTTTCCGTCACCACCCTACAAAGCAGGGTGGGCCTGATGATGTATATCTATGGTTGGACCACCCTCACATCACTGTAAATCTCTACCAGGCACCGAAAGACACTTGAGAAAACAGTCCATTTACCTGTATCCAGATTCAGGTATCTTTTAGATACTCTTCCTTGTATACTCCACCATTGGTTCACGTGAAGACCTCAGGTGGTTTATAGTTTGTGACCCTGCTCTATCCTAACAGGTGGCCAACCATTCACCTCTCTAATTCACCAGTCTACACGTCCACACACCTGGAAAGTAGTATCTGCCATTAATCGGAATGGCCGATTAATTAGGGCCGATTTCAAGTTTTCATAACAATCGGAAATTGGTATTTTTGGACACCATTTTTTTTTTTTACACCTTTATTTAACCAGGCAAGTCAGTTAAGAACACATTTTTATTTTCAATGACGGCCTAGGAACGGTGGGTTAACTGCCTTGTTCAGGGGCAGAACGACAGATTTTTACCTTGTCAGCTCGGGGATTCAATCTTGCAACCTTACGGTTAACTAGTCCAACGCTCTAACCACCTGCCTTACATTGCACTCCACGAGGAGCCTGCCTGTTACGCGAATGCAGTAAGAAGCCAAGGTAAGTTGCTAGCGAGCATTAAACTTATCTTATAAAAAACAATCAATCAATCATAATAACTAGTTAACTACACATGGTTGATGATATTACTAGTTTATCTAGCGTGTCCTGCTTTGCATATAATCGATGCACATTCGCGAAAAAGGACTGTCGTTGCTCCAACATGTACCTAACCATAAACATCAATGCCTTTCTTAAAATCATTATACAAGTATATATTTTTAAACCTGCATATTTAGTTAATATTGCCTGCTAACATGAATCTCTTTTAAATAGGGACATTGTGTCACTTCTCTTGCAACAGAGTCAGGGTATATGCAGCAGTTTTGACGGCCTGGCTCGTTGCGAACTGTGTGAAGACTATTTCTTCCTAACAAAGACAGCCAACTTCGCCAAACGGGGGATGATTTAACAAAAGCGCATTTGCGAGAAAAGCACAATCGTTGCACAACTGTACCTAACCATAAACATCGATGCCTTTCTTAAAATCAATACACAGAAGTATATATTTTTAAACCTGCATATTTAGTTAAAAGAAATCCAGGTTAGCAGGCAATATTAACCAGGTGAAATTGTGTCACTTCTCTTGCGTTCATTGCACACAGAGTCAGGGTATATGCAACAGTTTGGGCCACCTGGCTCGTTGCGAATTAATTTGCCAGAATTTTACGTAGTTATGACATAACATTGAAGGTTGTGCAATGTAACAAGAATATTTAGACTTATAGATGCCACCCATTATATAAAATACGGAACGGTTCCGTATTTCACTGAAAGACTAAACGTTTTGTTTTTTCGAAATGATGTTTCCGGATTCGACCATATTAATGACCAAAGGCTCATATTTCTGTGTGTTATTATGTTATAATTAAGTCTATGATTTGATATTTGATAGAGCAGTCTGACTGAGCGATGGTAGGCAGCAGCAGGCTCGTACGCATTCATTCAAACAGTACTTTTGTGCGTTTTGCCAGCAGCTCTTCGCAATGCTTCAAGCATTGAGCTGTTTATGACTTCAAGCCTATCAACTCCCGAGATTAGGCTGGTGTAACCGATGTGAAATGGCTAGCTAGTTAACGGGGTGCGCGCTAATAGCGTTTCAATTGGTGACGTCACTCGCTCTGAGTCTTGGAGTAGTTGGTCTCCTTGCTCTGCAAGTGCAGCAGCTTTTGTAGAGCGATGGGTAACGATGCTTCGAGGATGGCTGTTGTCGATGTGTTCCTGGTTCGAGCCCAGTTAGGTGTGAGGAGAGGGACGGAAGCTATACTGTTACACTGGCAATACTAAAGTGCCTATAAGAACATCCACTAGCAAAGGTACAGTAAATACAAATGGTATAGAGAGAAATAGTCCTATAATTCCTATAATAACTACAACCTAAAACTTCTTACCTGGGAAAATTGAAGACTCATGTTATAAGGAACCACCAGCTTTCATATGTTCTCATGTTCTGAGCAAGGAACTTAAACGTTAGCTTTTTTACATGGCATATATTGCACTTTTACTTTCTTCTCCAACACTTTGTTTTTGCATTATTTCAACCAAATTGAACATGTTTCATTATTTATATGAGGCTAAATTGATTTGATTGATGTATTATATTAACTTAAAAATAAGTGTTCATTCAGTATTGTTGTAATTGTCATTATTACAAATAAATAAATAATAAATTAAAATGAAAATCGTCCGATTAATCGGTATTGGCTTTTTTTGGTCCTCCAATAATCGGTATTGGCATTGAAAAATCATAATCGGTCGACCTCTAATAGCCAGCTGTCAATACTTTGACAGACCGTCTGGAAGTTATGGCGGGGCCATTAACACAGCTGTATCTGTGTGAGGATCACATTCTCTCCTTCACAATATGTACTGACCAGTCTTCAGTCTTCTTCATTACAGAATAAGGAAATGGAGTAGCATGTAGGGAAATAGACTTCAATTAATATTTTAATGAAGGTGCATTAATTGCTGCACAATCTATCTTAGAATGTGATAGATGTTGTAATCCAAGGACATAAGAGAATGAATGACCATTTCTAATTGCCTGTGAATGCTATGCTATATTCCGCCCGTATCTTCTAAATGTGAAAATGTATCATGCTCAAAGACAGAAGAGGTTGCATCCAAAATGGCACCCTATCCCCTATTTAGTGAACTATTTTTGGCCCTGGTCAAACGGGTGCCAAAAATCTAACTAACTGATTGGATTAGTTTAGAAAATATGTACATTGCCTATAGAAAGTAGCCACACCACTTGACTTTTTCAAAATGTTGTGTTAAAAAGTGAGATGAAAATAGATTTATTTGTATTTTTTGGTCAACAATCTACATAAAACACTCTGTAATGTCAAAGTGCAACAAAAATCCCAACATGTTTTTAAATTATGGAAAATAAAACACTAACATATCTTGATTAGATAAGTATTCAACCTCTTGAGTCAATACGTGTTAGAATCACATTTGGCATTGATTAGTTATTCTGTGTAAGTCTCTAAAAGCTTTGCACACATTATTCTTAAAAAAATTATTCAAACTCTGTCAAGTTGGTTGTTGGTCATTGCTAGACAGCCATTTTCAAGTTTTGTCATAGATTTTCAAGCCGATTTAAGTCCAAACTGTAACTAGGCCACTCAGGAACATTCAATGTCATTTTGGTAAGCTACTCCTGTGTATATTTGGCCTTGTGTTTTAGGTAATTGTCCTGCTGAAAGGTGAATTTGTCTCCCAGTGTCTGTTGGAAAGCAGACTGAACCAAGTTCTCCTCTAGGATTTTGCCTGTATTTCTATTTATTTGTATGCATTGATTTTTGGAAAATTTCTTTAGTGCTGTACTGCAAACAGGATGCATGTTTTGGAGTATTTTTTATTCTGTACAGGCTTCCTTCTTTTCACTCTGTAATTTATGTTAGTATTGTGGAGTAACTACAACAATGTTGATCCAACCTCAGTTGTCTGCTATCACAGCAATTAAACTGTAACTGTTTTAAAATCACCATAGGCCTCCTGATGAAATCCCTGAGCGATTTCTGTTCTCTCCGACAACTGAGTTAGGAAGGGTGCCTGTGTCTTTGTAGTGACTGGGTGTATTTATACACGATCCAAAGTGTAATTAATAACTGCACCATGCTCAAAGGGATATTCAATGTCTGTTTTTATATATATTTTCCAATCAACCCTTCTTTGCGAACCACTGGAAAACCTCCCTGGTCTTTGTGATTGAATCTGTGCTTGAAATGTACTGCTCGACTGAGGGACCTTACAGATAATTGTATGTGTGGGGTACAGAGATGTGGTAGTCATTTACAAATCATCTTAACCCATGAGAGTCTAAGCCCTGTCTAAGCCAGGGTCCGGGAAGACCTCTATTCCACAGATTCCACACTTGGTGTTGATTTAAACACTCTCAGTGTAATTTCTTTTTAACACAAGATCATTTCCTGTGTAAATATAGCGTTAGAAAACTCACGGGGCCTCATTTTTCAAAGTTACATACACACACAAAATACTTTATTCCTTGTGTGCTCCACTTTTCCTGCAAACGTTGGTATTGATCAAATTTGCACTTGACAGGAAAGTGTGTGTATCTCCACGCGAATCTCAGCCCATGCATATGCACAACTTCTAGTGGTTGAAGAATTGTATTACAAGAAAATATTGTCATTTTGGGGGAAATGGAGGTGTTTGACGCACAGTAATTATAATAAAGGTAGGCTAATAAAACTTAAATGTAGGCTAATGATATAACAGATGCATTTGCTAAGGAGATTGGGTAGCAGCATGTAGCATAATATGTCCTTTGAATTTTATATGGGCCTAAATCATAATCATATTTGCTGACATGACTGGTTTATTCCTACTACACAACAAATATTAGGCTACCATTTTCCCATCGCTCATTCAATAGCATGCTCAAAAGTAAATACACAAGTAGCCTAGACAGTATGGGTATGCTGAAGTATTGATGTGGGATAGGAACGCAACATCATAGCCTATTTAGTCTCAGAGCCTATACCAAGACAGGAGATGGAAACACAATCATCTATTGACAAACAAAATATTCAACAACAATTCATCTTTTGCATAGTGTGAGGGGTAGTATTTACTTTAACAGTCATACTGATGTTTTAGTCACCCTTTGAGTATTTAAAACATCACCCATAACTTTTTTTTTCCAGATAAAAATGCTCCACATTTGTTTTGATTTGCTTTTCCTCTCATGTCAAACTACCAGAAAGTCTGAAAAGACAGGCTGAGTGGGCGGGGAGCAAGTACGCTGAGGGGGCGGGTAGCTCACCTTGACTGACAGTTCTTTGAAAATGTCTATGTGAAGCAACATAGATGCATGAGCAGTGTTGCAGTGAGATTATGTCAAGCATATTTGCTGATACACAAAGCAACTCAAACAACATTGAATTTACATGCAACATCAAATCCTGTCATTCATCACATCATGGTTACACAAATAATTGTTTTACCATACTGTTTGGTTATTGTAACAGCATCAATATAGGCAAAATGTTGGTTGTATAACTTCACGAGCTCAAATGGAATTGTCAGTACTTTATCAAGCTAGCTAGCTAGTTCATACTTGACAATTTCAGTTAAAACTTAACAAGGTGAAGTCTGGGTGTGTTTCATTAAATATATATACACTACCATTAAAAAGTGCTAACATAATTGCAAAAGGGTTTTCTAATGATCAATTAGCCATTTAAAATGATAAACTTGGATTAGCTAACACAACGTGCCATTGGAACACAGGAGTGATGGTTGGTGATAATGGGCCTCCGTACACCTACAGCATGCAGATATTCCATTAAAGAATCTGCCGTTTCCAGCTACAATAGTCATTTACAACATTAACAATGTCTACACTCTATTTCTGATCAAATTGATGTTATTTTATTAGACCAAAAAATGTGCTCATCTTTTAAAAACAAGGACATTTCTAAGTGACCCCAAACTTTTGAACGGTGGTGTATATATGTAGAGAAGGAGTGAGATGGAAAGAGAGAGAGAGAGGCAGAGATGGGGAGAGAAAGAGAGATAGAGTGAAAGATGCAGGGGGGATGAGAGAGAATGAAGGAGAATAAGGGAGCAAGTAAAAGAGAGATAGAAAGAGAAAAGGGGAGAGATAGTGTGGCAGCTTTCCTCCCAGAGGGGGGTGTAGCCAGCAGTATCTGTGAGGTAGCGATACAACAGAGCTATAGAGCTGACACTGCACTCTTGTCACAGCACCCAGGGACAACATCCTCCTCTATACAGGCTGCATCCCAACTGGCACCCTATTCCCTAGATAGTGCACTACATTTGACCCTTATGGGCTCTGGTCAAAAGGTAGTGCACTATGTAGGGAATAGGGTGCCAAGTGGGAGGCAAAAACACTCAGTCAGTCCAGCATGGTGCTGACTACCTCCAGCAACAAACTAACAAGGTGTGAGCACATACAGTGGCTTGCGAAAGTATTCACACCCCTTGGCATTTTTCCTGTTGTGTTGCCTTACAACCTGGAATTAAAATAGATTTTTGGGAGGTTTGTATAATTTTATTTACACAACATGCCTACCCCTTTAAAGATGCAAAATATGTTTGTTGTGTGAAACAAACAAGAAATAGGACAAAAAAACTGTGCATAAGAGTGCATAACTATTCACCTCCCCAAAGTCAATACTTTGTAGAGCCACCTTTTGTAGCAATTACAGCTGCAAGTCTCTTGGGGTATGTCTCTATAAGCTTGGCACATCTAGCCACTGGGATTTTTGCCCATTCTTCAAGGCAAAACTGCTCCAGCTCCTTCAAGTCGGATGGGTTCCGCTGGTGTACAGCAATCTTTAAGTCATACCACAGATTCTCAATTGGATAGAGGTCTGGGATTTGACTAGACCATTCCAAGACATTTAAATGATTCCCCTTAAACCACTTGAGTGTTGCTATAGCAGTATGCTTAGGTTCATTGTCCTGTTGGAAGGTCAACCTCCATCCCAGTCTCAAATCTATGGAAGACTGAAACGAAAAATGTCTCTGTATTTAGCACCATCCATCATTCCTTCAATTCTGACCAGCTTCCCAGTCCCTGCCGATGAAAAACATCCCCACAGCATGATGCTGCCACCACCGTGCTTCACTGTGGGGATGATGTTCTCGGGGTGATGGGAGGTGTTGGGTTTGCGCCAGACATAGCATTTTCCTTGATGGCCAATAAGCTCAATTTTAGTCTCATCTGACCAGAGTACCTTCTTCCATATGTTTGGGGAATCTCCCACATACCTTCTGGTGAACACCAAATGTGTTTGCTTATTTTTTTCTTCAAGCAATGTTTTTTTTCCTGGCCACTCTTCCCTAAAGCCCAGCTCTGTGGAGTGTACGACTTAAAGTGGTCCTATGGACAGATACTCCAATCTCCGCTGTGGAGCTTTGCAGCTCCATCAGGGTTATCTTTGGTCTCTTTGTTGCCTCTCTGATTAATTGCATGGTCCGTGAGTTTTGGTGGGCAGCCCTCTCTTGGTAGGTTTGTTGTGGTGCCATATTCTTTCCATTTTTTATAATGGATTTAACGGTGCTGTGTGGGATGTTCAAAGTTTCGGATATTTTTTATAACCCAACCCTGATCTGTACTTCTCCACAACTTTGTCCCTGATTTGTTTGGAGAGCTCATTGGTCTTGATGGTGCCACTTGCTTGGTGGTGTCCCTTGCTTAGTGGTTTTGCAGACTCTGGTGCCTTTCAGAACAGGTGTATATATACTGAGATCTTATGACAGATCATGTGACACTTAGATTGTGCACAGATTGACTTTATTTAACTAATTATGTGACTTCTGAAGGCAATTGGTTGCACCAGATCTTATTTAGGGTGTTCATAGCGAGGGAGGTGAATACATATGCACGCACCACTTTTGTCACGTTCTGACCTTAGTTCCTTTTTATGTCTTTATTTTAGTTTGGTCAGGGCGTGAGTTGGGGTGGGCATTCTATGTTGTTTTTCTATGTTTTGTTCTGTATTTTTATTTCTATGTGTTTGGCCTAGTATGGTTCTCAATCAGAGGCAGGTGTCAGTCGTTGTCTCTGATTGAGAGCCATATTTAGGTATCCTGTTTTCTATTGTGTTTTGTGGGTGATTGTTTCCTGTGTTAGTGTTTGCACCATATGGGACTGTTTCGGTTGTTTGTTTGTAATTTTGTTCAGTGTTCTGTTGATTTATTAAATATCTCATTATGGACACTTACCACGCTGCACATTGGTCCGATCCTTGCTACTCCTCCTCAGACAAAGAGGAAATCCTTTACAACTTTTCCGTTATTTATTTTTTTGAATAAAAAAAAAAAAAAGTAATTTAAAAAATTTCACTTCACCAATTTGGACTATTTTGTGTATGTCCATTACATGAAATCCAAATAAAAATCAGGTTCAATTATAGGTTGTAATGAAACAAAATAGGAAAAATGCCAAGGGGGGTGAATACTTTTGCAAAGCATTGTATACTTATAGACACAACATATTGCATGGCTCTGTACATACAGTGAAATATGAAAAGGCATGCGTGACAAAAAGAGTACACACAGTCTCTCTTCCACACACACACACACACACACACACACACACACACACACACACACACACACACACACACACACACACACACACACACACACACACACACACACACACACACACACACACACACACACACACACACAGACAAGCAGTCGTTGATGCTTGTGCACACACACACACATCTTTAAAGACTTTACTTGGCCTGCTCAGGCTAATCCTGTCAACAAAGCAGGGGTCAATCGCAGACTCACACACACATACCTCCAAAACAAATGTATATATTGGAGCGAAAACTCCCTTGATGTAAAACTCGATTTATGATTCATTCAGTTCCACGGGGGCCCAACAAACAGTGACACATTACAGTAATAAAATCAATTTTGCATGCATGCTGGAGATCAATACACTGAGCATGAATACATCTTTCATCAGACGCTGCTGCAAGGGTTTATTGACCATGACTTCGTCCTAAATGGCACCCTATTCCTTATATAGTGCACTACTGACCAGAGCCCTATGGGCCCTAGTAAAAAATAGTGCACTACATTGGAAATAGGGTGGCATTTAGGGACGCAGACCAGCTGTGATAAGATACATTCATTTGACAGGCCTACCCTACTGGCCGGGTGGTTTATCCTCATACCTGTCTGCTTTCACACAGGCACCTTGTTAGACACATCCAGCCAATGACAGCCCTGGGATCTATCTCACACCAGTGTGAGGACAATGCTCCTTGATCTGGGCTGTTCAGGCTCAGTCACAGGGCTATGCTAATGTTATAAAAGGTGTGCATAGAGGTGGATATAACCAGAGTCATAGATTGCTAGTCTTGAGATGTTGTTATTGCACCTCTGGTTATGGTTTAATGTCGTGTTGTTCTTTGTTGAAGCTATACTGGGCCGGGTTAAGCCTCATTGGGCCCATGTTATTCACAAGTTTTATCATTAATAATCAGGTGTTTCTATGTAAAACGGTTTTGTTATAGTTCAGTCTTCTGTAATGTCTATAAAGTGTAATATTGGGATGCAAACTCAAAATGGAATACATTTCAACTCTATATCTGACATGGTACATGTGTCTTCTTTTTTTAAGCCCACAACCATATGTGTGAGGCGTATACTTTTGTCTCAAAGTAGATTTTCTTAAGACTACCAAGAATCACTCTGTGTTACCCTGATTTAGCCCACTGCAGTAAAAGGTTAAGGGCTTTCTAGACGGATACATTTGTTGATCGCCAGCTTACAGTTGCGATTCTACGACAGACACTTGACTAATTTCAAACAGAAGATTTGAATTAAGGGCTTTTCTATAGCCACAGTGCTCTGTGGTCCTTAGACGTATTACAACGACGTACAAACTGTCTCCCTGTAGTGTAACATTGTATTCCTAATGGACCGTCAGAAGTCGAGTGAATAAAAGCTAATTGAGTAGAAGTTTTTAAAACAAAGTCAATGTTAACATCATTACATCATAATTGTGAGATGCAGCCCGGGAAGTTCCAATAACTGAACTGGCCACAACAATACTCTGTCCTTCAAGCACACTTTTAGATTAGATTAAACTGGAAATGTAACTGGAACTAGGAGTCTAAAACGTACATGGCTTGGTGAAAATGTTTCCGTAGGCTTGATGAACAGTGATCATTACATTTTTGGGAAGGTATTAATAGAAAATTCCATGCCCTACAATGTCCGGACTACTGCTGGTTTACCAGATAAGGAATTGCACCCACCTAGTGTCTAAATCAGTCCCTGATTTGAAGGGAATAATGAAAAAAAACAGTGGTACTGGTTTCGAGGTCCAAATTTGAATTGGAGTGCTGTAGAGAGAAAAGCTCAGTCCCATGGTCATTTCTCCAACCACACTTTTTTTTTATTTGACCTTTATTTAACTAGGCAAGTCAAAGAACAAACTCTTATTTTCAATGACGGCCTAGGAACAGTGGGTTAACTGCCTTGTTCATAGCTTCCTACTGTAGGTCTCTTGTCTTTCTTCACATACTTCATTGGTGTGGAATCAAACAGAAAACCCCTCTCCTCTTCTCCTCTATTCTGCCTTGGGGAGTGTTTCTCTCGCTCTCTTCCCCCACACTTCCACACACTCATAAAGAGAAAAATGTCAAGGTCCCGTCTTGTGTGCCGTGGCCACACAGAAACTGTTATTCATCTCTCTCTTCCTCTGAAGAATCCCTGTGACATTCTGTGTGATCCGTAGGGCTGGAAGTCAGAGATTCAGCGACCCTCTTCCTCAATTCCTTACATGTTTAATGTCATCAGCCTGCAGCGCCAGGTCAAAGGTGACTTCCTGTAGGAATCAAACGGCCTTGTTATGCCTGTAATGCTTCCTACTACTAGGAGCCCTTTTAAGACAGAGAACACACAGGACCGGACGTGACTACTCGAGTGTGTTCCAATTGGCACCCTATCCCTTTCTAGTGCCCATAGGGCTCTGGTCAAAAGTCATGCACTGTATAGGGAATAGGGTGACATTTGGGACACATGCCTTGTCCTCCCTTCCAGCCCTGATGTAGGGTTGTGCTGATGCTGTGAGCTTTTCTGCTAACGCTTTCCACCCTGGTTGACAATGTACCCTCGTCTCTCCCTACTAGCTTAAAAAAAGGTGCTAAGTAGAACCATACAGGGTTCTTTGGTTTGTCCCCATAGGAGAACCCTGTTTGGTGCTGGGTAGAACCCTTTGCAGCGGTTTCTATCTATACCTCTCTACATAGGGTTCTTCAAAGAACCCCCTGCATATGATTCTACCATTTTATAATCTAAAGGTTCTTCCCAGAACAGTCTATCAATGGTTCTACAGAGAACCCTTTTATATTTGGAGGGTTCATCCTAGATCCATCTACGAACAGTTCCACCAGCCTTAAAAATGTTATGATTTATGACAATACATTACATCTATAAGGCATTTATTTGAGGGGCTAGTTATACCCTAACACAGGGGTGTTAGGAATCTCCTGGTTTACAGGCCTGCAAGTTACATTATACTGGCTTGCAAAGTGATGTGTAATTCCTATTGTAATCCAGCCAGAGTTAGGATATCCAACAAGTATAATTGTTATTCACTCATAACCTCCATTCAGAATGACTACCAGGGTAGGGGAGATTAACCACAGACTACGTCACCTCAATCATTTCAACTGGAACTGTCACATTGGTATTAATTAAGGATCGGGAGACAGGCGCAGGGATGCGTAATAGTTTTTTTTATTGACGTAAAGGCACAGGGACGAAGATCAAACAAACACGTATACAAAACACAGGGGGGAAACCCAAACAAAAGAGAAAGGGTAAATACAAATAAATAACCTCGAATAAATACACAATTGCACAAAGATACCACACGGGACAAGACCCGTAATCATCTGCGCAATACACGCGGCACGAAAGCCAAAACAACAAAGCACAGGTACTCACGCAACCAATGGACATTGGAACAATAATCGACAGGACAACGGTGAACAAAGGGCACACTTATACAACTACTAATCAAATGGGAATGAGGACCAGGTGTGAGTAATGAAAGTTCCGGAGGTATCCGTGACAGGAACAACCATCTCAGTAAACAGGTGCAAAACCTACTAACAGATTGGATTAGTGTAACAGTCCTGACCTATTTATGTTAGTTTTTATGTGTTTTTGGTCAGGGCATGTGTTTTGGGTGGGCAGTCTATGTTACCTGTTTCTATGTTGGTTTCGGTTTGCCTGGTATGGCTCTTGATTAGAGGCAGGTGGTTTGCATTTTCCTCTAATCAAGAGTCATATTTAGGTAGGGCATTATCACTGTGTGTTTGTGGGTGATTCTGTAAGAGCTGTCGCTTTCCTCATCCTCGGACGAGGTGAGGAGAGAAACATCTTCTGACCAAAATACAGAGACCAAGCGGTATGGGAAAAATGCTCGACGGAGCAACAAGGACTTTTGGACTTGGGAGGAGATCCTGTCTGGTAGAGGACCCTGGGCGCAAACTGGAGGAAATCGCTGCTCTCGTGAGAAGAGTGAGGCAGCCACAGCCCAGGAGCGCTGGTATGAGGAGGCAGCTAGGAGACGTGGATGGAAGCCGGAGATTCAAGCTCGTAACCGGAATTATGAGGGGACACGTCTTGCACGGAAGCCCGAAAAGCCCGTGAGTAACTCCCAAAAATTTCTTGGGGGGGGGCTAAGGGGTTGTGGGCCAAGGGCAGGTAGGAGACCTGCGCCCACTTCCCAGGCTAACCGTGGAGAGCGGGAGTACGGGCAGACACCGTGTTACGCAGTAGAGCGCACGGTGTCTCCTGTACGTGTGCATAGCCCAGTGCGGGTTATTCCACCTCCCCGCACTGGTAGGGCTAGATTGGGCATTGAGCCAGGTGTCATGAGGCCGGCTCAACGCGTCTGGTCTCCAGTGCGTCTCCTCGGGCCGGCATACATGGCACCTGCCTTACGCATGGTTTCCCCGGTTCGCCTGCATAGCCCAGTGCGGGCTATTCCACCTCGCCGCACTGGCAGGGCGACCGGGAGCATTCAACCAGGTAAGGTTGGGCAGGCTCAATGCTCAAGAGAGCCAGTACGCCTGCACGGTCCGGTATTTCCGGCGCCACCTCCCCGCCCCAGCCTAGTACCTACAGTGCCTATATTACGCACTAGGCTACCAGTGCATTTCCAGAGCCCTGTTCCTCCTCCACGCACTCTCCTTATAGTGCGTGTATCCAGTTCGGTGCCTCCAGTTCCGGCCCCACGCACTAAGCCACCTGTGCGTCTCCCAAGTCCTGTACACACTGTCACTTCTCCCCGTACTAGTCCTGAGGTGCGTGCCCTCAGCCAGGTGCCACCAGTGCCGGTACCACGCACCAGGTATAGAGTACGCTTTGAGAGTTCAGTGTGCCCTGTCTCTGCTCCCCGCACTAGTAGGAAGGTGCTTATCATTAGCACGGTGCCTCCAGTTCCGGCACCACGCACCAGGTCTACAGTGCGCCATATCCGGCCAGAGCCATCCGTCTCCCCAGCGCCATCTGAGCCATCCGTCTCCCCAGCGCCATCTGAGCCATCCGTCTCCCCAGCGCCATCTGAGCCATCTGTCTTCCCAGCGCCATCTGAGCCATCCGTCTTCCCAGCGCCATCTGAGCCATCCGTCTGCCAGGAGCCTGCAAAGCCGCCCGTCTGCCATGAGCCTGCAAAGCCGCCCGTCTGCCATGAGCCTACAGAGCCGTCAGCCAGACAGGAGCCGCTAGAGCCATCAGCCAGACAGGAGCCGCTAGAGCCGTCAGCCAGACAGGATCTGCCAGAGCCGCCAACCAGACAGGATCTGCCAGAGCCGCCAACCAGACAGGATCTGCCAGAGCCGCCAACCAGACAGGATCTGCCAGAGCCGCCAACCAGACAGGATCTGCCAGAGCCGCTAACCAGACAGGATCTGCCAGAGCCGTCAGTGAGCCATGAGCAGCCAGAGCCGTCAGTGAGCCATGAGCAGCCAGAGCCGTCAGTGAGCCATGAGCAGCCAGAGCCGTCAAAGAGCCATGAGCAGCCAGAGCCGTCAGTGAGCCATGAGCAGCCAGAGCCGTCAGAGAGCCATGAGCAGCCAGAGCCGTCAGAGCGCCATGAGCGTCGTGAGCCGTCAGCCTGCCATGAGCGTCGAGAGCCGTCAGCCTGCCATGAGCGTCGAGAGCCGTCAGCCTGCCATGAGCGTCGAGAGCCGTCAGCCTGCCATGAGCGTCGAGAGCCGTCAGCCTGCCATGAGCGTCGAGAGCCGTCAGCCTGCCATGAGCGTAGAGAGCCGTCAGTCTGCCATGAGCGTCGAGAGCCGTCAGCCAGCATGGACCTGCCAGAGCCGTCCAAACAGGACCTGCCAGAGTCCTTCAGCCGGGATCTGCCCCTTGTCCCGGTGTTGCCCCTTGTCCCGGTGCTGCCCCTTGTCCCGGTGCTGCCCCTTGTCCCGGTGCTGCCCCTTGTCCCGGTGCTGCCCCTTGTCCCGGTGCTGCCCCTTGTCCCGGTGCTGCCCCTTGTCCCGGTGCTGCCCCTTGTCCCGGTGCTGCCCCTTATTCCAGTGATGGTCCTTATCCTGGTGCTGCCCCTTGTTTTTGTGCTGCCCCTTGTCCCGGTGCTACCCCTTGTCCCGGTGCTGCCCCTTGTTCCGGTGCTAGCTGATTATTTAGGGAAAGGTAATGTTTGGGTGGTCAGTGGTAGGGGTAGACAGAAGAGGGGAGTGACTATGGTGGTATGGGGACAGCGTCCGGAACCGGAACCACCACCGTGGTCAACTGCCCACCCGGACCCTCCCCTGGACTTTGTGCTGGTGCGCCCGGCGTTCGCACCTTGGGGGGGGGGGTACTGTAACAGTCCTGACCTATTTATGTTAGTTTTTATGTGTTTTTGGTCAGGGCATGTGTTTTGGGTGGGCAGTCTATGTTACCTGTTTCTATGTTGGTTTCGGTTTGCCTGGTATGGCTCTTGATTAGAGGCAGGTGGTTTGCATTTTCCTCTAATCAAGAGTCATATTTAGGTAGGGCATTATCACTGTGTGTTTGTGGGTGATTGTCTCCTGTGTCTTCGTTATGTCGATGTATTCACTTTTGGAGCTGTTTGGCTGTTCGTTCGTTTTATGTACGTTCCTGTTCGTGAGTTTACGTTTGTTGATGTGAGTTTATGTTCAGGTTCCGTTGTACGTCGTTTTCTTATTTTGTAGTTTGTTGAAAGTGTTTTGTTTAGTTTTCGTGTTGCTATTTTCATCTACATCGTTATAAAATAAAGATGGCATATTTCCCAGACTCCGCATTTTGGTCAGAAGATGTTTCTCTCCTCACCTCGTCCGAGGATGAGGAAAGCGACAGCTCTTACAATTAGTTTATAAAATGGTATGTTATTTATTTTTGTGTAGCATGAAATTGATCAACCAATCAATACAAAAACATCAGATATAACAGTCAAACAATTCTAAAATTATCCCTGAAATAGAGCATTCTGGGAAATATTATGTATGATTTTTTTTATAATCCTTCTTGCCTTCCTGTAACGCTCGTCGTTGGAATGAGGTGAGGACCAAAGCACAGCGTGGTAAGTGTTCATCATTATATTTATTAAACATAGAACACTAAACAAAAGAGAAAGAAACGCAACAGTTCTGTAAGGTGACATCCACTACACAGAAAATATAATTACCCACAAAACACAATGAAAAACAGGATACCTAAATATGGCTCCCAATCAGAGACAACGATAGACAGCTGCCTCTGATTGGGAACCACACCAGGCCAAACACAGAAATAGTTAACCTAGACATACAACATAGAATGCCCACCCACATCACACCCTGACCAAACAAAACATAGACACATACAAAGCAATCTATGGTCAGGGCGTGACACTTCCAAATAATCATCAAATAACTTTTTCTTCCAAGTACAGTTCTTAGGATGTTAAAGGTTCTAGATAGAACTCTTTGCCCTACAAAGAACCCTTGTCTACCAAAAGGGGTTCTTCTGATCAAAACATTTATTGGTAGAACCCTATCCCTATCCCATGCTCCCCCTCAGTGCATCTTATAGGGGTGACTGACAGGCCCAGGCCAGAACTTGACTGTTATATTGTAAAAACCATTTGTTTAGGATGCGACCACATAACTCAACACTTTGCTGTAAGACTTTTTAAATGAATCAAGGGATTTAGAGTTTCAATGACAACATGTGGCAGTGTTGAGATTGTAAACACCAGAACATGTTTATTCACTAGAACACTTTTTAAACACATTTGTATTTGTATTTATTATGGATCCCCATACTCTTCCTGGGGTCCAGCAAAATTAAGGCAGTTTATACAATTTAAAAAAACATTACAATATATTCACAGATTTCACAACACACTGTGTGCCCTCAGGCCCCTACACATGAACACGTTAAACACATACATCCAGCCAGAGAGAGGATATCCAACAATTGGAGTATTCTATCACCTACAACCTGCATTCAGAATGACTGCTATGGTTGAGGACCTAACAAGACTACCTAAACCATCTAAACTGGAACATCCCTCTCAGTTTCACGTGGCTTTTCTCTGCAACTTCACTATTATCATTACATTTCGTTATTACCAGTAGCATTTCATTATAATTTTGGAAGTTATTAGCTAATTATTACGTAAATATTAGTCTGGTTTATCATTTAAGAAATGTGAGATTTGTGAGAAATTTTGACGCACTAAGTAATTCACACCAAGTCCAATGCGTTTTGCCCTCCACTTTTCTGAACAATTCGCATAACGCTTACCAACGCTGCCGCGGTCGTTTTCTGTGGCAATATGTGGTTCAAAGTGACTAGAGACGATGCAGTAATGAGAAAAAAATAATATACTATTGGAAAAATAATATGCTAGTGAAAATATTAGGATGAAGGCTATGCATCCTATAGGATGACTCGTTGCTATGTTCCAATCAATTGCACAAAACACACAGCAGGCACCTGTCGTCATTCCTCGCACATGATGCTGACCCTGCAACAAGCCACGGTTCTTATTTTCGATCTGATCAAAGAGACGAAATCCAGGCGGGCTATAACTATTTTAGGATACTTTATTTAATGGGCATAGAGAATTAGTTAACTCATACACGCACACCCATCCACCTAAAAGGAACCATCAAACAAAACCGCCTGCAGCGCATCACACTCAGGCACATAAGCAAATCACATTTGTCCTTTCCAAAAAACGTATTAAAAACCTTGCCTTAACTTCAAATCCTTTGTGTAGGCTCTAACAAAATTGTCTACATTATAGGATAACGCTAAATCAATGTAGCCAAATCATATATATTGATGAGGAACGTTTGAAGGGGGGATGTATAGAGACAGATGAGGTAAGCATGAAGATGAAATTGACAATTAGAACATAGAAACACATGCACGCAACCTGTCCAAGCCTAATGATCAGCTGTTGTTTCATTCAAATTGATCAATGGTTGGTTATGTTGACACTGCATTGTAATTTGAGTGCTTTATCTAATTCTGTGCAACCAATTGTTGATATGGGTATAACCTCCGGCGGATATTTTTTTCTCTATCGTTTAGGGATGCCAATAGCACAGCTGGTCCCCTAGATTCACTTTAGCAGGCCTGTATATAGCTATCTGAATTATGTATTACTATATTAACTTCTAATTTACACATCCCTCTGTCTTCTTCACTGTAACCTTCTTGCTCAATTCACGCATCTCCGCTGACAGCTCCACTGCCATATCTCGTTCCCGTCTCTCTAGCTCTTGAACGAGTAGCCCGTCAATCGACAATGAACAGCAATATCGTTTGAATCTTATTTCAAGCCTTTTTTAAAACTAATTGGCCTAGGTCTATTAGAGTAGAGAAGCATCGATCGATCATTTTGCTTGTTGAATGGCTATGAAAGAGGCTACAGCTTTGTCAATGAACTGGCGGAGGAGTTTGAATGGCGAGAGCGACGTGTAGACTAGCTCTGATGTGACGTGATCACATTGGGTAAATTGATACCTTGATGCACTGATGCATTGCAAACATAAAAAAACAGGCAGAGAGAAATTAATTAATTAATTCACACAACGAACCCATAGACCTGGCAGTGGCAGTGCACGGTCTGTCAGCGGCGGTGTCCCAGATAACAATTTATATTGGGCAACAGCTTATTTTTCCACGCAGGCTACTTTAGGAAACTTTCTGATTGGACACATTGGCCTATAGATAGAAGCAGCGAACTCACACACGCACACCCCCTTAAACATATCTGTCATTCAAAGCCACCAGCGTATGTCAGGTACAAGAGCAAATATTTATTATTTATTTAAAACGTATAAAGAAACATAGGCCTACCTTAGGTTTTCCGAAAGTAGGATATAAGATAATCAATTGTCAAGGAAAGTATGAAGGGGAAAGAGCTACGTGATAGTGTGAAGAGTAAATTGACAGTCATTAAAGTAGAAACAAATACATGCAACATATCCAAAGCCTATTCATCAGTGTTGTTTAGTCGATAAATTAAGGAAAGATTCCGTATCAAATTATACCATGCCAGGTTGGATATAATTGATGCATTGTCCATTTGACACGACATTCGCGTATTATAGCCTCAGAGCCAGAACAACCTTGTCGATTGCTGTTCAATTATTAATTAATAGTCAGACACATCCAACTTGTTTTTTTAAATGGACAGATTTATTTACTTACTAGCAAGCAATGAAAACGTGCATTGTATAAGTATACACATCAAACTATTTTTTTTTACTGAAGTGCCATAGCATAGCCTAGGCTTCTAACACCCCGCAAATTACGAAGATTAGCTGGTGATCATCAAATGACAGTTGAAAAGAGGAGATGTCGACAGATGAAGTTTCAAAACAATTGCTTAAAATCATTAGTAAACACTTCCGCTATTAGGGCAAGTTTATCTGCATGAAGGTAAAGTTAATACAATGAATGTAGGCGTATTTAAATGATTTGAACAGTTGTTTCATTTTCATCGCGTTCTTCATCCATAATGGTAAATTATACGGTTATTCGATTAGCTTCACTGCCTTAACTAATCCTAAAACATCTGTTTTTCAATAAAGTTACTCTTTAAATTGAACACCCTTCCAATGTCTAAATGGGTCCACACTTTTCTGTAATAAATTAACACACTGCTCAGTGGGAAGTCTTATTTGCATATTTCCCAGAGAGCCTTGCCTTTCAAGAGCATTGTAGCTTTACCACCCATGATACAATTTGTTAGGGACAGAGACATCATTGTTGTATTAATCAGTTATCTGACTAGTGGTTTCCATCAAGGTAATTGTGGTTTTCATCAACCACTGAATTGTGGTTTTCAATTTTTTTTCCCTGAATATGACCTCATTCTAATTTTTTGGATGAATACAATATGTATTTAATTAGGTGCTATTTTAAGGCCCTAGTTTTATCATCTTACAGCATCCTGAATCGAGTACATTTTAGGACTGCAACTTAAATTATGATGTCTTGCAAAGTGATGTGTAATTAATATTGGAATCAAATCAAAGTGTATTGGTCACCTACACAAATTTGCAGATGTTATCACAGGTGCAGTGGAATGCTTGTGTTTCTAGCTCCAAACAGTGCAGTAATACCTAGAAATACAAAACAACATACACATAATCCAGAAAGTAAAAAGAAAGAAATATCAGACCGAGCAATGTCAGAGCCCGGAATATAAATATAGTACAATCACTCTATGTACATAAGGCAGCAGTCTATAAAGTGCAGGATAGAGTACCCGGTGGTAGCCGGTTAGTAACAGTGACTAAGGTTCAAGGCAGGGTACTGTGCAGAGGCTGGCTAGTGGTGACTGTTTAATAACAGTTAGATGGCCTGGAGATATAAGCTGTTTATCAGTCTCTCGGTCCCTGTACTGTTTTCACCATCTAGATGGTAGTGGGGAGAACAGGTCGTAGCTCAGGTGGCTGAGGGTCTTCCTGTGACACCGAGTGCTGTAGATGTCCTGGAGGGCAGGCAGTGTGCCCCTGGTGATGCACTGGGAGGACCGCACCACTCTCTGGAGAGCCTTGCTGTTACAGACGGTGCAATTGCCATTCCAGGCGGTGATGCAGCCCGACAGGATGCTACCAATGGTGCATCTTTAGAAGTTTGTGAGGATCTTACGGGCCAAACTCAATTTCGTAAGCCTCTCTTCATCACACTGTCTCATCATTGTTGGTAATCAGGCCTACCACTGTTGTGTCGTCAACAAACTTGATGAATGAGTTGGAGACCTACGTGGCCATGCAGTCATGGGTGAACGGGGAGTACAGGAGGGGGCTAAGCACACACCCCAGTGGGACCCCCATGTTGAGGGTCAGCATGTCAGGATGTTGTTGCCTACCTTCACCAATTGGGCTCGGCCCCTCAGGAAGTCCAGATAGGGCATTGTGCAGTACAATGACGATTGCGTCGTCCGTGGATCTGTTTGGGCGGTATGTGAATTGTAGTGGGTCTAGGGCCCTCAAACTCAACTCTGGGCATCAAAGCCAGTTCTACTGCGTTTTTTTCATTCTTCCCCTCTAATCAGGGACTGATTTGGTGTGTGCAATTAATTGTCAGGTAGAACAGAAAACCAGCAGGCTCCAGACTTCATAGGGTAAGAGTTGAATACCCTTGGTCTAGGGTGTTGGGTAAGGTGGAGGTAATATGGTCCTTAACTAGCCTCACAAAGCACTTCATGATAACAGCAGTGAGTGCTATGGGACGATAGTAATTTATTTCAGTTACCTTTGCTTTCTTGGGTACAGGAACAATTGTAGAAATCTTGAAGCAAGTGGGGATAACAGACTGGTTATCCCCACTTGGGACTAACAGACTGATATGAAGATATTGGATATGTCCGTGAGCACTCCATCCAGCTGGTCTGTACATGCTCTGAGGACGGATCTTGGGATGCCGTCTGGGCCTGCAGCCTTGTAAGGGGTACACTTAAATTACTTACTCCTCAATCAGACCGTCCGTGTCATTACATCAATGCTGCATAATAAATTATGCAGTCAAACTTAAAATGTTTTGTATTCCAACATTTTTACTGGATATGTGTGCGACAAAAGAGAATGAGAGCACACAGTCCTCGTAAACGGCTGGGGCTCGTGTCGGTGGCTCGATGTTGTTTTCCTCAAAAAGAGCAAAGAAGGTGTTTAGCTTGTCCGGGAGCAAGGTGGCATTGTCCACGGCGTAGCTGTCTTTCCCTTTGTAATACTCAATTGTCTGTGGTCCCTGCCACATACGTCACGTGTCTGAGCCGTTGAGTTACGACTCCACTTCAGTTTTGTGGGAATGCTGCTATATATCCACGATTTTTGGTTTGGATAAATTCTACTCTTTACAGTGGGAACAACATCTTCTATGCACTTCCTGATGAACCCAGTCATTGAGTTAGTGTATATGTCGATAATTTTCTCAGAGGCGACCCGGAACATTTCCCAGTCCACGTGATCAAAACTTGAATATTTTGAAATTGAATATTCCTTACCATGGGTGCTTCCTGCTTAAGTTTCTGCCCATAGGTGGGGAGGAGCAGAATGGAAGCGTGATCTAGTTTGCCAAAGTGAGTGAGAAGGAGGGCTTTTTAGCCATCCCAGAAGGGAGAGTAGCAATGATCCAGGTAGACTGGGGACATCAAACATTTGGAATTTATTTTTATCCGCATCCTGCATTCAGAATGACTGCTGGGATGGGAAGGTTAAGAAATGAACCTACCTAAACCATATAAACTGGATAAACCATTTCAGTAATGGGTGCAATTAGTTTAGGTAAATGTACATTGTTTTTATTTGAGTAGCATGAGATGAATTAATCAGTACATGTACATGTAAAAACATAGATATTGTAACAAACAATTCAAACAATCTACCTGCAATAGAGTATGCTGGGAAATATGATAAAGATGGCCGTGGATTTTGTTTAACACTAGTTATTAACACCAACACTGGGGTTCTTTTACACAAATGAGTGTTAATTTAACACTTGAATCAATACTAGAAATGGTACGCTGAAAACACCAGCTAACATTGGCCATTGTGTTGGGCACTAACTCTACACTCTAGCGGGCCGGCTGATGGTTATGAAGGTTATAGATAGCAATGTTGATACTTGCGCAACACAGATTTCAAGGCTATTTTCCTCCTCAAACTACCGAAGAATATCAATATTCTTTACAAGCTTTACATTTAAGAAGCATCTTCTGTTGAAAAATAGAAAAACAACAACAGAACCCAAGTGAAGTGGTGATATGAGACAAAGGTCAGCAACAGGCTTGGGTGAGAAGCCTGTGGTGGTGTGCGCTGTGCTGTGCTGGGACTGGGTTGTGAGGGAGTTGGGTTTAGGTTTGGGGTTGGGTTTGGGTTTGGGTCCGGGGGTGGTGCTGGGGCTAGGGGTGGGGCTACAATTGGGCTGCGTTGAGCTGGACTGGGCTAGTCTGGTCTAGGTAATTGTGACTGATGTGTGAGTCTGTACAACCATTGTGCATCTAATTTGTGAAAGAGAGCCAACAGGAGGCCTTGAGACAGCTCTCTAATGATTCCCCAGTGTAGTGGAAGAGGCCGCATCTGTAATTAGAACAACAAAAAGAGAATCCATTCTGTGTATGATAATGACACCTCCGTGCGTCATACAGTATCACAGTAGCATCACACAGCGTCACACTACAGGATCACACAGCCCGGGCATAAATCTCCCAAATCCCCTGTTTCCTCTCTAACCTTATAAAGCGACAAGAGCCAAAGCTGCTCCCTACTTACCTTCCTTCCCTCCTCCTCTCCAGAGAGGAGAGAGAGAATGAAAACCAAAAGGTTCCCTGGTTGTTAGACTGGGTGAATGTAATCTTCTGACAGCCAGGCGCCCAGGGAAGTTTGTGTGCGTGCGAGCGTGCGTGCGTCCATCCGCGTGCATGCAATGTGTGTCACGTGCATGCGTGATGAGTAGGCCATGGGGCACATGTGTGTTACTCTGCACCACCCCTGCCCTTTGAAGTCAGTCAGTGTGCTGAGAAGTGCTGGAGGAGAGAGAGGAGAGCGGATGCTATGACTTTGCCCTTCACATTGACTAATTTCCTCTTTTAATTCAGCTATTTAAATGCATCTCCAGTTTGTCAATACCTCTTGGGATAACTGATGAAAAAGTATTTGTTGTCTGTATTCTGCTCTGTGCACAATGATACCTGGGAGTGGGTGGAGAACAAATGTTGTTATTAACTCTCTCTTCCTCTTTCTCTCTCACTCCCTATCCATGTCTCTATCTCACTCCTTCTCCCGTCACTTTCGCTCTTTCTAGCTCTCCCGCTCTTTCTCCCCATCTAACTGTAAGTCGCTCTCGATAAGAGCTTCAGCTAAATGGCTAAAATGTTAAATGAAAATATTTCCTATTTTCTCTCTCTCTCTCTCTCTCTATCCCCCCCAGCATTCTCATCAGAAAAGAAGGCGTTTACTATTTCTCTAGTACCCTACAGCATTTGCACAGCCCTTTGTGTGGTACGGTCACATTGTGCTGTAGTATTTATTTACCAGTGCTCACCACCCTGATGCTGCATTTCCATGGAGACTTACCCACACACCAGTGTGTCGCCAGAGTTTTATGTACATGAAAACTAGTGTAATTGTGTTTCCAGTAAGATTGTCACACTGAGGACTTGTGAAGAGCAGAATCAAAAACCTCTGCATAATCAAAACAGATCCTTTGTGAGAGATGTTAACGTTCGCAGTTAGCAATCTGAAAAGTACAAGGGGCCTGGCTTTGGCCCCAGGTGAGAGCAGGTCCACCAGAGCCATGGGCCAGTGAGAAATGTAGAAGGAAACAGAAGTATCTGAGCCTTTTTGAGATGAAACACGGGTAAATCTTGTGTAGAAATGCTCCATGACAGTGTTCTCTCTAAACTGAGGGGGTTGACATGGGCCCCTCAGCACAGGCTTAATGGCAGGGGTAATACTGGATCTTTAAATAGCACCATTTCCTGCCATTCAAGGGCTGTCTTTAAACATAGCCCCCCAGTAATAAAACGTATCTGTGAAAGGTCGTCTTTTAGTGGCTCATAGAGAGTGAATATGCACTCAACATAATGTAGAGAATTAATAACTCTACAGTAGTCTACCTTGTATGTGTGCCTATTTACATTTCTCCAAATATTGTATTGTGTGTGTGTGTATGTGTTATCTTTTAATTCGATTCAATTGTTTTATTTCTGCATCCTGGCTTTAGTTGCTTAAACCCTATTAAATGTAACTAAATGTAATCTATATAATCCCCAAAAGCAATTATTTATTATAAGAGGGCTATAAACAGTAACTAGTAATGTTAAAATCTCACCTTTCTGTTAAAAAATAGTTAAACATTGTTGTGGTGTATTCACCTTTAAGGATACAAGCTCAAGTACACAGTACAAATATGATACAAATATAAAATATTTTATAAGATGTGTTTCCTATTCAACAAAACTGAATGAATAAAGCTTTAAATTACTTATGTTTTTTCAAAACATAGAAAAGATTTGGCATGGGTCCCCAGATCCTCAAAAAGTTCCACAGCTGCACCATCGAGAGCATCCTGACCGGTTGCATCACCGCCTGGTATGGCAACTACTTGGCATCTGACCGCAAGGCACTACAGAGGGTCCTACGTACGGCCCAGTACATCACTGGGGTCAAGCTTCCTGCAATACAGGCCCTATATAATAGGCAGTGTCAGAGGAAAGCCCATAAAATTGTCAGAGACTCCAGTCACCCAAGTCATAGACTGTTTTCTCTGCTACCTCATGGCAAGCGGTACCGGAGCACCAAGTCTAGGACCAAAAGGCTCCTTAACAGCATCTACCCCCAAGCCATAAGACTGCTGAACAATTAATCAAATGGCCACCGGACTATTACATTGACACCCCCCTCGCTCCATTTATTTTGTACAATGCTGCTACTCACTGTTTATTATCTATGCATAGTCACTTCACCCCTACCTACAGTATGTGTACAAACTATCTCAACTAACCTGTACCCCCGCACACTGACTCGGTACCGGTACCCCCTGTATATAGCCTTGTTATTGTTCTTTCATTGTGTTACTCTATTTTTTACTTTAGTTTTCTTGGTAAATATTTTCTTAACTCTTCTTGAACTGCACTGTTGGTTATGGGCTTGTAATTAAGCATTTCATGGTAAGGTCTACACTTGTTGTATTCAGCGCATGTGACAAAAACAGTTTGATTTGAATTCAAGTCAATTTATAAAACAACTAACTATAAGATGTCACTATTCCTTATAACTGTAAAATATATATTTGTATGTTTAGTGCTAGAGAAAATGTGTACATTTTCTGAAGGTCTCTTGATCAATACTTCTGCCCCCATCGCTGTGAATGTGTCACAGCGCTGTAGCTTGGCTTTCTGAACTTGTTAGGAACTCGCCTTTCATTTCATGTTACTACTGTCCATCTATGACAATCAGAAAGTTTTTTTTGTTGTTAAAATCAATAAATAATTTGACTATACAGTTGAAGTCGGAAGTTTACATACATCTTAGCCAAATACATTTAAACTCAGTTTTTTACAATTCCTGACATTTAATCCTAGTAAAGATTCCCTGTCTTAGGTCAGTTAGGATCAACACTTTATTTTAAGAATGTGAAATGTCAGAATAATAGTAGAAAGAATGATTTATTTCAGCTTTAATTTATTTAATCACATTCCCAGTGGGTCAGAAGTTTACATACACTCAATTAGTATTTGGTAGCATTGCCTTTAAATTGTTTAACTTAGGTCAAACGTTTTGGGTAGCCTTCCACAAACTACTGATGGAGTAAAAAACTGGTGGAGTAAAAAAAGTGGTGTCTTTTGCTAACGTGGTTAGCTAATAGATTTACATATTGTGTCTTCCCTGTAAAACATTTTAAAAATCGGACATGTTGGCTGGATTCACAAGATGTGTACCTTTTAAATGCTGTATTGGACTTGTTAATGTGTGAAAGTTAAATATTTAAAAAATATATATTTTGAATTTCGCGCCCTGCACTTGAAGTGGCTGTTGTCATAAGTGTACCGACGCCGGGCTGCAGCCATAAGAAGTTAAACCGAGTTATATCAGTTTATATCAGTATATTGCGATTTTCGGATATTTCTTTGTGCTGCGTTATAGTGAGTTGGGCACGTCTGGGCCACATAGCTAATGTTTGCTGCTAATTCCTAAGTTGAAGACGGCAATCTACAACCGAGCAACGATGATTCTGGACAAAGGACAACTTGCCCAAGATTCTGATGGAAGCTCATCAAAAAGTAAGAACTATTTATGAAGTTAATTCGTTGTTCTGTTGAAAAATGTTGACCTACTATTCCGCCATTAATTTCGGTGCGGTCTCGCTTTAACGCACGCTGTATGTCGTAGTAACGTTAATTTTAAAAATCTAACACAGCGGTTGCATTAAGAACTGATTTATCTTTCATTTGCTGTCCAACCTGTATTTTTTAGTCAAGTTTATGATTAGTTATTGATTAGATTAGGTGCCTCTCCCAAGATTTCTCCCGACATTTTGTTTGCAGCTTGGCTACTATTCTCATTGTATAACCACGATTTGTGCCGCTAAATATGCACCTTTTCGAATAAACTCTATATGTATTGTGTAATATGATGTTATAGGACTGTCATCCGAAGAAGTTTGAGAAGGTTAGTGAAAAAATGTATATCTTTTGCTGGTTTATTCGTTATTGCTATTGTTGGCTTCAATCAATGCTGTTGTGTGGTTGGCTATTGTAGTAAGCTAATATAATACTATATTGTGTTTTCGCTGTAAAACACTTTAAAAAATCTGAAATGTTGGCTGGATTCACAAGATCTTTGTCTTTCATTTGCTGTACGCTGTGTATTTTTCATAAATGTTTTATGATGAGTATTTAGGTAATTCACGTTGCTCTCTGTAGTTATTCTAGTTGCTTTGGTGAGAGTTGTGATGGTGGCTGCAATGTAAAACTATGATTTATACCTAAAGTATGCACATTTTTCTAACAAAACATATGCTATACAATAAATATGTTATCAGACTGTCATCTGATGAAGTTGTTTCTTGGTTAGTGACTATTTATATCTTTATTTGGTCGAATTTGTGATACCTACCTATGCAGTAAAAAAATGGTGGGGAAAAAAAGTTGTGTCTTTTGCTATCGTGGTTAGCTAATAGAAATACATATTGTGTCTTCCCTGTAAAACATTTTAAAAATCAGAAATGATGGCTGGATTCACAAGATGTGTATCTTTCATCTGATGTCTTGGACTTGTGATTTCATGATATTTAGATGCTAGTATTTACTTGTGGCGCTATGCTAGGCTATGCTAGTCAGCTTTTTTACTGATGAGGGTGCTCCCGGATCCCGGATTGTGACCAAGTAGAAGTTATACTTGCATGCTATTGTTTCTACAGATGAACTTGGTACCTTCAGGCATTAGGAAAATGCTCCTAAGGATGAACCAGACTTGTGGAGGTCTACAATGTTTTTCTGAGGTCTTGGCTGATTTCTTTTAATTTACCATGATGTCAAAGAGGCACTGAGTTTGAAGGTAGGGCTTGAAATACATCCACAGGTCCACCTCCAATTGACTCAAATTATGTCAATTAGCCTATCAGAAGCTTCTATAGCCATGACATAATTTTCTGGAATTTTCCAAGCTGTTTAAAAGCACAGTCAACTTAGTGTATGTAAACGTCTGACCCACTGGGATTGTGATACAGTGAATTATAAGTGAAATAAACTGTCTGTAAACAATTGTTGGAAAAATGACTTGTGTCATGCACAAAGTAGATGTCCTAACCGACTTGCCAATGTTATAGTTTGTTTTCAAGAAATTTGTGGAGTGGTTGAAAAATGAGTTTTAATGACTCCAACCTAAGTGTATATAAACTTCTGACTTCAACTGTAAATCAATCTCTGAATTTGCTGGGTTCAGCCAGGAATTGATGGTTAGTCGGAAGAGCGAATTAAATGGTAGGAGTGACATCCCAGCTTCAAGTGGTATCGGAGACATACTCCTGTGTCCGTGAGAATCAGGGCTCCCGCTCAATTACAAGCCATTTCGATCTATGGTGTCCACATATCGATTTATAAGCGAAAACGTCGTTTGGAGCTGGTACCAGAACCACGTAGGTCCCCAAAACAGGGGACTTCACATCTAAGAGGTTTTTTAAGATCTGGGATGAGAATTCTCTCTCCTTTAGTAACAAGGCTACAGTACACCCTAGTATGGGTACATAAGAGTTATAATTTTTACTCGCCAAATGGGTTCAAAACACAGATTGTGTTACCATTCAATTTATTAGTTGTATCTCGTACCCTGACTAGTTCCAGAAGCAGCATAACTGTAGGCATGGGAAATAATGTTCCTGTTCACAGATGATTGGATTTCCTCCTGACATTGTTTATGAAGAATGATTATGAGACGGTCATTAACCAACACTTCATGCTACTAATCATGCAGAACTGTGTGCGTGTTTGTTTGTGTGCATGCGTGCGTGTGTTTGTGTCCATGTAATTGGAATGGGGGAAGAAATCCAATCAGCCTCATCTGCCAGGTGGTCATTCACACACACACACACACACACACACACACACACACACACACACACACACACACACACACACACACACACACACACACACACACACACACACACTTTCATGTTTCTTTCGACCCCATGAAATTGTATGGGGCTCATTTGTCTGGCATCGTAAATCTGTCTGTGAGTAACATGAGAATGTTTCTTTTGAAAAGGTGTGCTGTGATATTCATTTGAAATGGGTCCTTGTCTCAAAGCAGCCGCGGCAGTATGAGTATGACGGTCTCAGGGGTATTACAGTTGTGCTTTGTTTTAGTTCAGCATGAGTGTGAGCTGGGTTGTAGATTCACTGTACATGCTGCTGTTTCCAGACATAGGTTCAAATAATATTTGATTTCTTTCAAGAGCTGCACACTAAGACTTTTCTGTATATTCAACACTAAAACACTGTAGAATGCACAGTAAAATACCTTGAATTTGTTGTACAGAATTAATTATGGTGCATTGTGTGGGCAGGGATAGAGTCTCTGTGTCATTAACATACAGTATTTTAAGGCATGCCTTGTAAAAGGTGATAATTGTTGCAGCTGTAGGTGAGAATGCTGTACCCCCACAGAATACAGTAATATACTGTATTTTAGGAATTATACAAACCTTGACCTGAAAATCTACATTAATTCACTGGCCAATTACTGCCACTAATTTACTGTAGTTCAGTTCACAGTACCATGCCGCATGTTTGGAGAGGTGTCTTGTAAAAGGCTATATGTGTTGCACCCGTTAGTGAGAATGCTGTACGCATTTAAGTGATATGTGGTAGTAGTTCCCTAATATTTAAATGTCTACTGGGGATAGATTAGACATTTGAATGGTTGAATATGTAACCATTTGTGTTTGATCTGTTTTTCCCTGTAATCGTAACCAGTTTGGAAGCCTTTAATTTAGGCCTCTAGCAATGCAAGCAAAATAAAACACCTAGTATTCATTAATATGCTGTAATATACAAATGCCTAGCATCCAACCTGCTTGCTCCAGTCCCTTGTAATTAGTGTTACATTTTGTACAAATAAGTTTATTAGTCACTTTCACGGTATTGTACTGTGTTTCGTTGCTTTGATATTTTAGTAATTTACAGGAAGCTGTTATCAAGTTACCGTGAACATCTCAGTAAAGTATTGGCACTATCCAGAGATGGTCAGAGATCATAAGATATCTTCTTGTAATCACAATTATTTTGAAGACCAGTGTATCCTTAAATACAACATTTTCAGGAACTTAACTTGCGATCACTGTGAAATGTTTTCTTTTCAACCTTGGTTGAATTCATCGACTGTATTTATATTTATTATGGATCCTCCATTAGCTGCTGCCAAGGCACAGTCTGTGCTGTTCCATAAGGCGTAGTTTTATCTGTTATTTTAATCAGATTTTACTGCTTGCATGAGTTACTTGGTGTGGAATAGAGTTTCATGTAGTCATGGGTCTATGTATTACTGTGTGTTTCCCATAGTCTGTTCTGGCTTTCGTGACTGTGAAGAGACCTCTGGTGGCATGTCTTGTGGGGTATGCATGGGTTTCTGAGCTGTGGCTTGTCGTTTAAACAGACAACTTGATGCAAAAATTGTCAAAGACTCCAGTCACCAAAGTCATAGACTGTTCTCTCTGCTACCTCATGGTAATTGTTATTTTATTATGTTACTTTTTATTTAAAAAATGACTTTAGTTTATTTTGTAAATATTGTCTTTCTTGAACTGCACTGTTGGTTAAGGGCTTTAAGGGCTTGTAAATAGGTATTTCATGGTAAGGTCTACACCTGTTGTATTCGGCACATGTGATAAATAAAATTTGATTTTATTCAACGTCAATACTTCTCACAAATACAAGTAGTGATGAAGCTAATCTGTCATCTACTTTAAACCAGGAGAGATTGACATGCATAGTATTAATGTTAGCTCTCCATGTACATTTAAGGGCCAGCCGTGCTGCTCTATTCTGGGACAATTGTAATTTGCCTATGTCCCTCTTTGTGGCACTTGACCATATGACTGGACAATAGTCCAGGTTTGGCACAACTAGGGCCTGTAGGACTTGTTTTCTTGTTAGCATTGTCAAGAAAGCAGAGCAGCACTTTATTACGGACAGACCTCTCCCCATTTTAGCTACCGTTGCATCAATATGCTTTGCCCATGACAGTTTACAATCCAGGGTTACAACAAGCAGTATAGTCTCCTCAACTTGCTCAATTTCCACATTATTCAAAAAAATATTTAGTTGAGGTTTAGAGTTTGTCCCAAATACAATGCTTTAAGTTTTTTTATATATATATATTAGGAGCTGCCCTGGGGAATGCCTGACTCTACCTGGATTATGTTGTAGAGTCTTCTATTAAATAACAGTCTTTGTGTTCTGTTAGACAGGTAACTCTCTATCCACAATATAGCAGAGGATGTAGAGCCATAACACATATGTTTTTCCAGCAGCAGGGTTATGATTGATAATGTCAAAAGCTGCACTGAAGTTTAACAGCTCCCGTAATCTTCTCATTGTCAATATCGCTCAGCCAATTATCATTTGTGTGAGTGTTTTACATGTTGAATGCCCTTCCCTATAAACTTGCTGAAAGTCGGTTGTTAATTTATTTACTGTTGAAATAGCATTGTATCTGGTCAAACTATTTTACTAAGAGTTGGTAACAGGCTGATTGGTTAGCTGTTTGATTGCTTTGCTGTTTTTGGGTAGTGGAATTACTTTTGCTTCCCTCCAGGCCTGAGGGCTCACACTTTCCTGTAGGCTTAGATTGAAGAGATGGCAGATAGTAGTGCCAATATAGTCCGCTATCATCCTCAGTCATTTTTCGTCCAAGTTGTCAGATCCAGGTGGTTTGTCATTAATGATAGAAAAAATAAATTTTTTCACCTTTTCCACGCTAGGTCTGGATGATATTTATTAAAAATAAATTTTTAAGGGGGTCGTATCATTTGATTTATGTAACAGTATAACTTTACGTCCGTCCCCTCGCGTGAACCAGGGACCCTCTGCATACACCAACAACGGTCGCCCACGAAGCATCGTTACCCATCGCTCCACAAAGACCGCGGCCCTTGCAGAGCAAGGGTAACCACTACTTCAAGGTTTCAGAGCAAGTGACGTCACCAACTGAAAGGCTGCTAGCGCGCACCACCGCTACCTAGCTAGCCATTTCACATTGGTTACATTTACACAACATGCCTACCACTTTGAAGATGCAAAATAATTTGAGGTGAAACAAACAAGAAATAAAACAAAAAAACAGAAACCTTGAGTGTGCATAGCTATTCACCCCCAAAGTCAATAATTTGTAGAGCCACATTTGCAGCATTTACAGCTGCAAGTCTCTTGGGGTATGTCTCTATAAGCTTGGCACATATAGCCACTGGGATTTTTGCCCATTCTTCAAGGCAAAACTGCTCCAGCTCCTTCAAGATGGATGAGTTCCGCTGGTGTACAGCAATCTTTAAGCGTCATGTCACATATTCTCAATTGGTTAATTGTCCTGCTGGAAGGTGAACCCCCATCCCAGTCTCATATCTCTGGAAGACTGAAACAGGTTTCCCTCAAGAATTTCCCTGTATTTAGTGCCATCCATCATTCCTTCCATTCTGACCAGTTTCCCAGTCCCTGCCGAAGAAAAACATCCCCGACAGCATGATGCTACCACCACCATGCTTCACTGTGGGGATGTTGTTCTCGGGGTGATGAGGAGTGTTGGGTTTGCGCCAGACATAGGATTTTCCTTGATGGCCAAATAGCTACATTTTTGTCTCATCGGACCAGAATATCTTCTTCCATATGTTTGGGTATTCTCCCACATGCCTTTGGAGAACACCAAACGTGTTTGCTTATTTTTTTCTTTAAGCAATGTTTTTTTTCTGGCCTCTTCCCTAAAGCCCAGCTCTGTGGAGTGTATAACTTAAAGTGGTCCTATGGACAGATACTCCAATCTCCGCTGTGGACTTTGCAGCTCCTTCAGTGTTATCTTTGGTCTCTTTGATGCCTCACTGATTAATGCTCCTCTTGTGTGTTCCGTGAGTTTTGGTGGGCAGCCCTCTCTTGCGGTGGTGGTGCCATATTCTTTCAATTTTTTAATAATGGATTTCATGGTACTCCATGGGATGTTCAAAGTTTCAGATATTTTTTATAACCCAACCTTGATCTGTACTTCTCCATAACTTTGTCCTTGACCTGTTTGGAGAGCTCCTTGGTCTTCATAGTGCCGCTTGTTTGGTGGTGCCCCTTGCTTAGTTGTGTTGCAGACTCAGGGGCCTTTCAGAACAGCTGTATATATACAGAGATCTTATGACAGATCATGTGACACTTAGATTGCACACAGATGGACTTTATTTAACTAATTATGTGAGTTCTGAAGGTAATTTGTAACGATAATCCTCCTCCTCTTCAACCGAAAAGGAGGAGTATTGAGGGAACCAAGGCGCAGCGGATAGTGAAGACATAATGATTTATTAAAGACAAGACGAAAACACGAACTTCACTATAAACTAACAAAATAACAAAACGAAAGAAGACAGTCCTGAACGACGAACTTACATACAACGTGAAGAACGAAATGAACAGACTACATGAAATGAACAAACCGTATACAGTCCCGTATGGTGCAAACATTGACACGGACACAGGAGACAATCACCCACAAACAAACACTGTGAACCGCCTACCTAAATATGACTCTTAATTAGAGGAACGCCAAACACCTGCCTCTAATTAAGAGCCATACCAGGCAACCCATAAACCAACATAGAAACAGACAACATAGAATGCCCACCCAAACTCACGTCCTGACCAACTAACACACAAAACTAAACAGAAAACAGGTCAGGAACGTGACAGTACCCCCCCCACAAGGTGCGAACTCCGGACGCACCAGCACAAAGTCTAGGGGAGGGTCTGGGTGGGCATCTAACCACGGTGGTGGCTCAGGCTCCGGGCGCGGTTCCCACCCCACCATAATCCATCCTAACTTCCTCCCACAAAGAATGTCCACCCTCTTTCTTCCCCCACACAATTCTCTTAATAATATATTAAATAAAGATAACACCAGGACAGAGAGATAAATCAAGATAGAGGGATAGATAAGACTATAGAGATAGATGAAGATAGAGAGGGAGATTAGGATAGAGGGGCAACTCCGGACTGAAAGGCAGCTCCGGACAGAGAGACAGCTCTGGACTGATGGGCAGTTCTGGGTATCCAGCCTTTTCAGGCTGAAGGGCAGCTCATGGCTGACTGACGACTCTCGATGCTCATGGCTGGCTGACGGCTCTCGACGCTCATGGCAGGCTGACGGCTTTCGACGCTCATGGCAGGCTGACGGCTCTCGACGCTCATGGCAGGCTGACGGCTCTCGACGCTCATGGCAGGCTGACGGCTCTCGACGCTCATGGCAGGCTGACGGCTCTGGCTGCACATGGCTCTTTGACGGCTCTGGCTGCTCATGGCGCTCTGACGGCTCTGGCTGCTCATGGCTCGCTGGCGGCTCTGGCAGATCCTGTCTGGTTGGCGGCTCTGGCAGATCCTGTCTGGTTGGCGGCTCTGGCAGATCCTGTCTGGTTGGCGGCTCTGGCAGATCCTGTCTGGTTGGCGGCTCTGGCAGATCCTGTCTGGCTGACGGCTCTAGCGGCTCCTGTCTGGCTGATGGCTCTAGCGGCTCCTGTCTGGCTGACGGCTCTGTAGGCTCATGGCAGACGGGCGGCTTTGCAGGCTCATGGCAGACGGGCGGCTTTGCAGGCTCCTGGCAGACGGATGGCTCAGATGGCGCTGGGGAGACGGATGGCTCAGATGGCGCTGGGGAGACGGATGGCTCAGATGGCGCTGGGGAGACGGATGGCTCAGATGGCGCTGGTGAGACGGATGGCTCTGGCCGGATATGGCGCACTGTAGACCTGGTGCGTGGTGCCGGAACTGGAGGCACCGTGCTAATGATAAGCACCTTCCTACTAGTGCGGGGAGCAGGGACAGGGCACACTGTATCCTCAAAGCCTACTCTACCCCTGATGCGTGGTACCGGCACTGGTGACGCCGGGCTGAGGACAAGCACATCAGGATTAGTAGGGGGAGAATATATAGTGTGTACAGGGCTCTGGAGACGCACTGGTAGCTTAGTGCGTGGGGCCGGAACTGGAGGCACCGGGCTAGATGCACGCACTACAGGGAGAGTGCGTGGAGGAGGAACAGGGCTCTGGAAATGCACTGGTAGCCTAGTGCGTAATGTAGGCACTGTAGGTACTAGGCTGGGGCGGGGAGGTGGCGCCGGAAATACCGGACCGTGCAGGCGTACTGGCTCTCTTGAGCATTGAGCCTGCCCAACCTTACCTGGTTGAATGCTCCCGGTCGCCCTGCCAGTGCGGCGAGGTGGAATAGCCCGCACTGGGCTATGCAGGCGAACCGGGGAAACCATGCGTAAGGCAGGTGCCATGTATGCCGGCCCGAGGAGACGCACTGGAGACCAGACGCGTTGAGCCGGCCTCATGACACCTGGCTCAATGCCCAATCTAGCCCTACCAGTGCGGGGAGGTGGAATAACCCGCACTGGGCTATGCACACGTACAGGAGACACCGTGCGCTCTACTGCGTAACACGGTGTCTGCCCGTACTCCCGCTCTCCACGGTTAGCCTGGGAAGTGGGCGCAGGTCTCCTACCTGCCCTTGGCCCACAACCCCTTAGCCCCCCCCCCCAAGAAATTTTTGGGAATTACTCACGGGCTTTTCGGGCTTCCGTGCAAGACGCGTCCCCTCATAACTCCGGTTCTTCACTCCAGTAGCCTCTGCTCTCCTCAGTGCCTCCACCTGTTCCCATGGGAGGCGATCCCTTCCAGCCAGGATCTCCTCCCATGTGTAGCAACCTTTACCGTCCAATACATCGTCCCAAGTCCATTCCTCCTTCTTGCGCTGTCCCTTACTCCGTTTAAACCGCTGCTTGGCTCTGGATTGGTGGGTGATTCTGTAACGATAATCCTCCTCCTCTTCAACCGAAAAGGAGGAGTATTGAGGGAACCAAGGCGCAGCGGATAGTGAAGACATAATGATTTATTAAAGACAAGACGAAAACACGAACTTCACTATAAACTAACAAAATAACAAAACGAAAGAAGACAGTCCTGAACGACGAACTTACATACAACGTGAAGAACGAAATGAACAGACTACATGAAATGAACAAACCGTATACAGTCCCGTATGGTGCAAACATTGACACGGACACAGGAGACAATCACCCACAAACAAACACTGTGAACCGCCTACCTAAATATGACTCTTAATTAGAGGAACGCCAAACACCTGCCTCTAATTAAGAGCCATACCAGGCAACCCATAAACCAACATAGAAACAGACAACATAGAATGCCCACCCAAACTCACGTCCTGACCAACTAACACACAAAACTAAACAGAAAACAGGTCAGGAACGTGACATAATTGGTTGCACCAGATCTTATTTAGGGGCTTTATAGAAAATGAGGTGAATACATATGCACGCACCACTCTTCCGTTATTAATTTTTTTGAATTTTTTGAAACAATTACTTTTTTCATTTCCCTTCACCAATTTGGACTATTTTGTGTATGTCCTTTACAATAAATTCAAATAAAAATCAATTTAAATTACAGGTTGTAATGCAACAAAATAGGAAAAACACCAAGGGCGGTGAATACTTTTGCAAGGCACTGTATCACATGGGTGCGATTCCAGGGATAGTTATCTGGCCCAAATGTATTTCTTGGGGCTCGGGCCCATTGGGGCTACTCTCTAGCAGATGATTACATGGGCTGCTTTATATAATTAACATTTCATTATTTATTTTTCGATATTTTCTCATTGTGCTGTAGCGAGTCCTGTGGCGAGCCATGCACATGTTTTTTTTGAGGATGGGTATAATTTGTATGTATAAAATGTATAATAGTAATATTAAAAATTACTAAATTGGGTAGTTTGGTATACATTTATTTAAATTTGCATCGGACCGCGACTGGGGTGATTCTGGTAAAAAAGTTGTCTGAAATCCGGTTGACAGAAACGACCAGATGTACTTGGGCCGATTCTGGGCAGTCGTTCATTTTGAGTCCGACACCCGATTCCGGGCCGATTCAATCAGTTCCGGTCCCCCAGAAGATGGCCGCTTCTTGGCCGATTCCTCATTGCGAGCTGGGTTAGGTCTAAAATATGCCCATAGATACGCATTGGGCTTATTTGGGACACATTTTGGCGAGAGTGAAACCTAGAGATCACTTCTTCCTCTCTGACAAGCGGTTTCAACTCACTATTTGCATTTGAGGATTCGTCCAACAGAATCGGTCATGTGGACACCGAAACACATCGAGACATTATTTTGCTGTAAGAGGAGAAGTTAACCTCTCGAACGATACTTTTTTTATTTCTCAACTATTCAAATTTCGCGCAGAGCAGACACTACTGAGTATCAATGAACATTGATTCTGGAAAGTGAATGCTCAGTTTTGCGGTACCACCTACTGCTAGCAGCATTTTAGCCAAAGACTGTTACACTAGCTATATAGTCTGTGTTTTATAAATGTGCAATAGGCATAAAACACAATTATATAAGGAAACCGCCAACTGGTTCTCATTCTGAGAAATAAGGTTTCCACTTGATTTCCACATCTGAACAAAGTGGACAGGCTATCACACTGTTCAAACAGTTGGAGACAGAAATAAGTGTGTGTTCACAACAATACATCTGTTCTGCCTTATTAGCTAGCAAGTAGATCCAATTGAAATAAAGATCAGCTGGCTACTTATTAGCTAGCAAGTAGATCCAATTGAAATAAAGATCAGCTGGCTACTTATTAGCATGTGGGCTTTTGCTTGAGAGATTGTTTATGAGACCTGTGGTAATTTTCTATAATGCCTGCTACAACAAGTTATTATTAGTGAATGTGCTTTATGCATGGCTCTGGTCAAATTTGTAACAAAAAGGCTCTTTTCACATTCAGATGTGAAAGCCAGATCAGTTATTATTGCGAAAAATCAGGTTAAACTATTTTGACAAAATATTGAAATTATTATTGGGGCTTATATTTAGCCTAATTTCACACACCCAGAATTCAATATATTATTGCTGACTGTTTGAAATGCATTGTAACTTAAATTGTTCAACATCTTATTTTGAGATATATATATATATATTGTGAATAGCCCATAAATGTGAAATAAATCGAGATATGATTTTAGGCCATATCGCCCAGCCCTATTCCAAACTCACTTTACGGTAATCAAAATTACAATAACATTTGATAATTTTGTCTGAGACTCGTGGAGGTGTAGGGTCAGAATTTAATGTTGGCATGTCATGTCAAAGTTTGCTAGTCTTCTCAATGAAAAAATAGTTAAAGTAGTTGGCAATATCAGTGGGTTTTGTGATGAATGAGCCATCTGATTTAATGAATGATGGAGCTGAGTTTGCCTTTTTGCCCAAAATGTAATTTAAAGTGCTCCAAAGCTTTTCACTTTTTGTTCAGTTTAGTCACCCGATTTCTCAATTTACAGTACTTTGCCAATCGGCTGTGCATCCAGACTGTCACGATCGTCTTCGTATTGTGAGAGAGACCAGAGAGGACCAAGGCGCAGCGTGATATAAATACATCTTCTTTATTTGAAGATGAAAAGAACACAAACACTAAACAAAAGTGACGCTACAAACGAAAGTGCATACACACGCTACTAACGTCAAACATAGACAATTACCCACAACCTGCCTAATGCCTATGGCTGCCTTAAATATGGCTCCCAATCAGAGACAACGATAGACAGCTGTCTCTGATTGAGAACCAATCCAGGCAACCATAGACTTGCATGAACACCTTTCACTGAACACAACCCCATGAACTCTACAAACCCCCCTATACAATACAAACACCCTAGACTAGACAAAACACACAAACATCCCCCATGTCACAACCTGACCTAACTAAAATAATAAAGAAAACAAAGATAACTAAGGCCAGGGCGTGACACAGACTTATTTGCCATTCCTTTTGACTCATCCCTCTCAACCATAAAATTAAATTCCTAATCAATCCAAGGGGATTTAACAGTTTTATATATTCTTAATGTGTGCATGCTTATTAGTAACTGGAATAAGCAATTTCATAAATGTGTCAAGTGCAGCGTCTGGTTGTTCCTCATTACACACCTCAGACCAGCAAATATTCTTGACCATATGAATTACTACAAAACCTCTTGTATGACCTGATATACACTATATTAGGCCCATCCTTTGGAACTTTGGTTTTCCTAGATATGGCTACTTTATTATGATCACTACATCCTCTCACAGGTAGACATGACAGTGATATTTATGTTCGAGCTGATAGTGCAGGGTGAACTGCACACAGTGGGCTTCCTACCAGGGCAAATCTTCTCAGTGCTAACAGCACAACTCAGGTTCATAAGCGTATGATTACTGCTGACAATCGCTGTAGGATTGACAGAGGTATTTAGGGGAGTTAGAGGGACATAAATTAGGTTACTTACATTATGACGGCCAACACACCTGGGACAATGTACATTTGCAGCAGCGATACGACAATTCAGAGACACAATGGCAGGGATTATCTGAGCAGGGCTTGGGTCACTGATATGTTATTGTCTCAATGCAGCCTTGAAATGCACGGACAGGGTCCAGGAACCAAGATGATTTGGATGGACTCCTTCCAGGACAAGAGCATCGGACAAGAGCCGCTGCTAAATGACCAAAATGTTAATGTAAAAATTCAAACTTGCAAAGAACACTGGGTAATATGTCACTGGGTAATTACAGTAATATGATGTAATTAGATTTAGTACTGTAATTAGATTACAGTAACTGGCTTGGTAAAATGTTGGTACCATAAATGGATTACAGTAACAGAAATTACAGTAATTTACTGACCAATTGCTGCCAGTAAGTTACTGTAACATTTTAAGGAAATGTTTTACAGTGCAGTATAAGGTTTTTTCTGTGCTCAGTTGAGGCACTATTTATAAGTAATCACTACCAATCTCAAGTAAACAAATGAATGCATTCTCTTTTAGTTTGGCTTGACTGAGACACATACGTGGACTCTACAGGCTGCTGTAAACAGGTTGTAAGTGGACAGCCAGAGGTTGATTCTGTGTTTAGTTGAAGCACCGCTCAGTCATAAGCAATCAGTACCATGCTCAAGAAAACACTCTCACTAGCTCCTTCAACTCAAGACAATACGCTTTGGATAAAAGTTTGCAGCATTAACTCACTTTTTCATTATTTTTCATATACATTTTGTTTCATGCTTTCTTCTTGGTGACTTGCCATTTAAGGGGCATTAGATTGCTCCCCCTGAAGAACCGGTTAAGGGTCAGACTTACCAATAAATCTGACTGCCGATAGGTACTTAGCACCTCTGCCAGAGTGTCGGTAGTTAACTTTTTGTTCTTCACGTAAAACTGTTCTACCGCCGATTTAGTTCATTTAAATCCTACAGGCCATCAGGTGGGAGTAGCTTGTTTGGCTTGTGCCTGCTGTAGCTAATGTAAGCTAACTAGCAAGATGACGGTAATGTTGTTGCTAGTTAGCTAGAATTTGAAGTAATCCCTTGTTGATACTAACCAGATGGCCACAACTACATAACTAGCTTAATTAAATCACAATGGATTCATTTTTTTAACGAAGCAGCTGCCGGTTAGCTGTCAAGTAGCTAGCAAGCTCTGTCATGCTAATTGACGATGCTAACCATTTTGCTAACATTAGCTTGCAAGCGAACTGGCACTGGCGATATGGGATAATGGAGAGTGAATTGCATTATTGCTTCATCATCTTGCTAGATAGCTAGCTTGGTAAAGCATTTAGTGTTCTGTGCATTGTGCTGCATTTACCACCCCATTCTTTTCATATGAAGTGTACACTACATGACCAAAAGTATGTGGACACCTGCTTGTCAAACATCTCGTTCCAAAATCATGGGCATTAGTATGGAGTTCGTCTCTCCTTTGCTGTTATAACAGCCTCCACTCTTCTGGAAAGGATTTCCACAAGAGGATTAGTGAGGTTGGGCACTGATGTTGGGCAGTTAGGCCTGGCTCGCAGTCGGCATTCCAATTCATCCCAAAGGTGTTCGATGGGTTTAAGGTCAGGGCTCTATGTAGGCCAGTCAAGTTCTTCCACACCGATCTCGACAAACCATTTCTGTATGGACCTCGCTTTGTGCACAGGGGCATTGTCATGCAGGAAAGGGCCTTCCCCAAACTGTTTGCTCAAAGTTGGATGCACAGAATCGTCTAGAATGCCATTGTATGCTGTAGCGTTAAGATTTCCTTTCACTGGAACTAAGGAGCTTAGCCCAAACCATGAAAAACAGCCACATACCATTATTCCTCCTCCACCAAACTTTACAGTTGGCACTATGCATATGGGCAGGTAGCATCCGTCGTGCTGCCAGATGATTAAGCGTGATTCATCACTCCAGAGAATGTGTTTCCACTGCTACAGAGTCAAATGGAGGTGAGTTTACACCACTCCAGCCGACGCTTGGCATTGCACATTGGTCATTTTAAGCTTGTGTATGGCTGCTCGGTCATGGAAACCCATTTCATGAAGCTCCTGACAAACAGCCTGCGTTGCCTTGCTTCCAGAGACACTTTTGAACTCAGTATTGAGTGTTGCAACCAAAGAAAGACAATTTTTAGGTGCTTTAGCATTAGGCGGTCACATTCATTGAGCTTGTGTGGCCTACTAATTCATCACTGAGCCGTTGTTGCTGCTAGATGTTTCCACTTCACAAAAACAGCACTTACAGTTGACCGGGGCAGTTCTAGCAGGGCAGAAATTTGACGAACTTACTTGTTGGAAAGGTGGCATCCTATGACAGTGCCACGTTGAAAGTCACTGAGCTTTCAGTAAGGCCATTCTATTGGCAATGTTTGTCTATGGAGATTGCATGGCATTGTGCTCGATTTTATACACCTGTCAGCAACGGGTGTGGCAGAAATAGCCAAATCCACTAATTTCAATGGGTTTCCACATACGTTTGTATATAGTGTATGTGACTGCCTACAATAGCTAGCTAACTTATGACCAGGTGTAGATTATCAAACAGAAACCTAATAAAACAAAAACGTATTTAAGCACAAAACGCCTTAGCTAGATGTAAAAGATGTAAAGACTTGTTCTAGAAAAAAAGCTCTATTCTCCACATAGTTGGCAGGTCTAGCTACATTTTCCAGTTAAATTAACACTCAAAACTTAATACAAGTCACATTGCTATTTATTTTTTGTACTTTCAACTGGAGTATAAAAATCGAAATGCCCCAACAGTTTGCTTTATTGGGTTCTTTAATTTAATAAAATATGTAAATTCATGTAATGCTCCAGCCGGATATCCCAGTCTTCCATCCCTTGGAGCAAGATGGAAAGGAAAGAGAGAGAGGAGATCCATCATGAGTCCAGTACATCAAGAGTTTTATTCTAATAGTAGGGGGTGGATTACACCAGGAAAAGGAACCTCTTTTTCCATTTTTCTTGTCACTTCTGTAGGCTCCCCCACGTGGAGGTTCGTGCTCTCTGATTGGCTCAAAGTCAAGACCTCAACCACTGAAGAGCATTGCGATTCTACAAGTAGACACGGAAGATTTGTCTGTACCAGGTTGGTACACTGTAGGGAAGTATTTTGTTCTAGCAAGAGGGAATGGCCTCCTGCTGTGCTAAGTACCTACGATAGTCAGATTTCTCGGTGTGTCTGTACCATTATGTGAATGGTTTTTACTGTAGCTCTATTCTATTTTTTCAGACAGGTTGAGTTTAAACTGAAAATCAATGAGTGTTCTTTTTAAACTCCTTCACCTCACAAACAGGATTAGCATTCCAGCTGGTTAGAGAGAGTCAGTCTGCATGTTTTCAGGCAAATAACGACTTCTACATACTCAAGACATGGTTTGCTAAACCCCCACCCCACCCAACCCAACCCCACCCCACCCAACCCAACCCCTCTGTCTCTCTGTCTTCTCGGCCGCTCAGTGCCAGGTTAGGTGGGAGAGAGGTGGAGGAGTCTCGTTCTACCTGTGTAAAATCAAACCTGCAACAAACCCTCCCATTGGCTCAGACCCCTGAAAACACCTCCCCAAAACCCTGGCTTGAAACTCAACACCTGTGACGTCACAGTATAGCATTGGCGGTGGCTTTGCTGGCCTGTTCAGAACTCTGTGGGTATTCATTGGAGAGTGTCCCAGGAGAGATCGAGCTCCAGTGACCCCAGCAAGGCTCCCACACTGTTGGTAGGATTCAGTGGAATCTTTACAGACGGTGGCCATTTCACACAGCACAGTAAGGAGAGGGCCAGGCAGCTCGAAGCAAAGGAGTAAAGACACAACCAGAGACTACTTAGCAGCCAACCTGAAATGCTGCAACCTTCCTTCTTTCCCAGTTTCTTTCCCTCCACCTGTAGTGGCTAGTCCCCACCACCCTGGGCTCTCTCTCTCTCTCTCTGACTTCAAACTGTCTGAGGTTTTGTGCTAAAGGACTAAAGGATATTGAGTAGAATCTTGTATGTATTTTTGAGGAATGACAGCAGTTTCAAAGACAAGTTTTATTTCCTGAGGAGTTTCCTTTATTGTGTATTTTTCATTTGGACCTTGACATGGGTAAGTGTGGCTCTTTACTGCATTTATTTTGTTGTTCTGAAAATGTGTTATATAGCAGAAGTGGTCAAGTGCAAAGAATTTGAAGGAAAGTTGGTATTGGATGAATTTATATTTTGGTGATTAAAGCGATTCTCAGTTTTCTAGGTGTTATTTTATCTAGAGACAGATTTGTCTGTCTGGTCTTGTTAGAATTGCAAATTCTGACTTCAACTGTTTCTGTCTGTTAACAAAGTAACCCCATCTGGTCAAAGTAAACACACGTACAAACACACAAAGCAGTCACAGAGCGTTGACTAAATACTAGCGCCTCTAATAGTTGTCCTCTGGCCAATCTTTACCCTGAGATACCTGAACTAAGGTGAGACTAAGTTGCCAAGTTGAGAGTTTGTGTGTGAGCATGTACATTCAAGGGGCCTGTGTGTGTTCTCCACAAGTCCCCATCTTCCACGGTAATATTAGCATACTTCACCCAAAACCAGCATCTATACTATCCCTGTAGTTTTTAAAATAACAACCTCTGTTTTAGAGAGAAAGTTTTATTTGTTTCGCAACTTGGCGTTAATGCAGTAGATATAGATTCAAGAGGTTAAATAAAGCAACTGTAATTCAACTTTTTATTGTGCCTGCCTGCTTGGGGAAATCAAAATATATTATTCTGAAGATAAGGAATGAAAGCATAATTTTTTGGTGAATGTTCCGCATGAAAGATAGTATACAGTCTGTGGCTTAATGAGAACATTCATTTGTTTTCAAAAGGGATATACACTACCATTCAGAAGTTTGGGGTCACTTAGAAATAGGAGCTAGCAAGAGGACAAATACATTAGAGAGTCTAGTTCGATAAACAGATTCCTCACAAGTCCTCAACTGACAGCTTCATTAAATAGTACCCGCAAAACACCAGTCTCAACGTCAACAGTAAAGAGGCGACTCCGGGATGCTGGCCTTCTAGGCAGAGTTCCTCTGTCCATTGTCTGTGTTTTTTTTGCCCATCTTAATCTTTTCTTTTTATTGGCCAGTCTGAGATATGGCTTTTTCTTTTCAACTCTGCCTAGAAGGCCAGCATCCCAGAGTCGCCTCTTCACTGTTGACGTTGAGGACACTCTAATGTACTTGTCCTCTTGCTCCGTTGTGCACCGGGGGCCTCCCACACCTCTTTCTATTCTGGTTAGAGCCAGTTTGCGCTCTTCTGTGAAGGGAGTAGTACACAGTGTTGTATGAGATCTTTAGTTTCTTGACAATTTCTCGCATGGAATAGCCTTCATTTCTCGGAACAAGAATAGACTGACGAGTTTCAGAAGAAAGTTCTTTGTTTCTGGCTATTTTGAGCCTGTAATGGAAGCCACAAATGCTGATGCTCCAGATACTCTAAAGAAGGCCAGTTTTATTGCTTCTTCAAATCAGCACAACAGTTTTAAGCTTTGCTAACATAATTGTAAAAGGGTTTTCTAATGATCAATTAGCCTTTTTAAATGATGAACTTAGATTAGCTAAAACAACGTGCCATTTCATTCAAAATAAGGACATTTCTAAGTGACCCCAAACGTTTTAAATGTAGTGTAATAGTCAAATGAAACAAAGAAAATAGGCTAGTTTCTATGAACTAGTGAACCCGTTCTTCTTTCATTGATAATACACTCCATCAGATAGACATGTATTTGGGTGAAAAGGTCGTTTCCTTGAACAAGCTGTCTTTTACTTTGTTCACCAGAGAACTGGTAGCTTCTCAAGGGAGAGATTGCATTTCAGCAGCTAGGCATACGGTTATATCCCAAATGGCACCCTATTTCCTATGTAGTGCACATCTTTTGACAAGGGCCCATATGGAATAGGATGCCATTTGGGGCACAACCTACGTCCTCAACCAGCCTATTGTAAGCAGGCTAATTCAACAGTCCCTCTCTACAGTCTGTTAGTCTTTTATTTAGAGAAGTCACCATTTACCTCTCGGTGGCCTATATGTTGCGATACCTCACTCTGGGGCCGCGTCACAGCCAGCTAGCTCCTATTCATAATAACACAGTCTGTGTGTGTGTGTGCAGGTGACCCCTAGCTAACAGAGGAAAAATCTCTACGGGTCCATACAGGCAGTGAACAAATTCCAGTAGTGAGCAGTTCTGGACACAAATTGGTGCGCCTGGCCCCTACTACCATACCCTGTTCAGCCCCTGAGCCCCCCGTCTGCCTGTGTCATCCACCCTGGCCCCCAGCCTGGTGCCATACAGCAGGAATCTGAGAGCAGGCTTTGCTATGCTCACGGCAGGTTAATTGCGTTGCAGATTCCTCCACTAATGGAGCTAATCCCTGTAAAACAACACATTTCACATTTGAGGAGGCTATGTTCGTGTTCTAGTATGCAGGTTAGGATTTTTCATCATGAATCTTGGTTCTGAATGCAGCTCTGCACAGTGGTCATTAAATCTGATTTTAACCCTAACACTAACCTTAACAATAGTTTTAACCTCATGCTAACCCTAGTGCCTAACCCTTTCCTTTCTTCAGGATTGGTGGGTCCCCTGGGGACGGTTGAGGTAACATAGGCTAAAGCGATTAGCATGAGGTTGTAAGTAACAAGAACATCTCCCAGGACATAGACATATCTGATATTGTCAGAAAGCTTACATGCTTGTTAATCTAACTGCACTGTCCAATTTACAGTAGCTATTACAGTGAAATAATGCCATGCTATTGTTTGAGGAGTGCATCATTTTGAACATGAAAAGTTATAAATAAAAAATTAGGTGCATTTGGGCTGTCTTGATACAACATTTTTAACAGAAATGTAATGGTTCATTGGATCAGATTAAAACTTTGCCCATGCACTGCTGCCATCTAGTGGCCAATATCTACATTTCACCTGGGCTGGAATAATACATTATGACCTTTCTCTTGCATTTCAAAGATGATGGTACAAAAATAATACAAAGATACGTTCTTTTTTCTTTTCTTTTCTTTGTATTATCTTTTACCAGATCTAATATGTTATATTCTCCTACATGTCACGTAGAGAGAGACACATTTATGGAAAGACACTCGTGACTTACACACAAAGAATATACATGCACACAAAGACATACAAGCAAGAACGTACATGCACGCACAGACACAGGTTGTAGCCTGGGGTTTAAGTGTAACGGTTTACCATAGTTTGATGTGGATCAACCAAAGTTTCTCTGTGACACTAGTAATTTGGTTTTCTTATGAAGGCAGTCTTTCTGTTTATGTCTCTGCTCTTTGAAGTGGGGATTCAAAGGCCTCTCCCTCCAACCATAAGCTTTTGAAGAAGATTTCAAAATAGATGGGATTTAATCACCATTTGATTATCAAGCCTTCACTATTTATGATAGTGACTGTCTGTGGATGAGTCCCAAATAACATCCAACACAAAAATTGTGTAGTGCTTCAAAAATAGTGCACTATGCAGGGAATGCCATTTTCAAAAAATGAATCTATTGCTAGTCTTGTCTGAAATGGGAGCCGCCCATCTGGCAGTTGGACACACCAATTAGGCTTGATCCGGCTCATGCTTGTCAAAGTTTTTCCTAAACCAGTGTTCATCCCCATTCTGAACCACAAAGTAACCTATAAGGCAATGAACACGTGAGGCTATAGAGTGCCTGTATGAGCAGGGGCTCTTTTGTGGTCGAGGCTCTCTAAACCTTCTCAACTCATTTACCTAAAACAATATTTTTTCTCTCCCATGTCTTGACCATGTTATTGATATGGAGGTTTGTGTCAGTGTACCGGGAAGCCTCTCCAACAAGTCTCCCTTCTTCTTCATTTTCTCTTCACGTCTATTGGCCTGCTCAGGTAGCTCAGCAACGGGAGAAACCATGAAGTGTCTTGGAAATGGTATAAGGAGATGTGAAGGCCCAACCTGGGGGTGGCCCTTCCTGGTGGTATCCCCCCCAAATGGCACCCCATTCCCTTTATAGTACACTACTTTTGACCAGGGCCCATAGGGTAGTGCACTAAAAAGAGAGTAGGGGGCCATTTGGGACAAATTATAGGCTCCATCCAGAGAGCAACAGACAGGCTGAGGATTCCTGTCCAGACACGCCATGTGAATGCAGAGAGAGCTGGCTGTGATGACTGTGTCCTAAGAGAAAACAGCCATACTCCATGTTATATGTTCACTTCACAAGCCTAGCAGTTAGCACAATGTAACAATAAAATTGAGGTATTGTAAGGGGGATGGGTTCTTTAAGTATGTTTCATCATTCATGTACAGTACAGTGGTTCTTCCTTTAAAAGTTTTCAGCTTATGCTGCGAACATTTGTGGTAGATGGTGGCAGATTGTGGTAAATTGTGTCATTCTGGCAACAATGGCTGACACTTAAATAATGTACCATAGAATTCTGCGGCACCCCGCAAGCTGTGCTGCAGTACCCCGCAGCTTTTAAAGGAAGAACCACTGTATTTTTGTGATTCATCTATGATTCTTGTATGAGACATGCATGACACGTGTCGTGAAAACTTTCTCTGCCTTTTCTCACAGTTTATCAAATTATACATTTAGGCAATGCATGAAGGCTAATTAGGCTACATTTTACTATTATTGATAGCTAGCTAGCTACATTGAAGCAGAGCAGAATCACAGTGGTATGCAGTGCCTTCAGGAAATATTCATACCCCTTGACTTATTCCACATTTAGTTGTGTTACAGCCTGAATTCAAAAATGGATTACATTTTTGTCTCACCCATCTACACAAAATACCCCATAATGACAAAGTGAGAACATATTTTTTGACATCTTTGCAAACTTATTGAAAATGAAATACAGAAATATATAATTTACGTCAGTGGAGGCCCCTGAGGCCAGACGGCTCATAATAATGGCCGGAATGTAGTGAATGAAATGGTATCAAACCATTTTTTTTGGTGCGGGGGTGGTTATGTGTTTGATACCATTTAATTTATTCCATTCCAGCAATCTAAGAGCTTTGAACACCTGGAATGTACAATATTTGTGACTCACCACCTGGATTTGGTCGTATGTAGCAACATTTGAAATTGTGTTTTTTACATTGGATAAAAGTAGACACTACAAAATAGTATATCATACACTAAATATGAGGAACAATGGAAAAATAATTCTGCTTGGAAAATTGATAAACTTGTAAACTAACTTTTGAGAAAATGGCCTTTGAATGTTTTGGTATCTAATGAAGAGCTCTTCTACACCCATTCAGCATCGTTCCCCCCCTCTTAAGCTTTTGCCCCACACATCTCGTTTCACTGTCGGAGCATTCAGAGCGCACAGTTGACGCTCTGGCCGATGATTTGTTTACCTCTCGATAACAATAAAACAGCCTAACCAGCTCTGCTGGCAACAATTTCATTACGCTTTTTTGCCAATGTTTACTGACACCGACATATTCAATGAGTGTTGTACACTTTAGCTTAAGACATGTAGCTAGCTAGCTACATAAACAATGAACCTAGCTAGGTAAACAACGTGTAAGATTATACACTATGTAACATTAGCTAGCGAGCCAGCCAGCTAACATTAGCTAGTTAAACAACAATGAACATAGTGCCAAATCATGTCGTTTCTACCCTGCATGAATCTGCTGGGAGCTAACCAACCAGGTTCAATGTTAGCTAGCTAATATTAGGATCTAACTAGCAAAGCAAATGGCTCTGGGATATAAATAATATCTTCATACACGTAACATTAGTAAGGGAGCCAGCCAGCTAACGTTAGCTAGCTACCTAACAGTACACTTTAGCTTGAAATGAGACCACTTTCCGTCAAAATTAGATATGTGTAATATCTGAAAATATTTCTAGCTAGAACAGCTTGATGGACGTGTTTCTCTGTCATGGATGCCATGCCACTGTTGCCCTTAGTTTGAAAATGTAATCCGGAGACAGGTGTTTTCTCCATCTCTTTAGCTATCTTACTCTAATTCCACTGATTCCAAAACTCAATCCTCCAGAAAGTGGAGAACAACACACAGAAAGTGGAGAATAACACTTATGCAGCTCCACTACATGATACATTTAAGAAAAATAGCTGAGTTCGACAGGATTACCAATACAGACTGACCAGCTCAAATAGACAGAAACCTGCTATATGGCAAACCAATCCAAACTCCTCTCTCTGCATGTCCACCCCACTCATTATCTTTGCCAAGCACTGCTAGTGGGAAGGTTACTGACTTTTTCTGTGGCTTAACCAACAAGGCTTGTTATTAAACAATTGTATTTACAGATGGCATACACGTAGGTTATAAAGGCACATGAAAGTTCAAATGTTACAGAAAACATTTGACCAAAAAACACATTTTGATAAAAAAAAACATTCAAATAGCTCATCTGTGAAGTCGTTAATTGTGACATATGCCTAGTTTCCTGAAATGGGGATCAGTGTCGTCGTTGTCCACCCCCCCGTGGGACAGTTGAGCTAACGTAGGCTAATGTGATTAGCATGAGGTTGTAAGTAACAAGAACATTTCCCTGGATATAGACATACCTGATACAGTGGCTTGCGAAAGTATTCACCCCCCTTGGCATTTTTCCTATTTTGTTGGCTTACAACCTGGAATTAAAATAGTTTTTGGGGGTTTGTTTCATTTGATTTACACAACATGCCAACCAATTTGAAGATGCAAAATATATTTTATTGTGAAACAAACAAGAAATAAAACTAAAAACAGAACACTTGAGTGTGCATAACTATTCACCCCCCCCCCCCCAAAGTCAATACCTTTTAGAGCACCCTTTTGTAGCAATTACAGCTGCAAGTCTCTTGGGGTATGTCTCTATAAACTGGGTACATCTAGCCACTGGGATTTTTGCCCATTTTTCAAGGCAAAACTGCTCCAGCTCCTTCAAGTTGGAATGGGTTCCGCTGGTGTACAGCAGTCTTTAAGTCTTACCACAGATTCTTAATTGGATTGAGGTCTGAGCTTTGACTAGGCCATTCCAATACATTTAAATGTTTACCCTTAAACCACTCAAGTGTTGCTTTAGCAGTATGCTTAGGGTCATTGTCCTGTTGGAAGGTCAACCTCCATCCCAGTCTCAAATCTATGGAAGACTGAAACAGAATTTCCCTGTATTTAGCACCATCCATCATTCCTTCAATTCTGACCAGCTTCCCAGTCCCTGCAGATGAAAAATGATGGTGTTCTCGGGGTGATGGGAGGTGTTGGGTTTGCGCCAGACATAGCATTTTCCTTGATGGCCAAAAAGCGCAAATTTAGTCTCATCTGACCAGTCTACCTTCTTCCATATGTTTGGGGAGTTTCCCACATGCCTTTTGGTGAACACCAAAAGCATTTGCTTATTTTTTTCTTCAAGCAATGTTTTTTTTGTTCAAGCAATGTTTTTTTTTTGACCACTCTTCCGTAAAGCCCAGCTCTGTGGAGTCTATGGCTTAAAGTGGTCCTATTGACAGATACTCCAATCTCCGCTGTGGAGCTTTGCAGCTCCTTCAGGGTTATCTTTTGTCTCTTTGTTGCCTCTCTGATTAATGCCTTCCTTGCCTGGTCCGTGAGTTTTGGTGGGCGGCCCTCTCTTGGTAGGTTTGTTGTGGTACCATATTCTTTCCATTTTTTAATAATGGATTTAATGGGGCTCTGTGGGATGTTCAAAGTTTCTGATATTTTTTTGTAACCCAACCCTGATCTGTACTTCTCCACAACTTTGTTTCTGACCTGTTTGGAGAGCACCTTGGTCTTCATGGTGCCACTTGTTTGGTGGTGTCCCTTGCTTAGTGGTGTTGCAGACTCTGGGGCCTTTCAGAACAGGTGTATATATACTGAGATCATGTGGCAGGTCATGTGACACTTAGATTGCACACAGGTGGACTTTATTTAACTAATTATGTGACTTCTGAAGATGATTGGTTCCACGAGATCTTATTTTGGGGCTTCATAGCAAAGGTGGTGAATTCATATGCACGCGTCACTTTTCTGTTTAGATTTTTTTAACCAAGTTATTTTATTTTTTTCACTTCACCAATCTGGACTATTTTGTTTGTGTCAATTACATGATATCCAATTAAAAATCAATTTTAAATTACAGGTTGTAATATAACAAAATAGGAAAAATGCAAAGGGGATGAATTATTTTCCAAGCCACAGTGTGCTTGACAATCTCTGCCTCAGTATAGCATGATCAACTGTATCAAAAGTCTTAGAGAGATCAATAAAAAGTTAGACACAGTGCTGTTTTTTGTCAAGGGCTTCAGTGATGTCATTTAAAAGCTTCATGGCTGCTGCAATTGTGCTATGCTTCTTCCTGAAATCCGATTGGAACATGGATAAAGTAGAGTTACTACATAGAAACTATTTTAGCTGTTCACTAGGGTTTCAAGTTTTTCCCCCAGGGGTGACAGCTTTGAGATTGGCCTAGAATTATTTAAAAGAGTTGGATCTCACCCTTTTAAATGTGGTAGGACAAATGCTGACTTCCAGATCCTTGGAATTTCATTACATTCCAGGGTTAGATTGAATAGATATGTAAGTGGTTCAGCTATGAAATCAGCTGCCAGTTTTACAAATCAGGGATCATGAAGTTCAGCACCTGAAGGCTTTCTCTGATCTAAGGATTTCAGGGCTTTATGTACCTCCTGCAGAATGGCAAAAAGCTAAAAGTTTGACCAGCTCTCACCGGTTTATCCACACAGGGTTGTACAGAGACAGTGAATACTCAAACAGCCTACCAGATGATACAAAGTGCTCATTGAAACAATTCAACATTTCAGTTTTGTCATATACAGCAATAGTCCTTCAATACACATGACGGTAATTCATTAACATTACTGTTACCAGACATAGACTTAAAAGCCTTCCAAAACTTTCTAGGGTCATTCAGGTTATCAGCAGGTATATCTCTCTGGTCACCCCCAAAATCTTCCTTTGGCCACCTCTCCTTCTAGTTCTCTGCTGCCAATGACTGGAACGAACTACAAAAATCTCTGAAACTGGAAACACTTATCTCCCTCACTAGCTTTAAGCACCAGCTGTCAGAGCAGCTCACAGATTACTACACCTGTACATAGCCTATCTATAATTTAGCCCAAACAACTACCTCTCCCCCTACTGTATTTATTTAGTTATTTATTTTGCTCCTTTGCACCCCATTATTTCTATCTCTACTTTGCACATTCTTCCACTGCAAATCTACCATTCCAGTGTTTTACTTGCTATAATGTATTTACTTCGCCACCATGGCCTTTTTTTTGCCTTTACCTCCCTTATCTCACCTCACTTGCTCACATTGTATATATACTTATTTTTCTACTGTATTATTGACTGTATGTTTGTTTTACTCCATGTGTAACTCTGTGTTGTTGTATGTGTCGAACTGCTTTGCTTTATCTTGGCCAGGTCGCAATTGTAAATGAGAACTTGCTCTCAACTTGCCTACCTGGTTAAATAAAGGTGAAATAAATCAATCAGTGGTAACATACATCAAATATTCCTGATAAGAATACTTGTTTCGTAGCTGCCTAAAAAGAAGCAAATCAGCATTAGAACAGGATTTCCTTGCCTTAGCTCAGGCTAGATTATGTTTGTGAATAATACAAGACAGCTTGTAACTTTGGACCTGCGGAATGGAGCGTGTTTGTTTACTATTTGGAAAATAACATGATGAAAGAATTTCCAGGCAGTTTCAAAATAGGAATAAACTGAATCTTTCTCCAGTCAAAATAAAACTAATCTTGAAAGAAAGCCTGCTCATTAACACTATTACAATTTCTCTTATGAATAAAGTTTGGGATTGTCTTAGGGACCTTTGTATTTCTAACAGCAACAACAGCACAATGGTCACATTGTGCACATTGTGCACATCATAACAGAAAACACCAACCACAGAATATTTATGTGGAACATTTGTCAATATCAAATCAATCAGGGTAGATTTCTCTGGACATTTGAGATTTGGACGGGTGGTTGAGTTAACAACTGGGTAAGATTCATAAATGACAATACATTTTAAAATCATCAGACACCGACTTTAACCAACACCTACTGAGATCACCAATCAAGATCATTTCACTATAAAGAAGTTTAGACATAAGGTGCATCAGAGAAGAAAATGCATTATGAGAGCAGAGGGGGATCTATAACAGCCAATCACAGTTATAGAGAGACCCTTTGAAACCTCAAGATTCAAAGCAGAAATTCCAACTGTTTACAAATAGTTTCAGACTTGCCACACTTACAAAGAATTTAGTATTTACATATATAGCCACACCCCCACCTTTCTATATACACCCCCACCCCCACCCCCACTCGGTCAGTGCGATACACATTGTAACCATTTATACAAATATCCTTATCAAGAACAGACTGGCTGAGGTTTCAGAAAACACAATTACATCAGCATCAGTTGATTTAGGCTGCGTACATTTAAATGAAAAATACCAAGACCGGGTTTTAAATCAAAGGGGGTTTGGAGACACTGCATATCAGGGCCAGAGTTACAGTAGGTTTCACGTTACCTGATATCAACAAAAGAAGAATAACTTGGCGCCTCTGTTTAATAACCTTGAGCAGCTTCTCTTTTTTAATAAGAGACCTACTGCAAGCAAATTCTACAAGTGAGTTATCCAGACAATACAAGACAGTCATTTAAAACCATTAAACTTTGGTAGTGACACATTCTTACTGTTCACATCATGACACAAATGCAGTGAGTTACTGATAAAATTACAAAGTACCTAACAGTGTAGCATAGGAAGACAGATTGTGTCTTTGATCGGGAGAAGATGAGTGGTATATCAAGATCGGGGTCTCTCTGGTCTGTCGGTAAAATGGAGAGTGGAGTGACGACTTGCACCCCACTCGACCCCCCTTGATTCCAGAGCCAGAGGTGACAGGGGCCTGTCACCAGCCCGACACGACCCAGAAGCCACCTCTTCACAGCCTGACATTGGGCCGAGGATGTTGTGTCAAAGCCGGCAACAAACAAATAGTCACAGCCAATACTGTCATCTGGTACCAACATATTCATGTGTGTGTGAAGAAGTGGCGGCTGGTGGGAGAAGCTATAGGAGGACACGCTCATTGTAATGGCTGGAATGGAATTAACGGCACCGAGTCAAGCATGTGGTTTCCATATGATTGATGCGTTTGATACCTTTCTATTTATTCCATTCCAGCCGTTACAATGACTGTCCTCCTATAGCTCCTCCCATCAGCCTCCTCTGGTGTGAAGGCAGAAAAGACAGGATGATAATCCATGATCATAGGGTAGGGAAGAGCCTGACAAAAGCAGCACTTTGAGTCTTAAAAAGCTCCTGGTCATGTGGGGTTCTTGACACGGCATTTACAAATATTCCTAATCCTTCAAAGACTATAAATGAATGAATGCAAAAATCATGTCTCTGTCAATAGCAAACACAGTCATCGTGGGTGGTACTGGTAACTCTAAAATTCACTCGAAAGACACCCTGGGAATTATGCAATAAGGCTTAAAACCCTACAGTAGGGCTATTCAATCATGGTCCTGTAGGGCCGAAACAATTCTCATTTGGGATTTTGTTAATGGTTCTTCAAAGAACAATCCCATTTATGGATCTACAGAGACCCTAAAATGGTTCCCTATGGCAGGGGTGTCAAACTCATTCCATAGAGAGCCTAGTGTCTGTAGGTTTTTTTCCCTTTTCAATTAAGACCTAGACAGCCAGGTGAAAAGAGTTCTTTACTAATTAGTGACCTTAATTTATCAATCAAGTACAAGTGTGGAGCAAAAACCTGCAGACACTCAGCCCTCTGTGGCATGAGTATGACACTTGCCCTATAGCATCGCTCTCAAGAACCTGATTTGGTTCCAACTTGCACCTTTATGTTTAAGACTGTGGGAAAGTCCTAAATGTAGTGAGAGGTTGGCAGTTAAGGGGAGGCTTCCTCATTCTTCTCCTTTGACTCCTCTTTCAACCGTGTCTCTTTCTCTCTCCCTCTTTCCTTGCCTAGTTAAATAACGGTTAAATAAAAAATAAATCCCTGCAGTGTGAGAGGAGCAGCAGCAGTGATATCGTGACAGACATCTTAACCTGGCCAGCCTGACTGCCTGGCAGGGAGGCAGGGATGATACCGACCTATCTCCCCCACCACTCTCCAGCAGATACATTATACTTTTAACACAGCCAGTCAGGCAGGCAGGAAGGGAAGCAGGCAGAATACAGACCCCCACACTGTACCGCAGAAACAATATCCTTACAGTCAGAGATGTCTGTTGTCTGGATCTCTCTGGCCCTGAATGTGGCATGAAGGATAATTATGCTATAGCTTGTGGTTACAGTAGAGGCTCTTCAAAGACATAGAGCAGCTAATTGCTGACTGTTGTCAACAGACATTTTAATAGAAACCATCTTGAGGGTCCTCCTCTTTCTGTAATTAAGTCATATCTGTGTCCCAAATCACACCCTGTTTTTCTATACAGTGCAATACTTTTCACCAGAGGCCTTTGGGCCCTGGCCAAAAGTAGTGAACTAAATAGGGAATAGGTTGCAGATATGACTTAATTACAGAGCGGAGAGGACCCTCAAGATGGTTTCTATTCAAATGTCTGTTGACAACAATCAGCAATTAGCAGCTCAATGTCTTTGAAGAGCCTGCATTATAATCTCAAGCTATAACATAATTCTCCTTCATGCCATGGTGGAAAGTCTTCCCAATAACAATATAGAGGTCCTCATCATGAGCAAATCAAACAAACTGCATAATTACAATCCAAGCAGAGGAATTGGTCTTGATGCACATAGTTTGAAGATATTGGTTTTTGAGATTTACCTCGTTTAGGAAAATCATTAAAGCAAATTCGATGCGGATGTGATTTTACCCAGGAAAGCCATGCAAACTGTTGGAGATCTACGCCAGCCTCACTACTACTCCCTGCACATACTATAGGGCAGCCACCCAGTGTCAGTATGGATTAACCAAGAGAGAGAGGAGAGAGAAAGAGAGCAGGGAGGGGTATGGGTCTCAAATCCACTCCTGTAGAGCTTAATAGTAGTGCTCTCTCTCTGTGCTACAGTATGCTGATGAGCTCCTCAATACTAGCCCCTGCCATCACTATGAGCAGGGTTGGGGAGTAACGGATTACATGTAATCTGTTATATGTAAGGTATTACAAAAAAACTAACTGTAATCCGTTTCGTTACCAGCAAAAATATTGAAATCATAATAGAGATACTTTCAAAAAACTAGATGATTACTTCCAGGATTACTTTGAAATTCAGAAAGGATGTTAGCAAAAACAAATCTTTGAAGCTTCTCTGTTTAATCAATTGACATTCAAATCAGCATTGGAAAAGGCGCAAGTTTAAATTTGTTCAACGAAAGCGAGTCTGACCAAAATTCAGAGACCACTATGATGACACTCCAAATGTGTTTGATGGATCGCGGGAAAAAGGCAGGAATAGGCTTTTGTAGGCTACAGTCCAAGCTATGTCTTCCAATGGTGCGACTGCATTCAAAGATAATGTAGTGAGGTGCGTACTGGCGGCAGAGAAGTCAGGCGCAGGAGAGCGAAAACTGATTTACAACGGTGTCGTTCAATATCCATAAACCACCGTCAACAGAACAATACAATAAATGGGTCAAACAAAACCCGGTAAATACCAGCATACTGTGCATAAGCACTACAAGAAACAATTACCGACAAGGACATGGGGGGGAGAACAGTGTTAAATACACAACGTGTAATTGATGGAATTGGAAGCAGGTGTGATGGAAGACAAGACAAAACCAATGGAAAATGAAAAGTGGATCAGCGATGGCTAAAAGGTCGGTGTCTTCGAGCGCCGCCCGAACAAGGAAAGGGACCAACTTCGGCGGAAGTCGTGACAGATAATCCAATTTAGAAATGCTTGGAGGTAAGTATGACAGCAGTGGTGTAGTCTACGGCGATACAGATATCACTTATTATTGATATCTACAGTGCCTTGCAAAATAATTCATCCCCCTTTGCGTTTTTCCTATTTTGCCGCATTACAACCTATAATTTAAATATATTTTATTTGGATTTCATGTAATGGACATACACAAAGTAGTCCAAATTGGTGAAGTGAAATGAAAAAAATAACTTGTTTCAAAAAAATATAAAAAATGGAAAGGTGGTGCGTTCATATGTATTCACCTCCTTTTCTATGAAGCCCCTAAGTAAGATCTGGTGCAACCAATTACCTTCAGAAGTAACATAATTAGTGAAATAAAGTATACATGTGTTGAAATCTAAGTGTCACATGATCTGTCACATGATCTCAGTATTTATACACCTGTTCTGAAAGGCCTCAGAGTCTGCAACACCACTAAGCAAGGGGTACCACCAAGAAAGCGGCACCATGAAGACCAAGGCGCTCTCCAAACAGGTCAGAAACAAAGTTGTGGAGAAGTACAGATCAGGGTTGGGTTATTAAAAAAATATCTGAAACTTTGTACATCCCACTGAGCACCAAAAAATCCATTACTAAAACATTGAAAGAATATGGCACCACAAGAAATCTGCCAAGAGAGGGTCTCCCACCAAAACTCACGGAGGGCATTAATCAGAGAGGCAACAAAGAGACCAAATATAACCCTGAAGGAGCTGCAAAACTCCACAGTGGAGATTGGAGTATCTGTCCAATGGGCCACTTTAAGCCATACACTCCACAGAGCTGGGCTTTACGAAAGAGTGGCCAGAAAAAAAGCAATTGCTTTAAGAAAAAAAACAAGCAAACACGTTTGGTGTTCGCAAAAAGGTATGTGGAAGACTCCCCAAAAATATGGAAGAAGGTACTCTGGTCAGATGAGACTAGAATTGCGCTTTTGGCCATCAAGGAAAACGCTATGTCTGGCGCAAACCCACAGCCTCTCATCACCCCCGAGAATACCATCCCCACAGTGAAGCATGGTGGTGGCAGCATCATGTTGTGGGGATGTTTTTCATCTGCAGGGACTGGGAAACTGGTCAGAATTGAAGGAATGATGGATGACGCTAAATACAGGGAAATTCTGTTTCAGTTTTCCAGAGATTTGAAACTGGGACGGAGGTTGACCTTCCAGCAGGACAATGACCCTTAGCATACTGCTAAAGCAACACCCAAGTGGTTTAAGGGGAAACATTTAAATGTCTTGGAATGGCTTAGTCACAAAGCTCAGACCTCAATCCAATTGAGAATCTGTGGTATGACTTAAATATTGCTGTACACTAGCGGAACCCATCCAACTTGAAGGAGCTGGAGCAGTTTTGCCTTGAAGAATGGGCAAAAATCCCAGTGGCTAGCTGTGCCAAGCTTATAGCGACATACCCCAAGAGCCTTGCAGCTGTAATTGCTGCAAAAGGTGACTCTACAAAGTATTGACTTTGGGGCGTGAATAGTAATACACGCTCAAGTGTAATGTTTTTTGGTCTTATTTCTTGTTTGTTTCACAATAAAATATATTTTGCGTCTTCAAAGTGGTAGGCATGTTGTGTACATCAAATGATACAACCCCCCAAAAATATATTTTAATTCCAGGTTGTAAGGCAATGAAATAGAAAAAATACCAAGGGGGTGAATACTTTTGCAAGCCACTGTACATAACCAACCCATGAAGTAAAATGTAAAATCCATAAACAGTTGAAGTCAGAAGTTTAAAACACTTAGGTTGGGGTCATTAAAACTCGTTTTCAACCACTCCACAAATTTCTTGTTCTTGGCAAGTCGGTTAGGACATCTACTTTGTGCATGACACAATTGCTTACAGGCAGATTATTTCACTTATAATTCACTGTATCACAATTCTGGTGGGTCAGAAGTTTACATACACTAAGTTGACAGTGCCTTTAAAGCTTTTTGGAAAATTCCAGAAAAATGTAATGGCTTTAGAAGCTCCTGATAGGCGAATTGACATAATTTTTCTGTCAATTGGAGGTGTACCTGTATTTCAAGCCATACCATCAAATTCACTGCCTCTTTGATTGACATCATGGGAAAATCAAAAGAAATTATATAAAACCTATACAAAAGTTGTAGAACTCCACCAGTCGGGTTCATCCTTGTGAGCAATTTCCAAACGCATGAAGGTACCACATTCATCTGTACAAACAATAGTACGCAAGTATAAACACCATGGGACCATGCAGCCGTCATACCGGTCAGGAAGGAGACGCATTCTGTCTCCTCGAGATGAACATACTTTGGTGCGAAAAGTGCAAATCAATCCCAGAACAACAGCAAAGGACCTTGTGAAGATGCTGGAAACAGATACAGTATCTAAAGGATCTATATCCACAGTAAAATGAGTCCTATATCGACATAACCTGAAAGGCCACTCAAGAAGGAAGAAGCCACAAAGATCATACTTTTTGGAGGAAGGTTCTCTGGTCTGACAAACAAAAATAGAACTGTTTGGCCATAATGACCATCATTATGTTTGGGGGAAAAAGGGGGAAGCTTGCAAGCTGAGGAACACCATCCCAACCGTGAAGGACGGGGGTGGCAGTATCATGTTGTGGGGGTGTTTTGCTGCAGGAGGGACTGGTGCACTTCATGAGGGAGAAAGATTATGTGGATATATTGAAGCAACATATCAAGACATCAGTCAGAGATTTAAAGCTTGGTTGCAAATGGGTCTTCCAAATGGACAATGACCCCAAGCATACTTCCAAAGTTGTGGCAAATGGCTTAAGGACAACAAAGTCAAGGTATTGGAGTGGCAATCACAAAGCCCTGACCTCAATCCTATGGAAGATTTGTGGGCAGAACTGAAAAAGCATGTACGAGCAAGGAGGCCTACAAACCTGACTCATTTACACCAGCTCTGTCAGGAGGAATGGCCCAAAATTCACCCAACACACTGGCCATGTGGTGCCAGTGTGTGGAAGTGTGTGGAAGGCTACCCAAAATGTTTGACCCAAGTTAAACAATTTAAAGGCAATGCTACCAAATACTAATTGAGTGAATGTAAACTTCTGACCCACTGGGAATGTGAGGAAATAAATAAAACCTGAAGTAAGTCATTCTCTCTACTATTATTCTGATATTTCACATTCTTAATTAAAATAAAGTGGTGATCCTCACTGACCTAAGACAGGGAACTTTTACTAGGATTAAATGTCAGGAATATTGTGAAAAACTGAGTTTAAATGTATTTGGCTAAGGTGTATGTAAACTTCCAACTTCAACTGTATGGCCAACTATGTAAACTTTAACATTGATTTATCCTGCAATAGATGTCGTTCAATTGGTAACATACATTTTTGTCTTCTTCTAATTCCTCTTAAAGGGAAAGTAATCTAAAAGTAACTGAACGTATTCAGATTACGTTACTAAATTAGGGTAATCCAAAAGTTACCTTACTGATTACAATTTTGCAGAGGTAACTATTATCTGTAACGGATTACATTTAGAAAGTAACATACCCAACCCTGTATATAAAAGTCCATTTAGTGGCTTCCTGTGCCCGTGTCAGAGCCAAAATCCCACAACCTTAGTGTCCTGTTAAGAGCTCTGATTTAATAGATCTTAGCCTGCATTTTCACCACTCTGCTTCAAAGTCCAGAGAGATAAAAGTAGAACAGAGGGTGAAGCCATTAAAAATGCATCAAAGATGATGTGGGCCAGTACTGTCTGAGGCTTTGAGTAGTACACCATGCTAGTAGCTGGATAATGAAACATATGTTACTATGTTACTGCACTGCAGTGTAGAGCTGCTGCTGCATTTGGCAGATCTTAAATTTGCCATTCACTCTAACTGAGCCGGAGAGGTTGGCTAACGTTTTACATGCTCCGAACCAACTGTGTTCTTTTTTTTTTTTTTTTTTTACATTGTTTGTAACTTATTTTGTACTTATTTTGTACATAATGTTGCTGCTACAGTCTCTTATGACCGAAAATAACTTCTGGACATCAGAACAGCGATTACTCACCACGAGCTGGAAGAAGATTTTTCCTTTAACGAGTCCGACGAGAAGGATATACTGCTTTCCCGGGAACAGGCTTAGGACCCTGGGACTAAACACCTCCCTCTACAAATGAATCCTGGACTTCCTGACGAGCCACACCCAGGTGGTAAAGTTAGGTAACAACACATCCACCACGCTGATCCTCAACACGGGGGCACTTCAGGGGTGCTTGCTTGGTCCCCTCCTGTACTCCCTGTTCACTCATGACTGCACAGCCAGTCACGACTCCAACACCATCATTAAGTTTGCCGATGACACAACAGTGGTAGGCCTGATCACTGACAACGATGAGACAGCTTATAGGGAGGAGGTCAGATACCTGGCCATGTGGTGCCAGGACAACAACCTTTCCCCCAACATGATCAAGACAAAGGAGATGATTGTGGACTACAGGAAAATGAGGACCGAGGACGCCCCCATTCTCATCGACGGGGCTGTAGTGGAGCAGGTTGAGAGCTTCAAGTTCCTTGGTGTCCACATCAACAATAAACTAACATGGTCCAAGCACACCAAGACCGTCGCAAAGAGGGCACGACAAAACCTATCCCCCCTCACAAGACTGAAAAGATTTGGCATGGGTCTTCAGATCCTTAACAGGTTCTACAGCTGGACCATCAGGAGACTCCTGGCTGGTTGCGTCACTGCCTAGTATGGAAACTGCTCGGCCTCAGATAGCAAGGCACTACAGAGAGTAGTGCGTACGGCCCAGTACATCACTGTGGCCAAGCTTCCTGCCATCCAGGAACTCTATACCAGGCGGTGTCAGAGGAAGTCCCTAAAAATTGTCAAAGACTCCAGCCACCCCAGTCATAGACTGTTCTCTCTGCTACCACATGGCAAGCGGTACCAGCGCGCCAGGTCTAGGTCCAAGAGGCTTCTAAACAGCTTTAACCCCCAAGCCTGAACATCTAATCAAATGGCTACCCAGACTATTTTCACAACACCCCCCCCCCTTTTTTACGTTGATGCTACTCTCTGTTATTATCTATGCATAGTCACTAAATAACTATACCTACATGTACATATTACCTCGACCAACCGGTTTCCCCACACATTGACTCTGTACCAGTACCCCCTGTATATACTCTCGCTATTGTTATTTTACTGCTGCTCTTTAATTATTTGTTACTTCTATTTCTTATTCTTATTATTCTAATTCTTATTTTTTTATGCATTGTTGGTCAGGGCTTGTAAGTAAGCATTTCACTGTATGGTCTACATCTGCTGTATTCGGCGCATGTGACAAATAACATTTGATTTGATGTGTACTCCTGGAGGCCTGTCCTGCCTCTCGCTCGCTCTCTAACATTGAAAATGTCTGACTCTTAAACAGCCTTATCAGACGGGATGGTTAAAGGCTGTTGAACACATGTACGTTGACGGCTGATTGGCACCAGAACAGCTCAGGGAGACCGACAGACACACGCTGTTGGACAGGTTTATAGTAGTTGGGTTCCAATTGCTGGAGGGGCTGCTGAGTAGAAAAGAACACTAGTCTGTTTGACTTTGTCCCAAATGGCACCCTATTTCCTGCATAGTGCACTACTTTTGATGAGAGGGAATGATGTGCCATTTGGGACAAACACTAGAACACAAGTCATCAGCTAATCAGCTGCCTGCTGGAGCACAGAAACAGGAAATGTCCTTCAGAAAGCATTGATACATTAACGGAATGCTATTAAAGTCTGTAGTGATCAATCACAAATCATATCAATCATCAGATTAATTCCACAGGTCTGAGATCATGACGTCCTAATCAATTACAGTGAATAATGAGCACTTTCTGCCTAATTTATTCCCAGCACTTGCATTGCTCTCTAGCTCTGAAATTAAGGCAAATTTAGATCAACACGAAAATCTCCAAAACATGGATTTTGCAGCTATGAGATGAGGTACAAATGAAACGCTAGCAAATGAAACACTAACACATGAAGTACAATTTGGAAGCAGTCAAGTTCTTAACCAAGACAGAGTAGACATTCTTCACTTGTTAAATACAATTCTGGATATCTGGACAAGGAAGAAGTTGATTTGAAGACTAGTTTGGAAATAAGTAATGTATAAAACTGTAACGATACTCTAAATCCTCCTCCTCCTCAGACGAGGAGAGGAGAGAGGGATCTGAAGACCAATATGCAGCGAGGTATGATGACATGATTTATTGATTTAAACAAGACACGACATAGACAGAAAACGAACTATACTTGAATAACTACAAAACAACAAACGACGTAGACGCACCTGAACATAAGAACTTACGTATAACGAAGAACGCATGAAAACAGGAACAGACTACATAAACCGAACAAACAAAACCGAAACAGTCCCATGTGGCGTAACATCACACAGACACAGGAGACAACCACCCACCAACAAACAGTGTGAAAACACCTACCTTAATATGGCTCTCAATCAGAGGAAATGAAAACCACCTGCCTCTAATTGAGAGCCATATCAGGTCACCCTTAAACCAACATAGAAACAGAAAACATAGACTGCCCACCCAAACTCACGTCCTGACCAGCTAACACATACACAAACTAACAGAAAACAGGTCAGGAACGTGACATAACCCCCCCCTCAAGGTGCGTACTCCGAACGCACCACCAAAAGTCTAGGGGAGGGTCTGGGTGGGCATCTGACCACGGTGGTGGCTCCGGCTCCGGACGCTGTCCCAATCCCACCATAATAAATCCCCGCTTCTGTGTCTTCCTCAAGGTGGCGACCCTCGCCACCGACCTTGGACTGGGAACCCTAGACATGGGTCCCGCTGGATTTAGGGGCCGCTCCGGACTGAGGGACGGCAGCTCCGGACTGAGGGACAACACCGGGACAAGGGGCAACACCGGGACAAGGGGCAGGTCCCGGCTGATAAACTCTGGCGGATCCTGGCTGGCTGGCTCTGGCGGATCCTGGCTGGACGGCTCTGAAGGCTGGTCCTGGCTGGACGGCTCTGAAGGCTGATCCGGTCTGACGGAAGGCTCTGGCTGATCCGGTCTGGCGGAAGGCTCTGGCTGATCCGGTCTGGCGGAAGGCTCTGGCTGATCCGGTCTGGCGGAAGGCTCTGGCTGATCCGGTCTGGCGGAAGGCTCTGGCTGATCCGGTCTGGCGGAAGGCTCTGGCTGATCCGGTCTGGCGGAAGGCTCTGGCTGATCCGGTCTGGCGGAAGGCTCTGGCGGCTCCGGTCTGGCGGAAGGCTCTGGCGGCTCCTGTCTGGCTGACGGCTCTGTAGGCTCTTGGCAGACGGGCGGCTCTGTAGGCTCTTGGCAGACGGGCGGCTTTGCAGGCTCATGGCAGACGGGCAGCTTTGCAGGCTCATGGCAGACGGGCAGTTCAGGCGCCGCTGGGCAGACGGGCAGATCAGGCGCCGCTGGGCAGACGGGCAGTTCAGGCGCCGCTGGGCAGACGGGCAGTTCAGGCGCCGCTGGGCAGACGGGCAGTTCAGGCACCGCTGGGCAGACGGGCACACCTGTAGGGAGGAGACGGAGAGACAGCCTGGTGCGTGGGGCTGCCACAGGACCCACCAGACTGGAGAGACCTACAGGAGGCTTGATGTTAAAAGGCACCTGAAGGACCGGGCTGTGGGGGAGCACTGGAGCTCTGGTGCGCAGCCTTGGCACCACTCCCCCAGGCTGGCATACTACTTCAGCCCGTACCCTCCAGAGTGCAGGCACAGGTTGAACCGGGATGTGGATGAGCACTGGAGATCTAGTGCCTACTACGCGCACTTCTCCCTTAGGCTCCACTCCCACATTTGCCCGGTACGAGCGGAGCGTAGGCATAGGACGCACTGCACCCTCCCAGCGCCCCGGAGACACAGCACGCAGAGCCGGCGCAGGATACCCTGGACCGAAACTGCGTACCGGAGACCAGACGCGCTGAGCAGGCACAATACGCCCCGGCTGGATGCCCACACTCACTTGACACTTTCGGGGGGCTGCCCTATAGCGCACCAGGCTATGGGCACGCACTGGCGACACCGTGCGCTTAACCGCATAACACGGTGCCTGACCAGTGACGCGTTGCTTATAATAAGCACGAGGAGTGCGCTCAGGTCTGCTACCTGGCTTAGCCACACTCCTCTCTAGCCCCCCCCCAAAAAATTTCTGGGGTTGCCTCTCGTACCTGTCCCGCTGCCGTGCTGCCTCCTCATATCGCCGCCGCTCAGCTTTCGCTTCCTCCAGCTCAGCTTTGGGGCGGCGATACTCCCCAGCCTGTGCCCAGGGTCCTTCTCCGTTCAACTCTTCCTCCCAAGTCCACAAGTCCTGGGATTTCTGCGGTTGCTGTCGCTGCCCTTTTCCCCGCTGCTTGGTTCTGGTAATTTGGTGGGTGGTTCTGTAACGATACTCTAAATCCTCCTCCTCCTCAGACGAGGAGAGGAGAGAGGGATCTGAAGACCAATATGCAGCGAGGTATGATGACATGATTTATTGATTTAAACAAGACACGACATAGACAGAAAACGAACTATACTTGAATAACTACAAAACAACAAACGACGTAGACGCACCTGAACATAAGAACTTACGTATAACGAAGAACGCATGAAAACAGGAACAGACTACATAAACCGAACAAACAAAACCGAAACAGTCCCATGTGGCGTAACATCACACAGACACAGGAGACAACCACCCACCAACAAACAGTGTGAAAACACCTACCTTAATATGGCTCTCAATCAGAGGAAATGAAAACCACCTGCCTCTAATTGAGAGCCATATCAGGTCACCCTTAAACCAACATAGAAACAGAAAACATAGACTGCCCACCCAAACTCACGTCCTGACCAGCTAACACATACACAAACTAACAGAAAACAGGTCAGGAACGTGACAAAAACATTCATGTGTTATCCTCTGAGCTTTGTTATACTTTGAAACAAAATCAAATCAAAGTCAGAATCCAATAATCAAGTCTGCAGATTGTGAAGAATTGACTGAAACTGTGTTATTACAATGACATCAGAAAAGCAGAAAGCCTAGTAGTCTGTGTTTTGTCTTTGTCCTGTTTACACATAATACAGAACAATAACCCATTTAACCTCAGGCCATGGATGGGTTTGAACTGGAACTCTATTCCCGACGTAGTCCAAAGGGTTCCGGTCAAAGTAGTGCACTACATAGATTATGGAGTGCCTTTTGGGATGCACCCTGAGTCAACAATGCTTTGTGGAGCTACACAGCAGCACAGCAAGGCCTGGGACCAAATCAAGGAACATCAATGTCGTGTTGGGGCCAACTAAATTAGTGTGGTAAATTGTATTTCCAAAGGGAAGCAATTATAATGTACCAGGATTCAACAGTGCTAGTGTCGCAGTTGAGAGCCACTCCAAAGAGAGAGATGGGTTTTAATCTGCAGTGTACCGCTGTGCAGGGAGACTGGGATAGAGATGCAGGACCTAGCAGTGGCTAGGAGGACCACATCTCAAACAGGGCAGAGAGAGACTATAAAGGCTTCTGTTCCAAGGCTGATTTACATATGGCAACAGTCTGGCAGCATGAGATGGTTGAGTCAGAAAACACAATGCACAGATTGTTTAGACAGAGTTGTTGGTGTGTGTTGTGAAATAAGCCTACAATATGTGATAACAGGTTCGTACTGGGAAACAAGTTAGGAGTAGTATGTTTCTGGTGTGTATTGCAACACATGTACATATAAAGACATGTCCCTACTGTAGTGCAGTGCATGTGAAAATGAGATCGCCACAAACATAACATGGAATGTATTCAAATTTAGTTCCACGCCAAGTGTCAAAATGTAATCCTATTCTGTCTCCTATGGTGATGTTGTAATTGGCAACAAAGGCTTTCAAAAACACATGGAATCTTCATTTTCACCCCAAAAAATCATTTTCATGCTGAATGTGTCACATCTTAATCTGTCCCCTACAAAGTGATAAGCCTTATATTTGGACCTAGTAAGGTGCATTGGCAACAAACAAAGTGCCAAACCCACATTTTTGACTGGCCAGCTGTTAGTTCCATGGGCCAGGTAACGTGGCCTTTTAGGTGACATATCCTTCAACAACAGCTGGGCACTTGACTGGGTTAATAAACACTGTTAAATACAAACTCTGCTAATTCCCCTTGTCACTCAGGCTGTGGTTGGGTTTAGCAGGGACATATCGGGGAGACGTGAAGGGTCACAGCACACAGCACACACACATACATGGACATACACACAGACAGATGCACACACACACACACAGGATCAATATAGTGTAATTGCAAAAACCGCAATTCGGAGCATTTCTTGAGCTTTGCGTTCCTTGATATCAGGAAACGCCCATTGGTGCCTCCTATTGGTCAGTCCATTGATATTTGCCGTTGTCAGTTCCGGTGTTATGAGACTGATGGGTTCTCGACACATATTACTTCTTTACATAGCAGGTTAGGATAACTAAAGTGGCAGGTTAGGTGAAATAGCGTGGCAGGTTAGGTGAATTAGCGTGGCAGGTTAGGAGAATGAGGTTAAGGTAACGAAAGGTGCTAGGGTTAGCCACAATGCTACAGTTGTCAAAACTAGAAAGAAACAGATAAGGACCAATGGCGAGCATCAATGGGCGTAACTTGACATTGCAGCTGACAGTGCATGCCACTACCAACTGACTGATCTATAAATCACCTTGCATCATAAATAACTGCTCGTTATTATTTGTAGATCAGTCAGTCAATCACCGTTTTCCCACAATGCATTTTGGATTTGATGCTCTTGAATACGGCTATTCTCTCACTGTTTGGCTCTCTAGGAGTCAAGTGACACATCCCAGAGACAGGTCCCTCTCAGCCGGGCTCAGCCATGGCACTCTGTCCCTCAACATGTCCAATGGCGCCAGGATCACATTATATCTGCATTTTATACACAGCAAATTGGCCAGTGTTTTTCAGTGTAAAATTTCTAGCGTTGATTCAGGAGTTAAATTCACTCTGTAAAGTCCTTAAGAGTCAATTGATGCACCAGTGCGTCAATATAATGAACATAATAAAAATATATCTGTTTTTTTGCATGGGCTGCGTGTCAATCCACCAATCCCTTCCGCATCTGCGGTGGAAAGTGGCAGAACTACAGTGTTGTTTGTTAGACCAGAAGACATCCTGAAAATCTGTCTTCTCACGAAAACGTCTGTAGCTTCCGAACGGTTTGGCCTTCCACTCTCCGTTTTGCTCTACGACCCCCACGTGTCATGGGACTCGTCTGAAGAAAACCCATGAATGGAGATATGGAGGTAGTTTTGTTCCAACACAAATAAGGGGTGATATATGTGTAAAAAAGTTATGTTTTCCATCATTAATCTACACACAATACTCCATAACGACAAAGCAAAAACAGGTTTTTAGACATGTTTGCAAATGTATTAAAAATGTAAAATAAAAATATGTTATTTACATAAGTATTCAGACCATTTGCTATGAGACTCGATAATTGAGCTCAGGTGTATCCTGTTTCTACAACTTGATTGTAGTCCACCTGTTGTAAATGCAATTGATTGGACATTGTTTGGAAAGGCACACAACCGTCTATATAAGGTGCCAGAGTTGACAGTGCATGTCAGAGCAAATACCAAGCCATGAGGTTGAAGGAATTGTCTGTAGAGCTCCAAGACAGGACTGTGTTGAGGCACAGATCTGAGGAAGGGTACAAAAAATGTCTGCAACATTAAAGGTCCCCAAGAACACAGTGGCCTCCATCATTCTAAAATGGAATGAGTTTGGAACCACCAAGACTCTTGCTAGAACTGGCTGCCTGGCCAAACTGAGCAATTGGGGGAGAAGGGCCTTGGTCAGGGAGGTGACCAAGAATGTGATGGTCACTCTGACAGAGCTCCAAAGTACCTCTGTGGAGATGGGAGAACCTTCCAGAAGGACAACCGTCTCTGCAGCACTCCACCAATCAGGCCTTTATGGTAGAGTGGCCAGACGGAAGCCACTCCTCAGTAAAAGACACATCACAGCCCTCTTGGAGTTTGCCAAAAGGCACCTAAAGGACTCTCAGACCATGAGAAACAACATTCTCTGGTCTGATGAAACCAAGATTGAACTCTTTGGCCTGAATACCAAGCATCACGTCTGGACGAATCCTGGCACCATCCCTACGGTGAAGCACGGTGGTGGCATCATCATGCTGTGGGGATGTTTTTCAGTGGCAGGGACTGGGAGACTGGTCAGGATCGAAGAAAAGATGAACGGAGCAAAGTACAGAGAGATCCTTGATGAAAATCTGCTCTAGAGTGCTCAGGACTTCAGACTGGGGTGAAGGTTCACCTTTCAACAGGACAATAAACCTAAGCACACAGCCAGGACAATGCAGGAGTGGCTTCGGGACAAGTCTCTGAACGTCCTTGAGTGGCCCAACTTGAACCAGATCGAACATCTCTAGAGAGACCTAAAAAAAGCTGTGTAGCAACGCTCCCCATCCAACGTGACAGAGCTTGAGGGGATCTGCAGGGAAGAATGGGAGTAACTCCCCAAATACAGGTGTGCCAAGCTTGTAGCGTCATCCCCAAGAAGACTCGAGGCTGTAATCGCTGCCAAAGGTGCTTCAACAAAGTACTAAGTAAAGGGTCTGAATATTTTCGTAAATGCAATATTTCTGTTTTTCTTAACCTACTTTTGCTTTGCCATAATGGGGTATTGTGTGTAGATTGATGACAAAAAAACATAAGTTTTATCAATTTTAGTATTAGGCTGTAACGTAACAAAATGTAGAAAAAGACAAGGGGTCAGAACACTTTCCGAATGCACTGCATATATATAGAAATGTCTTGAGTCTATATATATATATATAAATATAAATATATATTAGTATTTCCTGAGCTTTCTATGATCTCCTATGAATAGGACAAACACTTCAAAACCATAGTCCTCATGATTCATGACTGTCTTTTTTGCCATTTATGAATGTGTTATTCTTTAAACTGTAGTAGTACAGGCCAAATTCAATATTTTAACAAATCATTTTTAAGAATACCTAAAGCAGTCCTTAAGCTCAAAATCAAAGTGCTAAATGATCAATGGTATGACCATCTTAAAACAATTCCATATGTTTTGAATATCTGTGTTTTTGCATGTACATAGATTGATTGATTAATCTTATGCTACGCAAAGATAAATAACTAACTTTTCTAAACTCATCCAATTGGTTGTTTATATTTATTGCACCCATTACTGAAATGGTTGTTCCAGTTTAAATGGTTTAGGTAGTCTCCCTTATCAATTTCCCCCACCCAGGCAGTCATTCTGAATGCAGGTTGTAGATTAATAGAAATTCTGACACAATAAGAATTACACATCACTTTACATTATAATGTGACTTGTAGGCCTGATGTGGCCTGTAAACAAGGAGTTTCTTAACACAACTGTGTTGGGGTAAATTTAGAACATCAGTAACACGGAACCCAAACCGGCTGCGCGCGTGCGCCATTGTGCATAAATGTATTTTGTCCCCCCACACCATTTTGTACCCCCACATGCAGGTTAAAATATCAAAACAAACTCTGAACTAATTACATTAATTTGTGGACAGGTCGAAAATAATTACAGATGTAGGGCAATTTAGCTAGCTAGCTTGCACCTGCTAGCTAATTCATCCTGTTTAGCTAGCTTTCTTTTGCGAGCTAATTTGTCCTGTGATATAAACATTGAGTTGTTATTTTACCTGAAATGCACAAGGACCTCTACTCCGACAATTAATCCACACATATAACGGTCAACCGAATCGTTTCTAGTCATCTCTCCTTCTTCCAGGTTTTTTCTTTTTTGAACTTATATGGTGAATGGCATCTAAACTTTCATAGTATTACCACGACGACCGACAACACAGTTCATCTTTCAGTCACCCACGTGGGTATAACCAATGAGGAGATGGCATGTGGGTATCTGCTTCTATAAACCAATAAGGAGATGGGAGAGGCAGGACTTGCAGCGCGATCTGCATCACAAATAGACCTGACTTCTATTTTAGCCCTTGGCATCATAAAACGCTCATTGATGCGCGTGAGCAGTGTGAGTGCAAAAATGTAATAATATAGATTTCAAAACTTATTTTGCAACATTCACGCACACGATGTGAGCGGTGCAGTCAGGGTGTAAGGCCTTATGATATATGCAATGTATAGTGTTTCATTATAATGATGACATTCACCTAGGAACTCCCTTGGTGAAAGCCAAGAGTCCTAGAAAGGATAGAATTCATCAACCATGTCTCTGTCACTAATAAATACAGTCACGGGCCGTAACTCTACAATTCACTCAAAAAGAAAAGGCACTGTGGGAAATATGCAAATGATGCTATATATCGTACACAATTTCAATATATTTAATTCCGCTGTAGAGTTAAATTGTGATTGATCACCCAACAGTAGAGTGAATGTATTTTATATTTCACTCCAGAGTAGATTGAAATATTAATTCATTAATTCCAGTGTATAGTGAAATGCCTATTAGTAACCTTCCGTGTAGAGTGAATGCTTATTAGTTCACTCCAGAGTATTGTGAATTAATATAATATATGCCATTTAGCAGTCGCTTTTATCTAAAGTGAGTTACAGTCACGCATGCAAACATTTTACAAACAGTACGGGGGTTCCCCGGAATCAAACCCACTGCCCTGGCATTACAAGCACCATGCTCTACCAACTGAGCGACAATGGGCCACAGGAACTTCACACAGGCAGTGTTAATTTTCTACTCTGTATTGGTTTACAGAAACAATGTCTAAATGTTAACATTTGAACACTTTGCAGACTGTGAAATTCACTCTGTTGAGAGCGGTTTGCATATACACACTGCAAAAGTATTAAAATGAACTCTACAGCGAATTAGTTTAACACTTTCAATTTTGCTGTGCATGCATTATGTTCTTCTGGGTATAGCTATCATCAATAAGTAAATACAGTGCCTTCAGAAAGTATTCACACCAATTGGCTTTTTCCACATTGTGTTATGTTACAGCCTGAGACATTGTGCCACTGGCCTACACACAATACCCCATGATGTCAAAGTGGAAATATGTTTTTAGAAATGAGAAAAGCTGAAATGTCTTGAGTCAATAAGTATTCATTCCCTTTCTTATGGCAAGCCTAAATCAGTTCAGGAGTAAAAATGTGCTTAACAAGTCACATAATAAGTTTCATGTACTCTGTGTGCAATAATAGTGTTTAACATGACTACCACATCTCTGTACCCCACACACAATTATCTGTAAGGTACCCTCAGTCAAGCAGTGAATTTAAAACAAACTTTCAACCACAAAGACCAGGGAGGTTTTCTATTGCCTCGCAAAGAAGGGCACCTATTGGTAGATTGGTAAAACATTACGAAATAAAATTAATTTAATATGTTTTTTGAGCATGGTTAAGTTATTAATTACACGTTGGATGGTGTATCAATACACCCAGTCACAACAAAGATACAGGCATCCTTGCTAACTCAGTTGCCGGAGAGGGAGGAAAACACTCAGGGATTTCACCATGAGACCAATTGTGACTTTAAAACAGTTAGAGTTTCATAGCCGTGATAGGAGAAAACTGAGGATGGATCAACAACATTGTAGTTATTCCACAATACTAACCTAAATGACAGAGTGAAAAGAAGGAAGCCTATAGGGAATAAAAATATGACAAAACATGCATCCTGTTTGCAATAAGGCACTAAAGTAGAAATGTAAAAAAATTGTTATGTCCTGAATATGAAGCATTATGTTTGGGGCAAATCCAACACAACACATCACTGAGTACCGCTCTTCCTATTTTCAAGCATGGTGGTGGCTGCATCATGTTATGGGTATGGTTGTCATCGGCAGGGAAGAGGGAGTTTTTTAGGATAAAAATAAATGGAATAGAGCTAAGCACAGGCAAAATCCCAGAGGAAAACCTGGTTCAGTCTACTTTCCAACAGACACTGGGAGACAAATTCACCTTTCAGCAGGACAACATAAAACACAAGGCCAAATATACAAAGGAGTTGCTTACCAAGATAAAATAAAATTAAAGTTTATTTGTCACGTGTAGACCTTACAGTGAAACACTTACTTACAAGCCCTAACCAACAGTGCAATTTTTAAGTAAAAAATTGGTATTATGTAAACAGAAGATAAGTAAAGAAATTCAAAAGAAAAAGAAACAGTAAAATTACAGTGAAAATAACAGTAGCGAGGCTATATACAGGTGCTACCGGTACAGAGTCAATGTGAGGGGGCACCGGTTCGTCGGGCTGATTGAGGAAATATGTACATGTAGGTATAGTTAAAGTGACACAATGCAAATAGTCCGGGTAGCCATTTGATTACCTGTTCAGGAGTATGTCTTGGGGGTAAAAGTTGTTTAGAAGCTTCTTGGACCTAGACTTGGAGCTCCGGTACTGCTTGCCATGTGGTAAGCAGAGAAAACAGTCCATGACTGGGGTGGCTGGGTTCTTTGACAATTTTTAGGGCCTTCCTCTGACACCGCCTGGTATAGAGGTCCTGGATGGCAAGCAGCTTAGCCCCAGTGATCTACTGGGCCGTACCCACTACCCTCTGTAGTGCCTTGCGGTCGGAGGCCGAGCAGTTGCCATACCAGGCTCTGATGCATTTGATACCACTGAATGTTCCGTAGTGGCCTAGTTATAGTTTTGACATAAATCAGTTAGAAAATCTATGCCAAGGCTTGAAAATGACTGCCTAGCCATGATGAACAACCAACTTGACAGAGGTTGAATACTTTGAAAAATAAGGATCGGATCCTTTTTTTCAATTTTCGCCTAAAATGACATACCCAAATCTAACTGCCTGTAGCTCAGGAGCTGAGGCAAGGATATGCATAATTGTGATGCCATTTGAAAGGAAACACTTTGATGTTTGTGTAAATGTGAAATGAATGTAGGAGAATATAACACATTAGATCTGGTTAAAGATAATACAAAGAAATAATCATGCATTTTTTTGGTCCCAACTTTGAAATGCAAGAGAAAGTCCATAACGTACTATTACAGGTTAGGCGCAATTTAGATGTTGGTCAATAGATGGCAGCAGTGTATGCGCAAAGTTTTAGACTGATTCAATGAACCATTGCATTTCTGTTCAATATGTTGTATCAAGACGATCCAAATGTGCCTAATTGGTTTAATAATACATTTTCAAGTTCATAACTATGGATTCTCCTCAAACAATAGCATGGTATTATTTCACTGTAATAGCTACTGTAAATTAGACAGTGCAGTTAGATTAACAAGAATTTAAGCTTACTGCCCATACAGTGCCTTGCAAAATAATTTTGTTGCAATACAACCTGTAATTTAAATAGATATTTATTTATATTTCATAATCGACATACACAAAATAGTCCAAATTGTTGAAGAAAAATGAAAAAAAAAACTTTTTTCAAAAAATTATATAAAGTTAAATATCGAAAAGTGGTACGTGCATGTGTATTCACCCCCTTTGCTATGAAGCCCCTAAATAAGATCTGGTGCAACCAATTACCTTCAGAAGTCACATAATTAGTTAAATAAATTCCACCTGTGTGCAATCTAAGGGTCACATGATCTGTCACATGATCTCAGTATATATACACCTGTTCTGAAAGGCCCTAGAGTCTACAACACCACTAAGCAAGTGGCACCATGAAGACCAATGTGCTCTCCAAACAGGGCAGGAACAAAATTGTGGAGAAGTACAGATCAGGGTTGGGTTAGAAAAAAATACCTGAAACTTTGAACATCCCATTGAGCACCATTAAATCCATTATTAAAAAAGGGAAAGAATATGGCACCACAACAAACCTGCCAAGAGAGGGCCACCCACCAAAATTCACGGAACAGGCAAGGAGGGCATTAATCAGAGAGGCAACAAAGAGACCAAAGATAACCCTGAAGGAGCTGCAAAGCTCCACAGCGAAGATTGGAGTATCTGTCCATAGGACCACTTTAAGCCATACACTCCACAGAGCTGGGCTTTACGGAAGAGTGGCCAGATAAAAACCATTGCTTAAAGAAAAAAATAAGCAAACATGTTTGGTGTTCACCAAAAGGCATGTGGGAGACTCCCCAAACATATGGAAGAAGGTACTCTATTCAGATGAGACTAAAATTTAGCTTTTTGGCCATCAAGGAAAACGCTATGTCTGGCACAAACCCACAGCCTCTCATCACCCGAGAACACCTTCCTCACAGTGAAGCATGGTGGTGGCAGCATCATGCTGTGGGAATGTTTTTCATCAGCAGGGACTGGGAAACTGGTCAGAATTGAAAGAATGATGGATGGTGCTTAATACAGGGAAATTCTGTTTCAGTCTTCCAGAGATTTGAGACTGGGAGGAGGTTCACCTTCCAGCAGGACAATGACCCTTAGCATACTGCTAAAGCAACACTCGAGTGGTTTAAGGGGAAACATTTAAATGTCTTGGAGCGCAGACATCAAACCAACTGAGAATCCGTGTTATGACTTAATGATTGCTGTACACCAGCGGAACCCATCCAACTTGAAAGAGCTGGAGCAGTTTTGCCTTGAAGAATGGGCAAAAATCCCAGTGGCTAGATGTGCCAAGCTTATTGAGACATACCCCAAGAGACTTGCAGCTATAATTGCTGCAAATGGTGGCTCTACGAAGTATTGACTTTGGGGGGTGAATAGTAATACACGCTCAAGTGTTCTGTTTTTTTTGTCTTATTTCTTGTTTGTTTCACAATAAAACATATTTTGCATCTTCAAAGTGGGATGCATGCTGTTTAAATCAAATGATACAAACAAACCCCCCAAATAACTATTTTAATTCCAGGTTGTAAGGCAACAAAATAGGAAAAATGCCAAGGGGGTGAATACTTTCACAAGCCACTGTATAATCTCTGGCTCATTAACATATTTTAAGGCGTGCCTTATAAGAAGCTATATTTGTTGCACCCGTGAGTGAGAACGCTGTACTCCTACAGTATGCAGTAACATACTGTATTTCATTAATTTTACAAACTTTGTCCTGAAACTCTAAAATACTTTACTTGTATACTGCTTTCAGTAATGTTCTGAAATTCAGAGTACAGTAGCAATACTGCATTTTTCTACCACTAAAAACCTTTGAACACTAGTGGCTGTTGAGGAGAGAATGGCTCATAATACTGGCTGAAAAAGAGCAAATGGAATTGCATCAATCACAGATGGAATCCATGTGTTTGAGACAATTGCCCTTCTTCCACTCCAGCCATTACTACGAGAAAGTTCTCCCCAATTAAGGTGCCACCAACGTCCTGTGGTGTGGTCTTGAAGTTTTTCACTGTGTGGTGTATCTATTTTTGTTGCACCCTTCAGTGAGAGTCCTGTAACAATTAAAGTGATATGTGGTAATGGCTCCCCAACAATTACATTTATATTGAGGGCAGATCAGTGACAGCAATTTGCAAACCTTTAACAGTTGAGTGGCTAACCATGTCCTTTAGATCTGTTTTGCCCTATTCTCTAGGCAGGTTACCATTAACCCAGGTTTATTTGACAAAAGCAATGTCACAAAAATTATTCATTGTGACATGTGGAATGAAAATGGCAGATATAGGAGACAGTTTCTAAAGATCAACCTTTTTATCGCTGGATTCTTTTGTCTTTATTTCAAAAGATGATGGAAATGGTGTTTTTTTGAATAATGATGATTGCCCAATCGTTTTGAAGGTATGCGGGGCACATGATGTCACCGAGTTACTATAAAGCTCCACTTCACGTTTGATTTTAAACGCCTACTGCTTGCAAAATCCAACTATAAAAATCATGTTTCTTTGCAGGACAAGGATTGTCCTGACTTTCAAAGATGCCTGAATTGCTTCGCCTTGCTTTTCTGGTCGGCTGGCAAGTTTCACCATCCAGTTATTTCAGATCTCCAGGAGAGCAAGTTTCACCGTGGCACGGACCGTGATGGGGAAATGAAGCTTCTTGAAGCATTGAGGCTTTCCAGCTAATGGTGTCAAAAATAAGTGAATTACTCTGAGCTTCATTATCTGTTCACAATACACATTAGTGACATCTGTTGGTCAGCAATACATATCAATGTGTGATTATCAACATTCTTTTTTCCACTACTGATTTCATCAAAACTCTGTGGTGCAGTGGTAATTCATTGGCTTTACAGTTTTTTTACAATCGCTAGGACCCATTTCTCAATACTTAGGTCACTTTTTCAAAACTCTTCACACAGTGAACACAACAGCATTCTATGTGGGCTAAACTGTGGATCATTTTTCATTGCTTTGGCATATAATATGTTTATTGACTACATCTTTCAAATGTCATTCATTATTTTCTCACTCAGACACGACCACCACCAAAACTCTATGTACCTACAGGACAATTAGCACATCTTTACATACTCTTTTCAAAACTGTTCAACTTAAGTTCAAAACATAACACAAAATTGAATAAGACAGCAATTTGCTACATTTCTACAGCAATACATAATTTAAAATCTAAAAAATGAAATACTATAAAAACAATTAGACCAGCCACAGCAGATTCCCATTGTAGCTGAACACCTACCCAGGTGTTAGTCTTTCAATTTCATTACCATCTATACAAAAGGGGACATTTTAGGACTAATGCTATACTGTAATGTAAACATGGACCAAGCCAGAGGAACTCTGAACGAGTCATGCAACTCAGGAACCAATATGTCCAGGTAAGATGACTGTAAAATGCAGAACTGGTTTTGAACCAAACCGGGTAGGGGCACACAATGGCATGTTTTTAGGAATAATGTAAGCTACCATAATAGCTCTTATATTGCCTTATCTTAGAGAGTCATGGAGATTGAAGCCAGGCAAACACCCCACATATTCATCATTATGGATGAGGCTGGTTTCAACTTGGCCAAAACACGGCGGCGAGGAAGGAATGTGATTGGGAAAAGAGCCACAGTGGATGTCCCGGGCTAGAGGGGTGCCAACATCACAAGGTGTGCAGCAATATCCTCTGATGGATTGCTGTTCCACAAACCGCTAATTGGGCCATACAACACCGAGCGTCTCATTTCATTCCTGGATGACCTCTATGGAAGGGTTGTGCCAGGTGAGGAAAAGGGTTGCAGTGAGGCAAAATCAGCCAACGTTTGTAATTGTATGGGACAATGTGGCATTTCACCATTCCCGTCCAGTCACAGAGTGGTTTGCAGCCGATACCAGGATGGTGTCACTTTTCCTCCCACCTTACTCTCCACTCCTCAACCTCATAGAGGAATTATTTTCCTCATGGAGGTGGAAGGTGGAATGGAATCACGCAATGCCAAAAAATGACATAAAACATATTGATGCATATTGCATCATGTCTGATTAATTCCTGTAACATATACTGCAGTGAATTCTAAACAGTAGAGAGGTGTCATTCTTGTTTAGTAAATACATTTTACAAAAGAGAAACATTGTGTAATGCTACCTGTTAGTGTTTTTGAGTTGATTTGAGACATGTATGAAGTGTTTTGGTAGTGTTAGTGCATTTTGGATGTGAAATTAACTGTTGTGCCAAGCTGAAATTTGTTTAAGGGGGACTGTGTGAAGAGTTTTGAAAAAGTGGCCTAAGTATTGAGAAATGGGTCCTAGGGACAAAACACTGTAATAACTGGATTGCCAGGTTTGCATCTTACAACATACAAGTTTACTATTTTTGTCAAATGAAATCTATGGCATTATTTAGGAAGCTTAAGACAGAAGCTTATACCATACTAAATAAAAATGACATTTTTAAACAACATTGCAGAAATTATGGTTTCAACATTTTCAAAATAGTGTGCCTTCAACAGGATTTGACGTCACACCCTCACGATCTTGATTGTTCCAAAGTTGCCTACTCTACTTGTTTAGCTACTGGTCAGGTGTATATACATGTACATAATCCTAACTAGATGTGTAAGTACGGTATCCAGTAGAGGTTAGCGTTTGAAAGTAGATCAATCCAAGAAAGCACCAGAACCGCAGCGAAATCAGTGGGCTAAAAAAAAAGTTTGAAAAAGCACGTGATCAAACAAAGCTTCGTACGTCATTGATGACGCACTTCTGATAAAGTGATACACGCATCGGCACACTGCTTCACAGTTAGCTGCTTAGAGATTTCAACTCATGCCTCGGCGCTCCAGTATCAAACGTAACATCACTAGTGATATGATGACAGGAGAATTATTAGAATATGGCAAATATTTGTCCCCAGTACGCGTGCTTAGCCCAGTGCGGGCTATTCCACCTGGCCGGGCTGGTTTGGGCATCGAGCCGGGTGCCATGAAGCCAGCTCAACACATCCGGTCTCCAGTGCGTCTCCTCGGGCCGGCGTACATGGCACCAGCCTTACAACTGGTGTCCCCGGTTTGTCAGCATAGCCCAGTGCGGGCTATTCCACCTCGCCGCACTGGCAGGGCTACGGAGAACATTCAACCGGGTAAGGTTGGGCAGGCTCGGTGTTCAAGAGCTCTTGTACTCCTTCACGGTCCGGTATATCCGGTGGCACCTCCACGTACCAGTCCTCCGGTGGCAGCCCCCCGCACCAGGCTGTCTCTCCGGGTTCTCTCTACAGTTGCTCCAGAGCCGCCAGCCAGCCAGGATCCGCCAGAGCCTGCAGAGCCGATGCCAAAATCGCCCTTCACTCTGGAGCTGCCGGCTGACTGGCGGCTCTGGCAGGTCCTGGCTGACTGGCTCTGGCAGCTCCTGGCTGGCTGACGGCTCTGACAGGTCCTGGCTGACTGGCTCTGGCAGCTCCTGGCTGGCTGGCGGCTCTAGCGGCTCCTGACTGACGGACGGCTCTAATGGCTCGGGACAGACGGGCGGCTCTGACGGCTCGGGACAGACTGGCGGCTCAGATGACGCTGGGCAGGCAGGCAGCTCAGACGGAGCTGGGCAGGCAGATTACAGTAATATTTTAGGTAATGTAAAATGGATTACAGTAACTGTACTGTAGAATAAATTACTGGGGAATTGGTGCCAGTAAGTTACTGTCAATTTTACAGGAAATGTTTTACAGTGTATATGTGGCAGACAGACAGGTTGCATTCCAAATGACACCCTATTTCCTATAATGCACTAGGCTATGGTCAAAAGTAGTGCACTATGGTTCCATTTGGGACTCGGCACAGACAGGGCCACCACTAGCGGCTAACCTTTAGTCTAGAGTGTGATTGAGGGGAGACCTGCCGAGCCGAAGCCGAGCCCCTCCCCGGGGTGCCCATTGAGACAGCATGGCTCTCTAAACAAATGAGTGACAGGTTGGCGCGAAGCACACACACTAACATGCACATAGCAAACACACACACACACTCACACACACACACACACACATGCACATAATCATACACATACGCAACTGTCTCTTTAGTAAGTGGCAGGCTGGTATTACTGTCACTTTGTTTTTCTCTTGCTGTTAGAATGAAATGGAATGGCAATTCCATTTGTGGGGATTAGCGGACACTAGAATCTGATGGCGATGCGGTACCGCTGTAAATTGTCCTTTTTTAACGACCATTCAGCACAGCATAGCAATGCGACGTGTGTGCCTGTGTGTGTACATACTGTACATGTGCCTGGGAAAGATTATGCCAGTCTGTGCCCATATATATATACAGTGCCTTCAGTGGTATTCACACCCTTTGACTTTTTCCACATTTTGTTGTGTTACAGCCTGAATTAAAATGTATTACAATTAGATTTGTTTTGTCACTGGCCTACATTCAATACCCTATAATGTCAAAGTGGAATTATGTTTTTAGAAATTCTTACACATTAATTAAAAAGGAAAAGCTGAAATGACTTGAGTCAATAAGTATGCAACCCCTCTATTGGTAGATGGGTAAAAAAAGGTTTCTTTTTTTCTCTGGCAACTGAGTTAAGACAGGTGTCTTTCTTAACTCAGTTGCCAGAGAGAAGGGAAATCACCCCGGGATTTCACCAGGAGAGCAATGGTGACTTTAAAACAGTTACAGAGTTTAATGGCTGTGATAGGAGAAAACTGAGGATGGATCAACAACATTGTAGTTACTCCACAATACTAACATAATTGGCAGAGGGAAAGGAAGGAAGCTTGTACAGAATCAAATTAATCTGAAACATACATCCTGTTTGAAACAAGGCACTAAAGCAATACTGCAAGAAATGTGCCAAAGCAATTCACTTTTTGTCCTGAATACAAAGTATTATGTTTGGGGCAAATCCAATACAACACATTACTGAGTACCACTCTCCATATTTTCAAGCACAGTGGTGGTACATCATGTTATGGGCATGCTTGTAATCGTTACAGACTGGGGAGTTTTTCAGGATATAAAAAAAATTGATTGGTGCTAAGCACAGGCAAAATCCTAGAGGAAATGCTGGTTTAGTCTGCTTTCCACCAGACACTGGGAGTTGAATTCACATTTCAGCAGGACAATAACCTAAAACACAAGGCCACATCTACACTGGAGTTGCTTACCGAGAAGACAGTGAATGTTCCTAAGTGGCCGAGTTACAGTTTTTACTTAAATCTACATGAAAATCTATAGCAAGGCCTTTTTATTGGTTGTCTTGCATTGATCCACAAACAATATGACAAAGCTTGAAGAATTTTGAAAAGAATAATAGGAAAATGTTGCACAATTCAGTTGTGGAAAGCTCTTAGAGACTTACCCAGAAAGACTCACAGCTGTAATCGCTGCCAAAGCTGCTTCCTCAAAATATTGACTCGGGGGTGTGAATGGTTATGTAAATGAGATGTTTCTGTATTTAATTATCAACACATTTGCTAAAATGTCTAAACATATTTTCACTTTCTCATTATGGGGTATTGTGTGCAGATGTGTGAGATAAAAATTTTGAATTCAGGCTGTAACAGAAAAAATATGGAATAAGTCAAGGGGTATGAATACTTTCTGAAGGCACTGTATTGGCCATGGCACCCTAGTAGCAGCCTAAAGCAGAGAGACCCTGTAAATATGTACATATTTAGTTATTTGAAGTGTTATTTTTTGTTTTTTAATCGTATTATTATTTTGCTAACATTTGCGTATTTCTGGTGGTTTTGAGCCACAGATTTGCAGGTAGACTGACAGGTCAACACTTTTTGGCTTAGCTGTAAAATATTTTTGGTTTCACCTGGCTGCTGGTTCCTGATCTTTTGAAAGCATCAATTGATGAGTCACCTGAAGCTTGAGAGGAATGGGAGATTGCGGACCAAAATTGCAGACCAAAAAAAAGTTGTCTCGATTTTCAATGTCAAAGCTTCAAAACCTTGAAATTAAATATTCAAAAGCATATTAGCTGACCGTGCAGCCTTTTGTTTTGGCGTTAGAGGTTTTAATCTAAGAATGGCATGTCGGTCGTCTTGATTGCATCGACACTGTCCATGCAGAAAATTGATCTGTGCCTGTCCTTAATGAATGGGATTTTCAGATGCACCTGATGAAGCTGTAGCTGTATGTGATTAAGCTTCAAGTGCAGCCAGTAAATGGAAGTAAATATCGCAGTCAGTCGTTCAATAATCAATGCAGTGACCCTTACCTTTTTAAAGCAAACGTGTGTGAAAGTATTTATCGCTTCATCAATCAATCACATTTATTTATAAAGCCCTTTTTACATCAGCAGATGTCACGAAGTGCTTGTACAGAAACCCAGCCTGAAACCCCAAACAGCAAGTAGTGCAGATGTAGAAGCAGGAGTAAGGAGTATTGTAAAGAAATTACAATGTACAGATAACACAGCCATTTTTGATATCCTTCACATACACCATATTTGTGTTTGGGGCTCCTGAACTGATAAAGTGACTAGGACAGAGACATAATAAGCAGCCAAACGAAACAATAGCGTTTAATTTAGAGCTGATTGTTTTCACAATTTGCTCTTAATACCCTCCATTGTGTTTTAACATCATTCATTCACCCAACAGTAGAAATTGTTTGAGTTGCATAATGCATTCATTTGGAGCAGAAGTAGTACTCCATATGTGGATGATTTCCCGTTATCTTAGAGCCTTATACCATTTTATTGCATACGGTCAGTAGAAACTGATGTAATGTGAGGATAGAGAGTGTGTGTGTGTGTGTGTGTGTGTGTGTGTGTGTGTGTGTGTGTGTGTGTGTGTGTGTGTGTGTGTGTGTGTGTGTGTGTGTGTGTGTGTGTGTGTGTGTGTGTGTGTGTGTGTGTGTGTGTGTGTGTGTGTGTGTGTGTGTGTGTGTGTGTGTGTGTGTGTGTGTGTGTGTGTGTGTGTGCGCGTACGTCACAAATGAGTATGACTTGTCCCAGTATCCCTAACTCAGCACAACTGCCAAGTATTTACAATGAATACATAATGAAATGAAAGATGTGTTGCACTCTAGGCATTCTTTGCCAAACATTTCTGCTAATATTGTGTCACTGTCAATTTTTAGTCATCACTTGATTTGCAGCAACTAATAGCGTGAATGTTCAGAGTAAAGCTTCAGCTCCAGCAGATGACTTTACATTTTGGTCTGTGTCTCAAATGGCACCTTATTCCCTTTATAGTGCACTACTTTTGACCAGGGCCCATAGGGCTCTAGTTAAATCTCGTGCACTATACAGATGTAGGATCTTAATTTGAGCCAGTTTGCCACAGCAGGAAAATTACCCTGCATCAACAGGAAATGTGGATTATAATTAATTTACATTTTTGTAGGGGTTGATACATTTTTTGTAAGGGAAAATCTATCTGAAATTTGGAAGTAACAAACTTAATCTTCAAATAAACTACTAAAATAACTAGGAACGTTCTCCTGCAACAGGATGATTCAATTAAGATACTGCACCTGTATAGGGACTAGGGTGCCATTTGGAATGCAGAAATATTGGCAGGTAATTTATGCTATTTCTGGTAGTTTAGATCATTCAAAGAGTGTGGAAGAAGTATATAACTACTCAGCAATGCTGCCTGCAACTATCAAAATGAAAACAATGTAGCGTTTTGAGGCTGCTGGAAGCGATGGGTCACTCATTTGTTCATTTACTTAGTCTGTGGTTGCTTCCCAAATGGCACTATATTCCCTATATACTGTCGTGGACTACTTTTGACCAGGACCAATATGTCTCTGGTCAAAAGTAGTGCACTATAAAGGGAATAGGGTCCCATTTGGGATGTAGCCTATGTCACACTATAAATCATGCTTCACTTGTGGAGTGCTCAGACAACTTCACAAGCTTTTTGTACATGTTCAAGGGAAAGAAACCCGCTTGCTTCAGCATCTGTGGTTAAGAGGTGTGGAAATGTGTGTGAATTGTTACCAGCCATCATGTCTTAATGTCGTTTTTCTGTAGTCTTGGCTTAGAGTATTCAACATACTGTACATATATTTCTCACCATTGTGTAGTGATTTGGAAGAATTCAAGCTTTGCAAGCTTGCTCTATGTGCATTTCTCAGTGTATAATTTGTCTGATATGACTCACCCAAGAGCTACTTTACTCAGTCTTTAACCCCATTGTCTCCAATCTTTTTTATACATATATCTGACTTTAAGGAATTATTCTCCACCCACCGAATGTTTAGGGGTTATTAAGGCATACAAAAAGAACATCTGAAATGTCTATTAAAATGTAGACTATCCTCCCTTACAGCAGCTCACAGAGAAGCTGCATCAACATTAGCATGTAATCAAATACACGGAGGCAACTTCATCTTTCATACCCATACTGTCCTGCTTAATTTGCATAGAAGTGTATACAATTTACATTTTCAGTGGATTTGTAGACCTACATAATGCTCTGAGATTGCAACACAACAGAAGTTTCAAACAGTGACCCGATTAATTACTTTCACCTGACCACACACATTGAGCTCCATTGAAACACATTAGATTCACAGTCAGGCCTACATTAGTGTGACCGCTGCTGAATCTATTACCTCAAAAGACCACGAGACCACAAAGCCTGGCCCTAGTACATGCAGACTTGGCCTGGCTCTCTCCCCCTCTCCCTGTTGATACACCAACCAGGGCTGGGATCTCAAAAGAGATACTGACTCTATCCCCCACCCCTCTGTCTGTCCAGACTCTTAGTCCTGATTTTTTTAGGACCGGGGCAGTGTGAAAGCGATCAGAAGACACTGTTAAGGCAGATACTGATCCACTTTTGCACTGCTCAGCTGGACAGTATGAGAGGAAGAGATCAAAACGGCCATGCAACTGGCCGTGACAGTCGTCGTAATGATACCAGCCAGAGGATCTCGGACATGGACCCAGGCTACAGCCCAAATGCCACCCTATACCTTATATAGTGATAGGCAATAGGGTGGCATTTGGGGCATAGACTAAGACTGCTTTCCTGAAGCTATGGCATGTAGTCTGGATCACGTTAATGAATCCCCACTGAGCCTCCCTCTTTCCCTCCCTTCATCCCTCTCTCCCTCCAGCCCTCCTTCCTATGACTAGTTCACACTAACTTATGTCCCTCTCTCCTTCCTTCCCTCCCTTCCTCCCGTCTTCCTTACCTCTCTCTTGCCACTCTCTCATTCCCACTTCTCTCTCTGCCACTCCATCCTGCAACATTCCAGATCCCCTCCATCCCTCCTTCCCTTTCTCCCTCCCATGACTCTCTCATTACCACTCTCCCTGTCACTGTCCCTCTCTCCCCTCCCTCTATCCTCCTCCCTGCTTCAGCCTTATTAGTGTAATCACACCATTAACTTGTGTGTCAATACTTTGTACTGGGGGCAAAGTTATTTCATAAATATTTTATGACAGCTGAGGCTCAGTCTCAGGCTGGGCTTGGCAGTGCAATGTGTTGTGATAGCATGTCCTCCAAGACTCGTCTGCTCGCTCCCATAATATTTCAAGGGAACTCGGGGGCATGCTCTTTCAGTGTGAGTCCCAAATGGATCCATATTCCCTACATAGTGCACTACTTTTGACAAGGGCCAATGGAGCTCTGGTCAAAAGCATTGCACTACATATGGAAATGGGGTGCCATTTGGGATACATTCCCACTGTCTCTCTGCGTCTCTATGCTCTAGTAATTAGCCACTGTGGTGTAGAGAAGAAGTGCTTAACTGGGCCTGATTCCTACTGGTCCCTCTGCAAAGCAAGGCAGCAACAGTCACACCACAGTGGCCCCAGCTCCCTGCTCCATACTTTACTGAAAGTAAACTTCTTTTTCCTCACACTTTATCTGTGGTGTGAAAAGCGATGTATATTATTGCACTATTCTATTTCCAGAGATCTCGCTGTATCTTTGAGAATGGGGCTTAGGGCTGTAATTAGTGTAAGAAATATTATTGCTACCTTCACAAACCAAAATTATGGGCACAGTAGCAGGCGGTGGCACCTTAAGGCTGGGTTTTGATGAATATACAAGTTATGGGTGTGTCGAGGCTTGTCACCTTACTGGTCAATCAGAACGTGCTCCATTGCTAAATATGTGTGGTTTCTTTATTTTGTGTACTTACGGTCTTTTACAGTGGCTTGCGAAAGTATTCATCCCCTTTGTGTTTGTCCTATTGTGTTGCATTACAACCTGTAAATAAAACATATTTTTATTTGGATTTCATGTAATGGACATACACAAAATAGTCCAAATTGGTGAAGTGAAATGAAAAAAATAACATGATTCAAAAAATTCTAAAAAAGTGGTGCATGCATATGTATTCACCCTCTTTGCTACGAAGCCCCTAAATAATATCTGGTGCAACCAATTACCTTCAGAAGTCACATAATTAGTTGAATAAAGTCCACCTGTGTGCAATCTAAGTGTCACATGATCTGGGTATATTTACACCTGTTTTGAAAGGCCCCAGAGTCTGCAACATCACTAAGCAAGGGGCACCACCAAGCAAGTGGCACGCACTGTGAAGACCAAGGAGCTGTCCAAACAGGTCAGGAATAAAGTTGTGGAGAAGTACAGATCAGGGTTGGGTTATAAAAAAATATCAAACTTTGAACATCCCACGGAGCACCATTAAATCCATTATTAAAAAATGGAAAGAATATGGCACCACAACAAACCTGCCAAGAGAGGGCCGCCCTGAAGGAGCTGCAAAGCTCCACAGCGAAGATTGGAGTATCTGTCGATAGGACCACTTTAAGCCGTACACTCCACAGAGCTGGGAAGAGTGGCCAGAAAAAAAAACATTGCTTAAAAACTTCTTACAGCTGAAATCCCGTTAACGGGATCGATATGACAACAGCCAGTGAAAGTGGAGGGCGCCAAATTCAAACAACAGAAATCTCATAATTAAAATTCCTCAAACATACAAGTATTATACACCATTTTAACGTTAAACTTGTTCCCACCACAGTGTCCAATTTCAAAAAGGCTTTATGACGAAAGGATACCATGGCATGATTATGTTAGGTCAGCATCTAGTTACAGAAAAACACACCCATTTTTCCAGCCAAAGAGAGGATTCACAAAAAGCAAAAATAGAGAGTTAGAGATAAAATTAATCACTAACCATTGACGATCTTCATCAGATGACACTCATAGGACTTCATGTTACACAATACATGTATGTTTTGTTCGATAAAGTTCAAATTTTTATCGAAAAATCTCAGTTTACATTGGCACGTCATGTTCAGTAATGTTTTGCTTCCAAAACATCCGGTGATTTTGCAGAGAGCCACATCAATTTACAGAAATACTCATAATAAACATTAATACAAGATACAAGTGTTATGCATGGAATTATATATAAACTTCTCATTAATGCAACCCCTGTGTCAGATTTCAAAAAAGCTTTACGGAAAAAGCACACCATGCAATAATCTGAGTACAGCGCTCAGAGACCAAAACAAGCCATACAGATGCCTGTCATGTTGTGGAGTCAACAGAAGTCAGAAATAGCATTATAAATATTCACTTACCTTTGATGATCTTCATCAGAATGCACTCCCAGGAATCCCAGTTCCACAATAAATGTTTGTTTTGTTCGATAAAGTCCATAATTTATGTCCAAATACCTCCTTTTTGTTCGCGCATTTAGTTCACAAATCCAAATTCACGAGGCGCAGGCCAGACGAAATGTCAAAAAGTTGCGTTACAGTTCGTAGAAACATGTCAAACGATGTATAGAATCAATCTTTAGGATGTTTTTATCATAAATCTTCAATAATGTTTCAACCGGAGAATTCCATTGTCTTTAGAAATTAAAGGGAACGCAGCTATCTCTCAGGGGCGCGCACCTGACTGAACTCATGGCCTTCTGCCAGACCCCTTTGTCAAACAGCTCTTATTCTCACCCCCTTCACAGTAGAAGCCTGAAACAAGGTTCTAATGACTGTTGACATCTAGTGGAAGCCTTAGGAAGTGCAAAATGACCCCATAGACACTGTATATTGGATAGGCAAAGACTTGAAAACCTACAAACCTCAGATTTTCCACTTCCTGGGTGAATTTTTTTCTCAGGTTTTTGCCTGCCATATGAGTTCTGTTATACTCACAGACATCATTCAAACAGTTTTGGAAACTTCGGAGTGTTTTCCATCCAAATCTAATCTAATAATATGCATATCTTAGCTTCTGGGACTGAGTAGCAGGCAGTTTACTATGGGCAGCTTATTCATCACCTTATTCATATCGCACTCCGTAATCTCCGGCAGTTGAATAGTCTAAGTGAAGAGCTCAGTGACTTTCAACCTGGAACCATCATAGGATAACACCTTTGCAACAAGTCAATTCGTCACATTTCTGCCCTGCTAGAGCTGCCCCGGTCAACTGTAAGTGCTGTTATTATGAAGTGGCAACGCCTAGGAGCAACAACGGCTCAGCCACAAAGTAGTAGGCCACACAAGCACACAGAACGGACCTCCGAGTGCTGAAGTGCGTAGAGCTTAAACATTGTGTGTCCTCGGTTGCAACGCTCACCACCGAGTTCCAAACTGTCTCTGGAAGCAACGTCAGCAAAACAACTGTTTGTCAGGATCTAAGACAATTCAATACTTGAATAATTAAGCCTTACTTGGATGGCCTAGGTTTAAACTCCTGGTTTACAGGCCACATCAGGACTGCAGGTCGCATTATGCTGGCTTGCAAAGTGTGCTGTAATTCCTATTGGAATCCAGCCAGAGTTAAGATATCCAACAGTTGAAATTTTATTCACCCGCAACCTGCATTCAAAATTACTATCAGGCTTAGGAATATTGATGAGAATACTACCGAAATCATTTACACTGGAACAACCATTTCAGTAACAGGTGGAATAAATCTAACTAACTAAAATGTATGTTATTTATCTTTGTATAGCATAATGTACATGCAAAAACACATATTAAAACAATCCTAAACAGTAACAGTAACTCTTGTTATTAACACCAACACTGGGGGTTATTTTACACCACAGAGTGTTAATTTCACTCTTACAGAGTGAATATCACTCTTTAATAAACACTAGAAATGTTACACAGAAATCAACACTGGCCAATTTGCTGTGTGTGTTTGCCACACTGTCATTCATTAAAGTTAAGCCTACATATGTCTCTCTATAATCTCTATAAAACAAAACATTCCAATTAGCACAATGTAAATGACACCAGACTGAGATGTGGGTGACTAATCACAATAAAAAGAACCCTCCCACACCTGCTTAGAACTCTCCACTGCTAAATGGGGTTTCACTGCAGTAGACAGCCAGTAGACCATGTAGGAGCACCCCGCTAAATGTATTAGTACCCCCTGTAACTATTCCCCAGGTCGTTGCTGTAAATGAGAATGTTTTCTGTCAATTTACCTGGTAAAGTAAGGCTTAAAATAAATAAATGAAATCTGAGATACTGCCCAGTAAGCAAAATTACCCTTATAGGGATGTTGAAAATACACATTTTCCAGACATAAAAAGACATAATTTACAGACTTTAAAAATATGTATTTTTTGTCATTGATTCTACGGACACATTTCAACTGCACATACATTCTCAATTAAGTTTGCAGTAGATAACAACAATAAAGGATAGAAGAGCCAATTGAAGAATACAACAGAATATTTATTAGTCCTCCCATCTGTCTTTTTCAAAAGCTTTCAAACTGTGAGAAATTATGTTAAAATTAATCCAATCTACAGAATAAACAAACTGACCACTTCAACTACAACAACATTCTCAGTAGCGGTTACAGATTTTTTTATTTTCTTGCTATGACTGTGATATGTTGTTGTTTATCTACCTTAGTTGAATGCACTGACTGTCAGTCAATCTGGATAACAGCGTCTGCTGAATGATCAAAATGTAAACACAAACACTTTCAAAGCATGCTGGGTATTATTCTAATGAGCTCTGGCCCCAAACAAGCATACGTTTTTATTGAACTTTTATTTAACTAGACAAGCCAGTTAAGAACAAATTCTTATTTACTATGACGGCCTACCAAAAAGCAAAAGGCCTCCTGCGGGGATGGGGGCTGGAATTTAAAATAAATAAAACATTTAATTAAAATATAGAACAAAACACATCACGGCAAGAGAGACAACGCAACACTACATAAAGTGATACCTAAGACAACAACATAGCATGGCAGCAACACATGACAACACAGCATGGTAGCAAACGGTACAAACATTATTGGGCACAGACAACGGCACAAAGGACAAGAAGGTAGAGACAACAATACATCACGCAAAGCAGCTACAACTGTCAGTAAGACTGTCCATTACTGAGTCTTTGAATGAAGAGGTTGAGATAAGAGTGTTTGTTGTAGCTCATTCCAGTCGCTAGTTGCAGCGAACTGAAAAGAATGTGTGCATTGGGGACCTTTAACAGAATGTGACTGGCAGAACTGATATTGTATGTGGAGGATGAGGGTTGCAGTAGGTATCTCAGATGGGGGGAGTGAGGCCTAAAAGGGTTTTATAAATAAGCATCAACCAGTGGGTCTTGTGACGGGTATGCAGAGATGACCAGTTTACAGAAGAGTATAGAGTGCAGTGATGTGTCCTATAAGGAGCATTGGTGGCAAATCTGATGGCCGAATGGTAAAGGACATCTAGCCGCTCGAGAGCACCCTTACTTGCCGATCTATAAACATCCTTGGGACTAAATCTGAACCAAACATAGACGTGTATGTTTGGGCCAAATAGACATTATGATCGGTTCAGATTGGGTCCGGACCGGACCAAGAATCAACATCCTTGGACTACACACAAAAAGACAGCTGGTCCGGTGAGGACCAAAAAAAGACGTCCAAAAGACGTCGTAGGACTGTAACTGCTTAGTGGGTGAAGGTCTTCACTGAATCATCCTCCTTTCTCTGTGCTGTGGGGAATTAGACTCCCCCCCCCCCCCCTGATTTGTCTTTCACCTCCCACAGTGTCTCTGACGTTATTACTGTTGATATGTTCACTGCTAAATGGGGTTCAATGACGTAAGTAAGTGGAGTATCAGTAGACTGTACAGGAATGTAAGATGTACCATGCTAATCGAGCTACTGTGGGATCTCAGATAGCCTAGCATTTCACTAAATCATCCTCCTTTCTCTGTGCTGTGGAGGATGAGACTTTAACCTCTTTAGAGATGGTTTGTCCTCCAGAGAGAAAGAGCGAGAGAGAGAGAGAGATTCTCCCTAGGGGAGTCACATCCTCCCAACCCTGTACCATCTGCTGGGAAAAGATATCAGTCCCCCCCCAAAGAGCATTCAGCTGTAAACACGCTTGACTTTGGGCTCTCTCGAACCACCAGTCGTCACAGGGTGTCATTGAGACAAAACAACAAAGCAGGCAGAAAACTCACAAGAGTTAGTTTAGCTTCAGTCTCTAGTAGTGTTTGACTGATACTGTGTGTGATCCTCTAAGTAGTAGTTATGGGGTGTTTTAAGGAATAGGGAAACTCAGTGATCTGACATAGAAGCAGGGTATTTGTAGTCTTCAGTTGTGTTTACTATTTTTGGGCACTGTGTGTGATGCTCTAAGTAGTTGCAGGGTGTTGCAAATTTGAAGCTCATTATTTGGACTTCATTTGACCTCTTATTTGACCTAATTGAATATGATAGATACACAGATCAGCGATCTGAAATAGACACAGGGCATTTGTGTAGAGTACCTTTCTGTGGGGGGGTTGTTTTATAATGGTCAAACCAAGGATAATTTTGCTATTTGGGGTTCTACTAAGCTAACATATAGAATCGTTTTAACCCTTATGTAGTCTTAACATTCTGTATACTCCCTTTGTTCTAAGGGTAAAAAATGACCTGCCTTCACTAAACCCCTAAAATAAAGCAGCTTAATTAAATTTTAAACCCACAATCTATTTTGCATCAAGAAACAACCTGTCATTCAACACAAATGTTTAATATCTGGGTTTTCCCTCTTCACAATGCAGAAAGACTGCATTTAATCAGTGGACACCACTCATTTTTGTTATAACATACCTGTCATAATTGATTATTATTATTCATATTATTGCTACAGGTACTGCATAGGTGTAAACATATTTTTTTTAGGAAGAGATCACACTTGTATAGCGTAAGAAAGTAGCAGAAATGTGCAGGAAGTAGTTTTGAATGCATTTTATGAAGGGAATCAATAATAGTCTTGAACTTTTTTGGCAACATAGTGATATGTTCTTATATACTGTACAATGAGGAATTCAACTACCAAATACGAGTCTTCTCCCATTTTTTTAAACCATTGCCCCCACCCACAAGGTGTATAAACAACAACAATAAATGATAATAAAATAAGATAATAGATACAAAACAAAAACATGAAGAACATAAAACAATCAACTCTAATTAGCACATGTAGGACAGTATGCAAGTGTGTGTACATGGACTTTGCAGATGTATTTCTCACATGTGCAGCACATAGTATTTGTTTTACAGTCCTTCTTTGGGGGGGCAGAATTGGCATGTCCTTCTCTTGCCTGCCCCAGCTGCAGCCTCAGGTGGATCAAGATTAGATTCAGCCCCCTGAACAGCTTTCACAAGCGTTATAGAGGCTGCTGTGCAGGGGAGGCGCTCCCTTCTTTGAATGTGTGGGGTTACAAGTGCCTTTCCCAGCTGCTCCAGGAATACCCTCCTTTTGTTCCGCTTATCAGGCATCCAGGTAGGGTTGATCTTGTTCCATATCACGAAGGCATTGTATGAGGACACATCAATGACGTTATGGAAGATGACCAGGGGCCAGCGGGCTTTCATCCTCCTGCAGTTGTAAGTTCCAATCACCTTGTCCAGGTTGTCTACACCTCCTTTGTTGTGGTTGTAGTCCAGGATGATGGCTGGCTTCCTGTCCTCCCGATCACTGGTCTCAGCTGTTTTGTGCAGTGTGCTCAAGAGGTCCACATTCTTGTTCCTCTTTGGGAGGTAAGAAACTAGAGTGGTGGTGGGGTGAAGGCAAACTTTGATGAGAAGGTCTCTCTCCCCCTTGTTGCGAGGAGTGCATGGGGGAGCTCAGGCTTGTTCTTTCTAACTGTGCCAACCATGCTGATCTTCCTCTTCAGGAGCTGCTGGCTGAGTTCAATCAGTAGCACACATAATCTCAATTTCTCTGTGTGTCTTTTTGTGTGTGTGTCTGTGCGTTTGTGGTTTACAAATGATTTTATAACATTTTATAAGACAATCTTTGTACCCTGCTGGTGTACAGCTTTCATGGAAATATGAACAAAGGCGATGTTTCACTTTTTCTAATGTTGGGGTCACTCTAGGAAAAGTCATCAAATTTCAAGTTGAATAAATGTCATTTAGGGGGTCTTCTTACCTCTCTGGGATAGCGGGACGGTAGCGTCCCACCTGGCCAATAGCCAGGGAAAATATAGAGCGCCAAATAAAAAAATAAAAAATTGATTTGGGGTTGAAACCCAAACAAAAGAGCGAGGAGTACCTCGAAATAACATTGGCGCACAATGATTATCACACAGGATGAGACCCGTATTCATCTGCGCTCTACAATGGCACGAAAGCCAAAATAACAAGGCACAGGTACTCACACGGCCAACGGACATTCTAACAATAATCGACAGCACCATGGTGAACGAAGGGCACATGTATACAAATACAATCAGTGGTAATAGCGGCCAGGCGTGCGCAATGAATGTTCCAGAGGGATCCGTGACAGGCATCCTAGAGAAAAACAACCAAAGTGCCTTTTTGGGAGATTCACACCTTTCCATAGTGGAAATGTATATATTAATGTGTAGCCCAAACTGCATGGACATCTACTCTATTAAGCCAATATAAATAAAACAATTATATTGGGATAAACCTTCACTTTAAGGGATTTGAATGAATGAATGAATGAATGAATGAATGAAGAGCAATGGTACTCTGTCAAATAATATTGACAGGATTAAACAAGCTATTTACATAAAGGACCACTTCTCCAGATATCACCCAACCTGTGTTATCTCCGAGGTATTTCATTTACATAAATGAATGGCCCAGATATATACTGTATTTCAGTTAAGGATATGAAATGGCAACGCTGTCATAATCAGATATAGTGTGTATCAAAGTGCTGGCTTAAGTATGATGTATTGAAATATAAAGCACTGATACATTTATAGAGTACTAGGCTACTTTTCTTTTCAGCATTTCAGCAGTAGACAGATCCACTCTATGGGCCTACAGTAGAGATTTCTAATTAACAAACGGTTTGAAATGGTAACACTATCAGATATGAAGCAGTCAATTTGCAATATGGGGATTAAACAAGATTACAGATCAAGCTAGCAACAATAAAACAAGTTGCTGGTGGATGGATGAGTGGGTTTTAGAGCAGTCCAGTCTGGTTGAGGCTCTCTCTGTGTGTGTGTGTGTGTGTGTGTGTGTGTGTGTGTGTGTGTGTGTGTGTGTGTGTGTGTGTGTGTGTGTGTGTGTGTGTGTGTGTGTGTGTGTGTGTGTGTGTGTGTGTGTGGCTATCATTTCCCTGAAATACTTTAATGCACTCAAACAACATGTTGTCTGGAAATAGCGTACACGCACCATATGATCTAAGAATACATAATGTAGATGCATCACTTCATAGTTCACAGGTCAGACTGCCTGTAACATTAGTGATTTTTTTAAAGTAGCCTCCTACACACGATGCTATACCATGGCCTTACTGATGGTACTGTATAGAACAGAGAATGACTTCTTTTTCACAGTTTTATACACTTATACACAAACACCAAACCAACAACTCATCACCCAGTCATTTACAATTAGAGTTTATGGCTTGTATGTGTGGGTGAGTGTGCTTGTTTCTCTCTAATTGTCACTGACGAACATCACTACTTTGTTTCAACACCATAAAGATGGTTCTCTAAACCTGGGATGTGTTCATTAGGGCGCAACAATTCTGATCTTCATGTCATGTGTTTTTAAATGTGTTTGTTGAAGCCTCAAGGGAGGCTGATAATCTCCCAATAAGGCGCAGTCAGGCAATGTATGTTTCATGAGTCTGTTTGTTATTGAATCAATGAAGTTAGAAGTCTCAGATGTGAAAGCTCTGATGAAAGTGATGACTCTCTAGCTAGCTGTCTCAGCGAGGAGGTCTCATGCAGTGGCACCATCTTGTTTCGAGAGAGAGAGATGATTTTGGACAGCGAGTGCTGCAGATGCTGTTGATGCCGTGAGATGCTTTCAACCAATCTCTTTGAGATGAAGGCACAGGAAGACAGAGCAACTGAGCAAACGGCACGTCGCAATTCTTGAAAACCGTCTTGTTTTTAAGTTTGAAAGATTTGTTTGTTCTTTTAATTGAAGTTTTTGCCTGCATGCTAAGAGGAGAGAGCGAGACGCTCACATGCAAGTCAACATCTAGTTTTTTGCCTTTTTGTCTTTTCATTAACATGTTCATTATGAAGTTTAGAAGTCAAATGATGTGCAGTTAGTCAGGTTGCAAGTGGATGATGTAGGTCTACGCAATGTCAACCTCCTCAATTCAATTATACGTCTTCCGCAAAGATGACAACACTTTCTTCAAAATAATGGCTTGGGAGTGACATCACTTTCACCTCCCACTGGCTGTATCTCCATGAATGGCAGCATTCATCCAAAGCACACACCCACTTTTGAGGGCAACATGTTTTCATTCTGTATTCATACTAAACATAAATATAAATGTAACATGCAACAATTTCTAATATTTGACTGAGTAATGAAATCAGTCAATTGAAGGACCGAATCTATGGATTTCACATTTCTGGGAATACAGATATGCATCTGTTGGTCACAGATGCCTTAATAAAAAAAAGGTCGTGGCGTGGATCAGAAAACCAGTCAGTATCTGGTGTGACCACCATTTGCCTCACGCAGCGCGACACATCTCCTTCGCATGGAGTTGATCAGGCTGTTGATTGTGGCCTGTGGAATGTTGTCCCACTCTTCAGTGGCTGTGCGATGTTGCTAGATATTGGCATAAACTGGAACACGCTGTAGTACAAAATCGATTAAGAGCATCCCAAACATGCTCAATGGGTGACATGTCTGGTGAGCATGCAGGCCATGGAAGAAATGGGAAATAGTACACAATTCCAGCTTCCAGGAATTGTGTACAGATCCTTGCGCCATGGTGCTGTGCATTATCATGCTGAAACATGAGGTGATGATGGCAGATGAATTGCACGACAATGGGCCTCAGGATCTCGTCACCGTATATTGATAAAATGTAATTGTGTTCGTTGTCCGTAGCTTATGCCTGCCTATACCGTAACCCCATCGCCACCATGTGGCACTCTGTTCACAAAGTTGACATCAGCATACTGCCAAATTCTCTGAAACAACATTGGAGGCAGGCTTACGGTAGATATATTAACATTCAATTATCTGGCAACAGCTCTGCTGGACATTCCTACAGTCAGCATGCCAAATGCATGCTCCCTAAAAACTTGAGACATCTGTGGCATTGTGTTGTGTGACAAACTGCACATTTTAGAGTGGGTTTTTATTGTCCCCAGCTCCTGTGTAATGATCATGCTGTTCAATCAGCTTCTTGATATGCCACACCTGTCAGGAGGATAGATTATCTTGGCAAAGGAGAAATGCTCACTAACAGGGATGTAAACAAATTTGTGCACTACTTTTAAGAGAAATACAGGCTTGTAATGAGCCTGGAATAACCCTTCATACTACCGAGGCGGTAGTCCTTTCCGTTCACCACTGTTTAAATGTGGAGACATTAAGAACTGCTGTATGGGACTGGCATAGCAGTGGCGCCAAAACGATTAAGTGAAGATTTCAATTGCATACTCCTCGCACCTTCTCTCCTCCCTTCAGCTCCTCCTCAAAACCCATTGGAGGAGGTCAGAGGGCCCTCTCCTCTGATCTTCTCCTCCAATGGGTTTTGAGAAGGAGACGAGGAGAGAGGACACCAGAAGTTTGCAATTGAGATCTTCCCATAGATTACGTTCCAAATGGTATCGTATTCCCTATTAGATTGGAGGAACGGTGTGTGGGGGGGGGGAAGTCCACTAAACCAACGTTTAGAAGTTTGAGCAAAGCTAGCTCATTGAAATGACACAGTGGATTTGCTATTCAATATTCAGCTAATTCAGTTATTCAAGTTAAATGTAAAGGATTACGTTCTGTCAAATCCCTTTTTGTCACTCTCCTCTATTTCTATTATTGTATTATTAATCCAATCATTCAGACTATTGTGTGAATGAAGAACAACATTACCAAGTCATTGTTAAGGGTTAAACCTTCCCGACCGCCTCTGCCTTGGACAGGTTTCAAACAGAGATTGACTGTACCTATGGCAGTCTTGGCAGTGCAGCAGCCTTGTACTTAATGTTTGGCTCTGTCTATCTGAGAGAAATGTGAAGAAAATGACATAAATGGCTTGCATAAGCGTGGTGCCTTTTTGTGAGAGGCAGGTGCTCAACAGTAATTATGCTGAAGATGACTAGCGAATGTGTGTGTGTTTGTGTGTGGGTGGGTGTGTGACGATTTCTGGCGGACCCAACAACCATGTGTTCCTCCAATGTGTTAATGTTTTGGAAAACACACACACACAAAGTCTCTCCCTTACGGGCGTGTCACCGGTGGTCCCCAGAGTGTATCTGCTGTGTGGGTGTTTGTATCTAGGTTCCCCGGGGCCCCATTCTACATATTGTAGGAACCATTTAATGTCTGTGTTGTCTACATTATGTTTACCTATCTACGTATGTAGTCCTATTTTAGTCTGCTCTATTGGATCATTTTGAACCAACGGTAAGACTGAGATCTGTGTAGCACAAGTAGTGGCCATTTGGACTATTTTACAGTGATATATATTACTTGCAATGACTGTGATTGATTTGACTTGCAATGGCTGTGCTATGTGGTTGGTTGTGCTACGTATTTAGTTGAATGCACAGATTGTAACTCTCTATGGATAAGACTTTCTGCTAAATAACAAAATGAACATGCAATACTAACCCCATCTCTCTTCTGTCTCCTTTCCCAGCTGTCACTATGATTGTGTGAGCTCCTAGCCATCGAGCGGAGTGGGAGTGTCGGTAGGAGAACAGAGGCGAGAGGAGTGCCAAAACCTGGACTATGGCGCCGCACCACCGGCGGGCAGAATATCCCCTCGCCAGGGGGGCCGTGCTTATCCTGCTCCTGGGCTGTCTGGCCCTGCCATCACCATCCCATGCAGACAGTGAGTAACACAATCATATCTATGATACTTCCATAGGTATATGCTGTATATGCATAGTATTCTTATACTATTTCTGTGTACACCCAATGGCAGACTGGGACCAGAAATCGGTTCTGGCATTTCTAACACACTGGCCCATTTTTTTTCATTGAGGCCCCCATAATTAGCCAGATAGTGATCATTTTACACAACAAACCCAAGTTAGACAGACCCACTAGGTTAAAAATGGACTAGCCCTTCTAGCATTTGCCCGAAATGCAGATGGTCAGTCTGACCTTGGGTACACCAGAGACAAGTGTGCAGAGAGAAGTGTGCAGTGCTGTTTCACTACAGATGTACCAGCTATGATTACAATGTAACTAGCCAATGGAAATCATCCCAGTGGGGAAAGATGGTTGAAATTACATCATCCCACGCAGACAGTCAGAAGCACCATGGTATTACCTCCACAGAGAACATTCTGCCTGTTTTTGTATAGCTTGGGGAGGAATTTTTCATAGACTATAGGGGCTGGTTTCCTAGACTATGGGGGCTGGTTTCCTAGGTCCAGATTAAGCCTGGTCCTGGACTAAAAAGCTTGCTCAATGAAGATTCGCCATAGAGATACAGTATATTGTAGATGATTCTCTAATTCTCTTTCTGTGGATACCTTCACCTGAGATGCACCAGAGAGAAAAGTGCTGTTTTGTATGACCAGAGATCAACCAGTTATCCTTACCATTTCCCCCAACTAGCCGCAGCTCAAAAGGTCATCGGGCAAAGTTGAAATGACACTAGAACTGGCTGTAAACTGTTTGTAATCACATCATTTCAACCAGCTTTGCTTTCTGGTATTGCTCCTAAATCGTCCTGTAGTAGTATAGCTTTGCAGAGGTACTTTCCAGAGACAAGTCCTGTAGGCAATAGGCCCACATTATCAATTTGTAAACTGAGGATGTTAAGGAAACAATGCTGTGACACATTCAATTAATTAAATCCCTGCTTGAACTAAGTGTTCCGTTTGTTCACTCGTATATCTATCGCCTCCTAACCTAAACAGATTTTAGCTAGGTAATGATCCATCCTGTTGTGATCCATCAGCAGTGCCAGACTCTGTGACATATCTGATCTCTCTCTGCTGTTTACTCACATTGTTATCATGAGATGTTGTCTTGTTGAATCTTTTCAACCTCTCACTGCTTGTGATATCTTGACTTTAGACCGTGTGGAAACAGTGAGTCTTGAGAGCATCCCAGAACCCTTTCAGGTTTTCTTTTGTCTTCTGAGTAACGCTGTTTGTGCTCTGAAGGAAGACTCGCTAACGCTTTGTTCGTTCTGAGCCTTCTTCATTAATGAATGAATGAATTCCAGTGATTCTATGAGAGTTTCTCTCAGACAGCCTTCGTAGCATTCTTGTTTTTCTAACCCCTCCTCAACCATCCAATGTTATTCTAATGGCACACAAGGCAGACAATGGTAGGGACTTTGCAAATAGAAACAATGCTTGAGACTGCGTTTAGAACTCTCAAGTGCCAGACATAAAGAGGAATATGACTGTGATGTAACCCTGTCCTCTCTAGCCTAGTAACGTATCTATCAGTTGAAACATTACAGCTCAACCTGCCCTCTCTAGCCTGTCAGCTTCTACATTACAGTATTCAGTAGGCTGAAGTGTAATGATGCAACAATGCATGAAGCCCAGGCACTTATACTACCACACGTTACAGTGACTAGAGATCAGGCTACCGTTCCCCCAACCCCCCTGCCCATGGCATTGTTAGCCTTGGAATATCAACTGTTTCTCTCGGCAACAAACATTGTTGGTGTCCCCAGGGTGACTAAAGCATGGGTTGTCTTATTTTACTGACTCCTGAGCAGCATATTGCTCTACCGTGCATGTCTTACACTTACAAATTGAAATAGAAGATTGCATTATCGTAACCAACAAATGCATTAAGCAATAACTTGTCACATTTGTTAGGATTCTTGATTGATATATGTGAAGGTCAGGTCTGGGGTAAGGTAAAGTAGCTAGACAGCAAAGAGGGTGAACCCATGAACCAGACGAGCTAATTCAATCATGTTGTTTGGGTGTTTCCCATGAGAGTCCCATTTTAGAATTGCACACAAGCACACACACACCCCCCCACACCTTCACCCGCAGATGCACACACACACACACACACACACACACACACACACCACACCACACCACACCACAGTAATCTCATTACTGCACAGCATCCTAGGGGGGAGCAGTACTCTCTTTAATCGACGTGACATGCTTCACGTCAAATTTATGATGATTTTTAATAGAAGGAATTAATGAGACAGAAAATGTAATATTCCTGGCCGCTGTGTGTGTGTCTGTGTGTGTGTGTGTCAGGGAGGATGAGTGTCTGGGGGTAAATCCACTCACTGACAGTCCAGTTAGATACTCTGTTTGGTTGCACATCGAGGAGTAGAAAAAATGTTTTGTCGGCACAAAAATTGTTTATAGTTTTAAGGGAGGACAGCTAGCAATGCGAGAAGGAGCTGAAGCTTAAAAATAGCTGGGGCTGCCAGAAAGAATGCATGGTTCTGTAGAGTGAAACCCTCTTATTGTACCTGAGATTAGGTTAGATTTACTGACACACACAGTAGCCTACCCCATGATCTTGCCAGTTACTTGACCAGCTAAACCTTGCTGCAATATTGTTTGTACATTTCTTAGCTTGATAAAAGTACTAGTGATTGAGATTATCTTAAATTGATGATTCATTATGTGATTAGATACACTTCTAATGTCAACTTGAACTCCAATCCCACTAGACAATTGCTATCTTCCCAATTCCATAAAATGGATTCCATGACTTTACGCCAACACAAGCAAAGACACAACAGGATCGTTTGTTAAATAGCCTGCCCCATATTTGCTACATATGTTGAGCACGTTTGCAGTCAACATTGTTCTAGTGCCGAGGTGTCAACGCAATCAGCCCACTCTAGTGTAGCCCTGAGAACGATTTCTACGTAAAACATCCTCCTATCAGGCTGAAAACGCCTTAACTCGATTCAATGGGTGGCCGCCGAACAAAAACGGGAAGATACGCTTACTGTCTTTAATAAAATGCTGTGCGAAACCAACTGTATATTGCAGTCTGGACATGGACATGCCAAACGTAGTCAATATGCAAGATTCACCAGATTATTAATAAGCCCTAAAAAGACTATCATTCTAATAAAAACAAAACAACAACTTGTTTTAAATAGGCAATGTTTAAATACAGTTACAGACACCGTAATTGGTTCCCATTGGTGTGTAATACAAACAAAGCAACTTAGACTATGGAGGGTTTTAAGCAAATCCAAACTTTTCACAGGGGCTGGATAAATATCCAATATGAAGAGGAAGAGAGGAAGGGGGAATGTCCATTCACTGTGATACTGCTCGCAAATGTTTTGTTTTACAATGATCAAGGAACCATCTCACAGATCATATTTGCACTTCTCCAGAAATAGCAGACAAAAATGTATTGCATTCGAGCCATGTACGTTCTCACCGTGAACGGTGAATCTATCCAATTCAGTTTTTGTTGTTGTTGTTCAAGTTGATTAAAAAGCAATCAATCTATTTTTTAAACCAATATTTCTAAGTACGATCAGGTCAGAACCATGATATCATAAATCTCTTCTCTCGTTGCATGGCACTGCGTGCACACATAGGCCTAATTATCTTTACATATAACAGTTGCATGTTTATACAAAATAATAGGCTCCTGTTAATTGTATTGTTGCCTATGTGCGAGGCAGATAAAAAAAAATTGCTGCTGTTTGTATGGCATTATAGGAGGACTGAATAGTTTGGGGGAGCTCGTCTTTGGTAATTGGACAAGGGGCGCTCTTTGAATATGGGGATGGATAGCCTACTTGTGAATAATGAAAAAGCATGAGTGCTAAACCCTTTAAAAGCATTCTCAGTAGATCATTTAAACCCCCTTTATTCATAGGCTACTTTTGGTCGTAATTAATGGTGAGGGTAGGCTATGCTTGGTTTTTAATCAAATTAAACTTAATGGGGGGCAAACCAATAAATGTCATGTTTCTAAATATGAGATTCCCCGGCACAGAAGGCACATCTCTCCGTCCATTGGCACTGTGCTTCATGGATGGATAGGCTGCACTTTCGCTCTCACAATCCATGCCATTATCAACTACTAAATATGTGTATATGATCAATAAAATGTGATTTGATTTTGATTTGATGTTACGAATTCTAGATTTTTTGTCTTGGTGGTTAACGTTTCTTACCTGACTAACGTTAGCCATCTAGCCACGTAGGTAGAATTCATAACGTATCATTGGTTTTGTAAATTCGTAACATACTGTACGTATTGTACATTTTGCACATTTGTCGCATATAATATGAATTGTAATTCATAACATAAGTTTAGACAAATTGGCGATGGACATCCACAAATGAATACACACCATACGAAAGGTAACATATCCTACTAAATGGAGTATCTCAGATTTACTTACAGAATAATATGAAATGGTCTGAGAGCAGGTTTGATGTAATCCACTTTCCTATCAGGTGAAATTACACAACAATGTGTTTATTGGTGCCATATATCTAGGTGATATTCGACTTGTAGATCAGGTACATTGCCCTGTGCGTCCCAAATGGCACCATATCCCATATATAGTGTCCTACTTTTGACCAGTGCCATGAGGATATAAAAGAAATCGGGTGCCATTTGGAATGCAGGCATTTGGCTCAGATCAGTAAGATAGAAAATGTTGTGGTTCGCATTCGAAAACACTTCTGAAATGGAACCATTCAAATTTCAATGAATGTGATGACACCTATTCATTGAAATCTTTGTAATGCAATCTCTCGATCTGTCTCTTTGTATTGGCGTATTGCACAACATTAAGATGGTCAACAAGAACAGGAAGAAAGTAAAAGATATTGGGGTCATGTAAAAAATGCCGCACTGACATTTTCCAGCCCCATGGCCAGGTTTGGAAATTGAATTATCTAACATCAGCTCAATTGTGTTGAGGTGGGAGGGGTGGCAAAATGTGAGGTTTGTCCTTAAAAACAAGCACAAAAGTGTCAATTTCATGCAGCGCTAATGGGACGTCTTAAAACCCACAAAAAGCCGTTTCTAATGGTAACGTAGTTGATAATGGCATGGATTGTGAGAGCGAAAGTGCAGCCTATCCAGCCATGAAGCACAGTGCCTATGGACGGCGAGATGTGCCTTCTGTGCCGGGGAATCTCATATTTAGAAACATGAAAAAATTATTGTTTTCCCCCACCATTTTATTTAATTTAATTAAAAACCAAGCATAGCCTACCTTCCCCTTAATCAAGCCACAAGTAGCCTATGAATAAAGAGTTTTACATGGTCTACTGAGAATGCTTTTAAAGGGTTTAGCACTCATGCTTTTTCATTATTCACAAGTAGGCTATCCATCCCCATTTTGAAAGAGCGCCCCTTGTCCAATTACCAAAGACAAGCTCCCCCAAACTATTCAGTCCTCCTATAATGCCATATCAACAGCAGATGTTATTTTTTATCTGCCTCGCACATAGGCAACAATACAATTAACAGGAGCCTATTATTTTGTATAGACGTGCGAATGTTATGCATAAAGATAATTAGGCCTAAGTGTGCACTCAATGCCATGTAATGAGAGAAATTTCTGATATCATGGTTTTGACTCGATCCTATTTAGAAATATTGTTGTTTAAAAAATAAAAATAAATTGTTCTTTGTTTAATTTGATTAAAAACCAAATGTATTGCCTCCCGAGTGGTGCAGTTGGTCTAAGGCACTGCATCGCAGTGCTAGAGGCGTCACTACAGATCCGGGTTCGATCCCAGGCTCTGTCTCAGCCGGCCGCAACCAGGATACCCATATGGCCCAGCATCGTCCGGGTTAGGGGAGATTTTGGCCGGCTGGAATGTCCTTGTCCCATCGCGCTCTAGTGACTATTTGTGGTGGCCGGGCGCATGCACGTTGACTTCGGTCACCAGCTGTACGGTGTTTCCTCCAACACATTGGTGCAGCTGGCTTCCGGGTTAAGCGAGCAGTGTGTCAAGAAGCGGTGTGGCTTGGCGGGGTTGTGTTTTGGAGGACGGATGGCTCTCGACCTTTGCCTCTCCCGAGTCCATACGGGAGTTGCAGCGATGGGACAAGACTGTAACTACCAATTGGATATCATGAAAATGGGGTAAAAAAATTAATATTCCTGGATAAGTGCAAATATGGTTCCATGATGTTTATAAAACATAACATTTGCGAGCAGTATAACAGAAAATGGACAATCCCCCTTTCTCTTTATATTGGATATTTATCCAGCTCCTTTGAAAAGTTTGGACTTGCGTAAAATCCTCCATAGTGTAAGTTGCTTTGTTTGTATTATACGTCCATGGGGACCAATTATCGTGTCTGTAACTGCAGTTAGACATAGGCTATTTAAAACATGTTGATGTTTTGTTTTGATTAGAACTTGATTAGAATTATACACAGTCTATTAGGGCTTGTTAATAGCCTAGTGAATTTAAGCTTGCTTATTGACTACATTTGTTATGTCCATGTCCACCGCAATATACATTAGGTCTAGGGTAGCATTTTATTAAGCCAGTAAGCATATCTTCCAATTTTTTTCTTGCGGCCCCCATTAAATCGAGTAAAGGAGGAATTCTATGCCTTTGCAGCCTGATAGGAGGATGTTTTATGTAGAAACAGGTCTCTGTGGGACACTCAAGCATATTACCGGCTGGGCTGATTGCATCAACGCCTCGGCACTAGAACAATGTGGACTGCAAACATGTTCAACATATGTAGCAAATATGGGACAGCCTATTTAATGAACTAGCCCGTTGTGTCTTTGCTTGTGCTGACGTAAAGTCATGGAATCTATTTAATGGCATTGGGAAGATAACAGTTGTCTAGTGGGATTGGAGTTCAAGTTGACATTAGAAGGTGCTAGAACTGTATCTAATCACATAATTAATCGCAAACTTAAGATAATCTCAATCACTAGTACTTTTATCAAGCCAAGAAATGTACAAACAATATTGCAGCTATGGCTAGGTTTAGCTGGTCCAGTTACTGGCAACATCATGGTGTAGGCTACTGTGTGTCAGTAAATCTAACCAAATCAAATTTGATTGGTCACATACACATGGTTAGCAGATGTTAATTCGAGGGTCGCGAAATACTTGTGCTTCTAGTACCGACTATGCAGTAAAATCAAACAAGTAACCTACAAATTCACAACAACTACCTTATTCACACAAATACACACTAATGTAAAGGGATGAATAAGAATATATACATAATTATATGGATGAGTGATGGCGTGCGGCATAGGCAAGATGCTGTAGATGGTGTAGAATACAGTATATACATATGAGATGAGTAATGTAGGATATGTAAACATTATTTAAGTGGCCTTATTTAAAGTGACTAGTGATACTTTCATTAAGTCTGTTTATTTAAGTGGCCAGTGATTTGAGTCTGTATGTTGGCAGCAGCCTTTCTATGTTAGTGATGGCTGTTTAACATTCTGATGGCCTAGAGATAGAACCCAATCTCAGGTACAGCAAGAGGGTTTCTCTCAACGGAACCATGCATTCTTTCTGGCAGCGCCAGCTATTTTCAAGCTTCAGCTTCTTCAATCTATGTGCCGAAATGTTTTTTTGACTCTTCGATGTGCATTCACACAGAGTACCGAACTGTGAACTGTATGTGAGTGGATTTACTTCCAGACACTCATCCTCCCTAACAACGCACACATGCACACTCACAATGCACACTCACAGCATACACACGCCGCAGCCAGGAATATTACATTTTCTGTTTAACTTATTCCTTCCATTAAAAATCATCCTAAATTTCACATGAAGCATGACATGTGGATTGTTACTACATTAAGATATGTGACTGACCGCCTCGATTCGGTCTTATGCAGCAACGTTTGAAATGTTTTTTTGTTTTTTTTAAATTGGATAAAAATAGAGACTCAGAGCTGGAAAATGGTATATCATACACTGCAGTTGAGGAACAACGGGAAAGTAATTGTTACCCCACTTTTGAGAAAATGGCCCTTGAATGTTTTGGTATACCTACTGGAGAGCTCTTCCTTGTCTACACCCATTCAGCATCATTCACATCATCCTAAACCTTAGCCCCAGCCATCTCTTTAAAGATTTAAATGTGAGGCCATGTGGTAAACACGTGCTATATCAAATACAATGTATGTTTATTTGTCAGATGCACTTGATACAGAAGGTGTAAATGGTACAGTGAAGTAGTTACTTGCATAGTAGTAATATCAAAAACAGAACTTGTCCAGATAAAAATTGTATTATTATTAGATGATGCTAGGAAACACTGTCACCACCGAAAATGCCACTATAATTGAGAATTTCAATAAGCAACTCTCCTTCCGTGGCCTCCAATTGCTCTTAAATACAAGTAAAACTATATGCATGCTCTTCAACCGATCGCTGCCTGCACGTGCCCGCCCGTCCAACATCACTACTCTGGATGGTTCTGACTTAGAATGTGTGGACAACTACAAATACCTAGGTGTCTGGTTAGACTGTAAACTCACCTTCCAGACTCACATCAAACATCCCCAATCCAAAGTTAAATCTAGAATTGGCTTCCTATTTCGCAACAAAGCATCCTTCACTCATGCTGCCAAACATACCCTTGTAAAACTGACCATCCTACCGATCCTCGACTTCGGCGATGTCATTTACAATACCCTACTCAATATATTGGATGCTGTCTATCACAGTCCCATCCATTTTGTCACCAAAGCACCATATACTACCCACCACTGCGACCTGTACGCTCTCATTGGCTGGCCCTCGCTTCATACTCGTCGCCAAACCCACTGGCTCCAGGTCATCTACAAGACCCTGCTAGGTAAAGTCTCCCCTTATCTCACCTCACTGGTCACCATAGCAGCACCCACCTGTAGTACGCGCTCCAGCAGGTATATCTCTCTGGTCACCCCCAAATCCACTTCTTCCTTTGGCCGCCTCTCCTTCCAGTTCTCTGCTGCCAATGACTGGAACGAACTACAAAAATCTCTGAAGCTGGAAACACATCTCCCTCACTAGCTTTATGCACCAGCTGTCAGAGCAGCTCACAGATTACTGCACCTGTACACAGCCCATCTATAATTTAGCCCAAACAACTACCTCTCCCCCTACTGTATTTATTTATTCATTTATTTTTGCTCCTTTGCACCCCATTATTTCTATCTCTACTTTGCACATTTTTCCACTGCAAATCAACCATTCCAGTGTTTTACTTTCTATATTGTATTTACTTCACCACCATGGCTTTTTTTTTGCCTTCACCTCCCTTATCTCACCTCACTTGCTCACATTGTATATAGACTTATTTTTCTACTGTATTATTGACTGTATGTTTGTTTTACTCCATGTGTAACTCTGTGTTGTTGTATGTGTCGAACTGCTTTGCTTTATCTTGGCCAGGTCGCAATTGTAAATGAGAACGTGTTCTCAACTTGCCTACCTGGTTAAATAAAGGTGAAATAAATAAAATAAATAAAATGCTTATCAGACACACTTGTCTAAATTGATGGTTCATATTAAGGAAATAACTCCCCCCCCCCCCCCAGCCATATCTAGCTAAGTGGATGGGTCACTATTGTCTAGATATGTACACGTGTTCATGAAATACAATAGATGGCCTTAATCACCCCCAGACTAATTTGATGGGTCATGTAATTATCTGGCGGAAGTGGAGTCTTTTGTTTAGACATGAAGCTAGCTAGATAGCTAAACAATGAACAGGCATAATTCCAACTCATACTACTACCACTACAGATATTGTCATCGCTGTAGTATGAATTTGCAGGTAGCTAAAGCTAACAAACTAGGTTCAAAGTTAGCTAGCTAACATTAGGCTATATCTAGCAATTTAAATGTTTTTCTTATTTGAATAATATTAATACACAGATCATACAGTTGAAGTCAGAAATTTACATACACCTAGGTTGGAGTCATTAAAACTCATTTTTCAACCACTCCACACATTTTTTGTTAACAAACTATAGTTTTGGCAAGTCGGTTAGGACATCTACTTTGTGCGTGACACAAGTCATTTTTCAAGCAATTGTTTACAGGCAGATTATTTCATGTATAATTCCCTATATCATAATACCAGTGGGTCAGATGTTTACAAAAGCTAAGTTGACTGTGCCTTTAAACAGCTTGGAAAATTCCAGAAAATGATGTCATGGCTTTAGAAGCTTCTGATAGGCTAATTGACATCATTTGAGTCAATTGGAGGTGCACCTGTGGATGCATTTCAATGCCTACCTTCAAACTCAGTACCGCTTTGCTTGACATCATGGGAAAATCTAAAGAAATCAGCAAAGACCTCAGAAAATAAATGTAGACCTTCACAAGTCTGGTTCATCCTTGGGAGCATATTCCAATTTTTGGAGAGATGTTCTCTGGTCTGATGAAACAAAAATATAACTGTTTGACCATAATGACCATCGTTATGTTTGGAGGAAAATGGGGGAAGCTTGCAAGCCGAAGAACACCATCCCAACCGTGAAGCATAGAGGTGGCAGCATCATGTTGTGGGGGTGCTTTGCTGGAGGAGGAACTGGTGCACAACACAAAATAGATGACATCATGAGGGAGGCAAATTATGTGGATATATTGAAGCAACATCTCAAGACATTAGTCAAAGTTAATTGCTTGGTCGCAAATGGGTCTTCCAAATGGACAATGACCCCAAACATACTTCCAAAGTTGTGGCGAAATGGCTTAAGGACAACAAAGTCAAGGTATTGGAGTGGCCATCACAAAGCCTTGACCTCAATCCTATAGAAAATGTGTGGGCAGAACTGAAAAAGCGTGTGCGAGCAAGGAGGCCTACAAACCTGACTCAGTTACACCAGCTCTGTCAGGAGGAATGGGCCAAAATTCACCCAATTAACGTGGGAAGCTTGTGGAAGGCTACCCAAAATGTTTGACCCAAGTTAATCAATGTAAAGGCAATGCTACCAAATACTAATTGAGTGTATGTAAACTTCTGAACCACTGGGAATGTGATGAAAGAAATAAAAGCTGAAATAATGAAACAGCATTCCCGGGGGTAAATTATGGTTGAACTTGCTCTGAAACGCCGACACCCAGACACTGTTAAGAACTAACTAGCGAAGTAGATCTGATAACATAATTAATTAGCTATCTAACTAGCTAGCGAGCATAGACTAACAACACTACCTGCTCCCATAAGAGGAGATCTGCAATTGAATCTAACAATCTATTAGCCCTATAATTAATTATATTCTGAAATTTCATCTGGTTTCTTTGAATCAGTACATTCCATGGGTTCTTTGAATCAGTAATGTTACACCACACACATGATCTCTAGCCAGCTGAGAGTCAGTTAGACCTGCACCCCTTACTGAATTGTCAAAAGCCCCACACCCTCGTTTTCCAGCTGAGCACACACTCAGCATTGCTACCTAATTAATAATAGATCTACTTACATGTCCAGGGCTTCTGGTTATCTTTTATATTCCAGTATTGAGTGACTGTCCCGGTCAGGAAAGGTCTTTGTTGGTGGCATATGTAATTAGCACAACAAGCTTTGGCATGCCAAATGTGTGCTCAATGTGTCTGCTTCGGTGCCATCATTACATGAATGCGGGACTCAACTGTTTTGCCAAAATGACTTCCACCAATCCCTGTGGCCTAGATGATTATAGTATCTATCAGGCTGCACACAGGGGCCTGAGAGCGATGCTGTTTTGTTATGTCAACAAGGTTAATATCTTTCACATGCGGATATTGTAATGATGTGATGGAGACTGGACAAGGCCTGGATTCAAAAAGTATTTGATTTCTTTCAAATAATTTGAGCAATTTATTGAGACTGCTTAGATGGTCTGGTTTCCTCATGTGAACTTTTGTGAACTATTCTATTAGTTTCATTACACCAGACAAGGTCAATCAAACATAGCTGAATTAGTTGAAACAATAAAAACACTAATATAGCTGTGAGAAGCAATGAACGGGGTTCACAGGATGAAAGAAAGGAAACATCGGTTGGATAACAAAGCTTTATGTGCAATCAGTGAAAGCATTACCATGTCCATCTCTCAGTACCACAAGGAGGACGCAAGTGAAGTTTAGTCTAATGCTGTAGGTTGGTTATCTTTGAATGCAGCAGGTACTCGTTCTTAAAGTCATTACTTAATGTATCAAGTTTATGTATAAATATTTGTAAATGTACAGTATATGCTAACTGCACAAGTGACAGGACTTCCGGTTTCACATTTTCCTGAATAAAATATCCACTTTTCCGCTACATTCAGACCACAATAGGGCAACAATATGTAATTATACAGATATACTAATCAAGACATTTCAACATTGCTCATCTGCATAATTTAAATCTAACATACATTTTTTCCTGAGATGAAGTCCACTTGATCAATAGTTATTGCTCTAGTATCCTATGGTGTAACTGGTACCAACGACATCTATCAATGACATCTTAGCATTAGCAACCAAATTAACACTGAGAGACATGGTTGTTGCATTCATCAATTTTCAGTCCAATGGACTTCCCCAAGTGAGAGCCTAAGCGAAAACATAATTTTTAAAAAATATATTTAACACAATACCATATGTATTTCATAACTCATTATTTTGAGGGAACATTTGCAGAAGCAGCAGCTACTCTTCCTAGGGTCCACAAAAAAAAACACAAAACAAAGCAACAAAACACTGATACACTGATAGACAAGGACAGTCACATACATTTAAAATACAAAGATATGCAGTGCATTCCGGAACTTTTCAGACTCCTTGACTTTTTCCACTTTTTCTTACGTTATAGCGTTACTATAAAATACATTAATTGTTATTTTTCCCTCCTCAGTCTACACACAATACCCCATAATGACAAAGCAAAACAGGTTTTACCATTTACATGAGTAGTCACACCCTTTACTCAGTACTTTGTTGAAGCACCGTTGGGATCGATTACAGCCTTGAGTCTCCTTGGGTATGAAGCTACAAGCTTGGCACACCTGTATTTGGGAGGTATCTCCCATTCTACTCTGCAGATCCTCTCAAACTCTGTTAGGTTGGATGGGGAGCGTCGCCGCACAGCTATTTTCACGTTTTTCCAGAGATTTTAAATCGGGTTCAACTCCAGGATTTGGCTGGGCCACTCAAGGACATTCAGAGACTTGTCCCAAAGCCACTCCTGCATTGTCTTGGCTGCGTGCTTAGGGGTCATTGTCCAGTTGGAAGGTAGACCTTCGCCCCAGACTGAGGTCCTGAGCGCCCTGGAGCAGGTTTTCATCAAGGATCTCTCTGTACTGTGCTCCGTTCATCTTTCCCTCAATCCTGACTAGTCTTCCAGTCCCTGAAAAACACTCCCACAGCATGATGCTGCCACCACCACCATGTTTCACCGTATGAACAGTGCCAGGTTTCCTCCAGATGTGATGCTTCCTCCTGTCGTGACGCTTGGTATTAAGGCGAAAGAGTTCAATCTTGGACCAGAGAATCTTGCTTCACATGGTCTGAGAGTCCTTTAGGTGCCTTTTTAAAAACTCCAAGTGGGCTGTCGTGTGCCTTTTTATTGAGGAGTGTCTTCCATCTGGCCACTCTACCACAAAGGCCTGATTGGTGGAGTGCTACAGAGATGGTTGTCCTTCTGGAATGTTCTCCCATCTCCACAGAGAAACTTTGGAGCTCTGTCAGAGTGACCATCGGGTTCTTGGTCCCCTCCCTGACCATGGACCTTCTCCACTGATTGCTCAGTTTGGCCAGGTGGCCAGCTCTAGGAAGAGTCTTGGTGGTTCCAAACTTCTTCCATTTAAGAACGATGAACAAAATATTTTGGTACCCTTCCCCAGATCTGTGCCTCAACACAGTCCTGTCTCGGCGCTCCACAGACAATTCCTTTTATATTATGGCTTGATGTTTGCTCTCACATGCACTGTCATCTGTGGGACCTTATACTGTATAGACAAATCATATCCAATCAATTGAAATTACCACAGGTGGACTCCAATCAAGTTGTAGAAATATCTCAATGATAATCAATGGAAACCGGAATACACCTGAGCTCAATTTTGAATCTCATAGCAAAGGGTCTGAATACTTATACACAGGACCATGCTCCTGATGAGGTGGCGGATGGTCTCCTGAGGGATCTCCTCCCAGACCTGGACTAAAGCATCCACCAACTCCTGGACAGTCTGTGGTTCAACGTGGCGTTGGTGGATGGAGCGAGACATGATGTCCCAGATGTGCTCAATTGGATTCAGGTCTGGGGAACGGGCGGGCCAGTCCATAGCATCAATGCCTTCCTCTTGCAGGAACTGCTGACACACTCCAGCCACATGAGGTCTAGCATTGTCTTGCATTAGGAGGAACCCAGGGCCAACCGCACCAGCATATGGTCTCACAAGGTGTCTGAGGATCTCATCTCGGTACCTAATGGCAGTCAGGCTACCTCTGGCGAGCATATGGAGGGCTGTGCGGCCCCCCCAGGAAATGCCACCCCACCCCACACCATGACTGACCCACTGCCAAACCGGTCATGCTGAAGGATGTTGCAGGCAGCAGAACGTTCTCCACGGCGTCTCCAGACTCTATCACGTCTGTCACGTGCTCAGTGTGAACCTGCTTTCATCTGTGCAGAGCACACGGCGCCAGTGGCAAATTTGCCAATCTTGGTGTTCTCTGGCAAATGCCAAACGTCCTGCACGGTGTTGGGCTGTAAGCACAACCCCCACCTGTGGACGTCGGGCCCTCATACCACCCTCATGGAGTCTGTTTCTGACCGTTTGAGCAGACACATGCACATTTGTGGCCTGCTGGAGGTCATTTTGCAGGGCTCTGGCAGTGCTCCGCCTGCTCCTCCTTGCACAAAGGCGGAGGTAGCGGTCCTGCTGCTGGGTTGTTGCCCTCCTACGGCCACCTCCACGTCTCCTGATGTACTGGCCTGTCTCCTGGTAGCGCCTCCATGCTCTGGACACTACGCTGTCAGACACAGCAAACCTTCTTGCCACAGCTCGCATTGATGTGCCATCCTGGATGAGCTGCACTACCTGAGCCAGTTGTGTGGGTTGTAGACTCCGTCCCATGCTACCACTAGAGTGAAAGCACCGCCAGCATTCAAAAGTGACCAAAACATCAGCCAGGAAGCATAGGAACTGAGAAGTGGTCTGTGGTCACCACCTGCAGAACCACTCCTTTATTGGCAGTGTCTTGCTAATTGCCTATAATTTCCACTTGTTGTCTATTCCATTTGCACAACAGCATGTGAAATTTATCGTCAATCAGTGTTGCTTCCTAAGTGGACAGTTTGATTTCACAGAAATGTGATTGACTTGGAGTTACATTGTGTTGTTTAAGTGTTCCCTTTATTTTTTTGAGCAGTGTATAAATAAGGTATTTCTGATATTTATTTTTAATATGTTTGCTAAAAAATTTAAATGCCTGTACAGTAATCCCTCGTTTATCGCGGGGGTTACGTTCCGAAAATGACCCGCGATAAGTGAAATCCGCGAAATAGAAAACTTTTTTTTACAATTAGCAACTATAGGTAGCATCTTCCGCCGTTTGGGCCCATCCGCAGGTGCTTTTGTCGGTCCAGGCCGTTTCGTCGACATTATGGGTTTAGGAGATGTTCGAAATTACAAGATAATTTGGCCAACTTAATGTAAATTTGCCAAGCTGTTTTATGTACGTACACATAACTGCACGAGACGACAAAATGATAGCACAATTCGTAGCATGTTTTGATACAAGAAGCGGGAGTGAGTTTTTAGCGAAACAGAATGCAGAGCACAATGCACCAAAAAAAAAAAAAAAATGCATTATGAAAATCCGCGAAATAGCGAATCCGCGATAAGTGAACCGCGAAGTGGCGAGGGATCACTGTATTCGCTTTGTCATTATGGGGTATTATGTGCAGATGGATGAGGGGGAAAAATGATTTAATCTATTTTAGAATTAGTCTGTAACGTAAGAAAATGTGGAAAAAGTCAAGGGGTCTAAATACTTTCAGAATGCACTGTACAAACAATACAACAACAACAGTTATACAAATAATATAAACCAAAAATAATGTGTGTTTAAACTAAATTACAAACATTTTCTAAATTAGTCCAATATGTTACTTGGACTTATTCTACCCGTTACTGAAATGGTTGCTCCAGTTTAGATGCTTTAGGTAGTCTGATAGGTCAGTTATCCTAACCTTGGCAGTTATTTTGGATACAGGTTTCAGGTGATTAGAAATTCTACAAATTGGCTATCCCCGCACTGACTGTATTCCAAAAGGAATTGCACATCACCTTGTAAGCATACTGTGATTTGAAGGCCTGTTTCAGGCCATTGTACTACAGTGTCTGAAAAGATTGTTTAGATTCACTCCTGAAGGTTGTACACCTGTGACCAGCATTCAGAATGAGTGCCAGAGTTATGAACATTGTGAGGAAACTACCTAAAGCAGGGCTCTCCAACCCTGTTCCTGAAGAGCAACAGTCTTGTAGTTTTTCCGCTTCAACCCTAATCTAGCGCACCTGATTCTAATAACTAGCTGGTCGATAGGATGAATCAGGTAAATTACAAATGGGGTTGGAGTAAAAACCTACAGGATGGTAGCTCTCCAGGAACAGAGTTTGAGAAACCTTACCTAAAGCATTTAAACAGGAACACATATTTCAGTAACTGGCGCAATAAATATAAATAAATGATTGGATTAGTTTAGAAACATGTATGTTATTTATCAAATCAAAACATATTTATGTTTGTGTAGCATAAGATCAATCAATCAATGAACATGCACGAACATAGATATTGAAACAAACAATTTTTTAAAATCAGCCTGCAGTAGAGCATGCTGGGAAATATGATAATGGGCATGGTTTGGGTCAAACGTGTGTGTAACAGTTTCAGGTCCCTGTATTACGGTAAAACAAGGCCCTCAAAATAAGGCCTAATGAAATGTGACTTGTTTCAGGAAAATGGGCGTATGTCGCGTGACACTACTTCTCAGGAGAGCCATTTGAACGTAAACTTTTTTTGAAAATCAAAATGCGTTTCTTGGCAGAAATGCCATCTTGAACATGTGAACTTTCATGTGCCTTAATAGCAAACATGTGTGTCATCTGTAAATACGAATACAACTGTTAAATTACGAGCGTAGTTGGTTTAGCCACAGAAAAGCCAGCAACCTTCCCGCTAGCCTTGATTGGTTGAGATAATGAGTGGGCTGGACATGCCGAAAGATAAGTTCGGATTGGTCTGCCGCGTAGCGCGGCTCTGTCTATTTGAGCTGGTCAGTATATCCTGTTATGGCTGCACGCTGAATATTGAAAAAACTGGAAAATGTGTGCACATTTTCAAACGGCCTCCTAAGAAACTTTTTATTTTCCAATATGCATATATTTACTACTGTTGGATAGATAACAGTCTGTAGTTTCTAAAAAGGTTTGAATTGTTTCTCTAAGTCGAACAGAAATATTTTTACAGCCATTTTCCCAGCCGAATTGAGTTTCCCAAAATGCGATGTGTCTCTTTAAGACCTTCTCTATAAAAGGCCATTTGACTTAGGACCATAGGGACACGTCAGAGGCGTACCTTAGACTGTAATGCGGAAGTGAGAATTGAAAGGGGTCGAATATCTCGTCCCTGGACTGAATAACAGAACTTCTTGTGAGACATGCGCAGTTAAAATAAAAATCCGGGCGCGAAGGATAATTTGATCTCGGCTTCTGGAACAAGGTAGGTAACTTTGAATATGATGCCTGACTACGATATTATTTGCTACATGTCACAAAATCATCCTAAAGGTTGTTTTTTCAATATACTTTAATTATATTATTGCAATTTATTCTGGACTTTAGATGTGAAACGACGGAAGAATTTTTTGAAGAAACGCTTTCTGGCGCAGCAATGCTACCGTGCTAGCTAACCAAAGAGGGGAATCCTTCGTTCTGGAACCCAACTAAAGACTCTACTGGACATTGGACCCCGTTACAACATTCTGATGGAGTACCAAGAAAGATAAGACCCAATTTGGGATGCTTTTTCATATATATGTCGAACTGTTGAATGCTAACGCTGCTAACTATGCTAGGCTAGCGCTTGACTAGAATCAATGCTGCCTTATGCTAGCTTATGATGTTAGCTAATATAACGATATATTGTGTTTTCGCTGTAAAACACTTCAAAAATCGGAAATGTTGTCTGTATTCACAAGATATCTGTCTTTCATTAGTTATCCACCATATGTTTTTCTGAAATGTTTTATGAGGTGTAATTAGTAGCCGACGTTGGTGTATGTATTTTCTCTGGCTACTCCCGGCTGGATTCAGACTCTAGCTATGTGTTAGCATTTTTGGGTAGCATCAATGTAAAACAGATTTATAGCTAAAATATGCACTTTTTATGAACAAAACATAGATTTATTGTGTAACATGTTATATGACTGTCATCTGAGGTCGTTTTTTCTGGGCTCTTTAGGTTGGTTTTAGTTTATTTCGGTTGGTTGTGCATGCTACTTCAATCATAATTCATACTTCATAATCATAATTCATACGTGTCTGTCCACTTTTGTATTTGGTGGTGAGCTAACATAAATATATGTGGTGTTTTCTCTGTAAAACATTTAAAAAATCGGACATGTTGGCTGGATTGACAAGATGTTTATCTTTCAAATGCTGTATTGGACTTGTTAATGTGTAAAAGTTAAATATTTTTAAAAAATAGATTTTGAATTTCGCGCTCTGCAGCTGTTGTCATTTTTGGTCCGAGGTCGGGCTTGCACCCCAAACAGGATATGTAGGTAAACCTGTTAAACACAGCTTTTTTTATATTGCATATTAGAATTGCATACGTGTTGCTCTCCACTTTCTGGAGGACCGAGTTTTGAAAATAGTGGAATATGATAGTTAAGAAGATGGAGAAAACACCTGTCTCTGGATTACATCTTCAAACTAAGGGCAACCGTGACAGAGAGGAGTCTAACTAGCTACATTTTTTTTATAGCAACCTGGTTGGTTAGCTACCTGCAGATTCATGCAGGGTAGTAAGGTTATGAGTTGGGATTACGGTTAATTGTTTGTTTAGCTAGCTACATGTCTTAACAAAATATTCCACTGTGCAAGTATCCATTTCAATAGAATGTTCACGTAGCTGGTAAATTCACTCTGGCTATCTACTCTGATTTCAGAGCACTCTCGTCTGAGTGTGCCAGATCGTATAATAACAGACACATTTACAAACTCTCAACACACATTTAATATGACCTGTGTCAGTAAACTTTGGCAAAAAAGAGTAAATTGTTGTCAGCAGCAGATTTACAGTCACCAATGCTCTGGATAACATAAAACAGCCTAACCAGCTCTGCTATGGTGAGTAAAATGAGCAGAGTGAGCTGGAAGTAGATAGCAAGCTAGCCAACGTTAGCCAGTTAGTTTGGGTGCTTGACTGTTGTTGATAGGACAGAACGCTCGGATCAACCCTTAAAGAGATGGGTGGAGCAAAAGCTTAAGAGGGTGTGAACTATGCTGAATTGGGTGAAGACAATGAAGAGCTCTCCAGTAGATGTACCAAAACATTCAATGGCCATTTTCTCAAAAGTGAGGTTACAAGTTTATCAACTTTCAAAGCAGAATTACTTTCCCATTGTTCCTCAACTGTAGTGGATGATCATGGTTGGGTAGATTACTTTTTAAATGTAATCCATTAGTTACTAGTTACCTCTCCAAAATTGTAATCAGTAATGTAACTTTTGGATTACCCAAACTCAATAACATAATCTGATTACATTCAGTTACTTTTAAATTACTTTCCCCTTAAGAGACATTAGAAGAAGACACAAATGTATGTTACCAATTGAATGACATCTATTGCAGGATAAGTCAATGTTAAAGTTTACATAGCTGGCCATACATGGATGTTAAATTTCACTTTATGGGTTGGTTAAGTAGGCTTCTTCTAACCCATCACTTTCTATTACATATAAAACTACTATGAAATGATATCTTTACATTAAAATCCAAAGTCTATCAGAATTCCAGTCATTCCAATTTTTTTATTTTACCTTTATTTAACCAGGTAGGCAAGTTGAGAACAAGTTCTCATTTACAATTGCGGCCTGACCAAGATAAAGCAAAGCAGTTCGACACGTACAACAACACAGAGTTAAACATGGAGTAAAACAAACATACAGTCAATAATACAGTAGAAAAAAAATCTATATACAATGTGAGCAAATGAGGTGAGATAAGGGAGGTAAAGGCAAAAAAAGGCCATGGTGACGAAGTAAATATAAGATAGCAAGTAAAACACTGGAATGGTAGATTTGCAGTGGAAGAATGTGCAAAGTAGAAATATAATTAATGGGGTGCAAAGGAGCAAAATAAATAAATAAATAAATACAGTAGGGGAAGGGGTAGTTGTTCGGGCTAAGTTATAGATGGGCTATGTACAGGTGCAGTAATCTGTGAGCTGTTCTGACAGCTGGTGCTTAAAGCTAGTGAGGGAGATAAGTGTTTCCAGTTTCAGAGATTTTGGTAGTTCGTTCCAGTCATTGGCAACAGAGAACTGGAAGGAGAGGTGGCCAAAGGAGGAATTGGCTGTAACGCTCATCGTTGGGAGAAAGAGAGGAGGACCAAGATGCAGCGTGGTGAGTATTCATAACGCCTTTTAATGAAAACGAATACTCGAACAAAACAACAAAACTAATGATAAACGAGAATGACACGAAACGAAACAGTCCTGTCTGGTGACTTACACAAAGACAGAAAATAAACACCCATGAAACACAGGTGGAAAAAGGCTACCTAAGAATGATTCTCAATCAGAGACAATTAACGACACCTGCCTCTGATTGGGAATCATACCAGGCCAAACGCATAAACCAACGTAAAAAAATGAACATAGATACCCCACCCAACTCACGCCCTGACCATACTAAAACAGGGAAATAACAAAAAAACTAAGGTCAGAACGTGACACTGGCTTTGGGGGTGACCAGAGAGATATACCTGCTGGAGGGTTCTGCTATTGTGACCAGCGAGCTGAGCTAAGGGGGGACTTTACCTAGCAGGGTCTTGTAGATGACCTGGAGCCAGTGGGTTTGGCGACGAGTATGAAGCGAGGGCCAGCCAACGAGAGCGTACTGGTCGCAGTGGTGTGTAGTATATGGGGCTTTGTTGACAAAACGGATGGCACTGTGATAGACTGCATCCAATTTATTTGGGAGGGTATTCGAGGCTATTTTGTAAATGACATCGCCGAAGTCGAGGATCGGTAGGATGGTCAGTTTTACGAGGGTATGTTTGGCAGCATGAGTGAAGGATGCTTTGTTGCGAAATAGGAAGCCAATTCTAGATGTAATTTTCAATTGGAGATGTTTGATGTCAGTTTGGAAGGAAAGTTTACAGTCTAACCAGACACCTAGGTATTTGTAGTTGTCCACATATTCTAAGTCAGAACCGTCCAAAGTAGTGATGCTGGACGGGCGGGCAGGTGCACGCAGCGATCGGTTGAAGAGCATGCATTTAGTTTTACTTGTACTTAAGAGCAGTTGGAGGCCACGGAAGGAGAGTTGTATGGCATTGAAGCTCGTCTGGAGGGTTGTTAACACAATGTCCAAAGAAGGGCCAGAAGTATACAGAATGGTGTCGTCTGCAAAGAGGTGGATCAGAGACTCACCAGCAGCAAGAGCGACATCATTGATGTATACAGAGAAGAGAGTCGGTCCAAGAATTGAACCCTGTGGCACCCCCATAGAAACTGCCAGAGGCCCGGACAACAGACCCTCTGATTTAACACACTGAACTCTATCAGAGAAGTAGTTGGTGAACCAGGCGAGGCAATCATCCTGCCGATGAGGATGTGGTGATTGACAGAGTCGAAAGCCTTGGCCAGGTCAATGAATATGTCTGCACAGTATTGTTTCTTATCGATGGCGGTTAAGAAATCATTTAGGACCTTGAGCGTTGCTGAGGTGCACCCATGACCAGCTCTGAAACCAGATTGCATAGCGGAGAAGGTGCGGTGGGATTCGAAATGGTCGGTGATCTGTTTGTTAACTTGGCTTTCGAAGACCTTAGAATGGCAGGGTAGGATAGATATAGGTCTGTAGCAGTTTGGGTCAAGAGTGTTTCCCCCTTTGAAGAGGGGGATGACCGCAGCTGCTTTCCAATCTTTGGGAATCTCAGACGACACGAAAGAGAGGTTGAACAGGCTAGTAATAGGGGTTGCAACAATTCCGGCAAATAATTTTAGAAAGAAAGGGTCCAGATTGTCTAGCCCTGCTGATTTGTAGGGGTCCAGATTTTGCAGCTCTTTCAGAACATCAGCTGACTGGATTTGGGAGAAGGAGAAATGGGTAAGGCTTGGGCGAAGTTGCTGTGGGGGGTGCAGTGCTGTTGACCGGGGTAGGGGTAGCCAGGTGGAAAGCATGGCCAGCCGTAGAAAAATGCTTATTGAAATTCTCAATTATAGTGGATTTATCGGTGGTGACAGTGTTTCCTATCCTCAGTGCTGGGAGGAGGTGTTCTTATTCTCCATGGACTTTACAGTGTCCCAGAACCTTTTTGAGTTTGTGTTGCAGGAAGCAAATTTCTGCTTGAAAAAGCTAGCCTTGGCTTTTCTAACTAACCTGTGCATATTGGTTTCTAACTTCCCTGAAAAGTTACATATCACGGGGGCTGTTGGATGCTAATGCAGAACGCCACAGGCGTGTTGGTTAAGGGCAGACAGGTCTGGAGAGAACCAAGGGCTATATCTGTTCCCGGTTCTAAATTTCTTGAATGGGGCATGCTTATTTAAAATGGTGAGGAAGGCTTTTTTTTTAAATAACCAGGCATCCTCTACTGACGGGATGAGGTCAATATCCTTCCAATAAATGTTACACCCCTTGATCTTTAAAAATAGGACTTGGAAATATGGAAGAATAGATTTAAACAGATTGTTATACTTGAGCATAACCCCAAAACGAAATACTTATTGGCCAGCCCTACTCTGTTGTTTATGATTTTGTTGTCATAGGGAACTGATTGGGCTCATTGTTTTGAGTTGAGAAAGTGCTATATACATGTGAAAAATGTATGTTATTTACTATAGACCTATTGTTTACCTTTGATAAAGACAATTTGGTATCTTGATAATATGCAGCTGTTTAAAGGGCAAATACACAGATTAAATGATAACAAAACGGTCGCCCTCCTCTGTTTTGGTGAAAAGCTGAGGGATCAGCCTGGAGAAATGTAACCACTTTCAGATTAATAGACAGAGCTACAGATGCAAGGACTGACCATCCATGATATCAAAATTATTGTTTTAATCATGTTATGAGGCTATAGAGTGTTTGTTTACATTTACAATGTTTGACAGACATTGGAGAAAAACAAGCTAATATTTTGAGTTATCATGGAGTGTGACAGTTGAACTGAGCTCATTAAGGAATTTATAAGTAACATTCTTCAAGAATCAATGGTCAATGGTTATATATATATATATGTATGGTTATAATTTATATACTCTACTGTTCAAAAGTTTGGGGTCACTTAGGAAAGTCCTTGTTTTTGAAAGAAAAGCAAATTTTTTGTCTGTTAAAATAACATCAAATTGATCAGAAATACAGTGTAGACATTGTTAATGTGGTAAATGACCATTATAGCTGGAAACGGCAGATTTTTAATGATATATCTACATAGGCGTACAGAGGCCCATTATCAGCAACCTGTCAGCAACCCTGACCATAGTTTGCTTTGTATGTTTCTATGTTTTGTTTGGTAAGGGTGTGATCTGAGTGGGCATTCTATGTTGTATGTCTAGTTTGTTATTTCTATGTGTTTGGCCTAAAATGGTTCTCAATCAGAGGCAGGTGTTAGTCGTTGTCTCTGATTGGGAACCATATTTATGTAGCCTGTTTTGTCATTGTGGGTTGTGGGTGATTGTCTTGTGTCAGCACTATTATTTGGTAGCTTCACGGTTGTTATTTTTGTATAGTTCATTCAGCGTTCTCTTTTCTAAATAAATTCAAGATGAACACTTACCAGGCTGCATATTGGTCCTCCGATCCTTCCAACTACTCCTCCTCAGAAGAGGAGGAAGACGAACGTGACACAACCATTTCTCTTGTGTTCCAATGGCATGTTGTGTTAGCTAATCCAAGTTGATCATTTTAAAGGGCTAATTGATAATTAGAAAACCCTTTTGCAATTATGTTATCAAAGCTGAAAACTGTTGTGACGTTTAAAGAAGCAATATAACCGTCCATCTTTAAACTAGTTGAGTATCTGGAGCATCAGCATTTGTGGGTTTGATTAAACTCGTCAGAATATTTTCGTTCTGAGAAATGAAGGCTATTCCATACGCGAAATTGCTTCACAGAACAGCGCAAACTGGCTCTAATCAGATTAGAAAGAGGAGTGGGAGGCCCCGGTGCACAACTGAGCAAGAGGACAAGTACATTAGGGTGTCTAGTTTGAAAAAGACTCCTCACAAGTCCTCAACTGGCAGCTTCATTAAATAGTACCCACAAACACCAGTCTCAACGTCAACAGTTAAGAGGCGACTCCGGGATGCTGGCCTTCTAGGCAGAGTTGCAAAAAAAAGCCATATCTCAAAAAGCTATATCTGCAAACTGGCTCAAAATAAGATCCTAAATCTGTACTTTTGGCCAAAGACTTTCAAACATTTGAAGGGCTTATTGCTCACTAACACTGTCCCTGTACCAGTGAATTTTAGCAGTGCAAATATTAAAACTGGTCCTTGGCTGGACCTCAGTTCGGAAGCCAGCGGTTGGAGAAACGATTGGATTTTCTCTTCTACTGTACAGTGCTGCAACCCCTAGACACAGTGTCATAGAGACACAGTCTCTTCTAGACCTCTTCTGCGCCATCGCGCAACAGACAAATTGTATGAAGTCTTTGTGCTTGCTGCTCCCACGGGTCATGTTTGCTTGATTATCTGCGAAATTTAATCTATTTTTTTCTCTTTCTCTTGTCTCTTTTTCCCTTCACCTTTCAAGTCATTGTGTGGTACTTATCCCCGACTTGTGTGGATGGGAGGTAGTTTTGAGGGCCGCAAACAGAGAACAGAGCAGAGAGGAATAATGTATTATTTATCAGAACAAACATGAATGCCTGTGTTGCTATTGCATTCAGGCTCTTTCCAAATTTAGGTTTATGAAATTATTGAATTTCTCACACACAGACTGATACTGTTCTGCATTCAGACAGTCTTTTATCAAGGACTGGAGGAGAAGGTTCTACTATTAAAGCTACAATTGAGCCGATTGATAGCTAGCTGTTAGCTGTGTCATTGCTCAACAAGTGAGAGGCATTACACAGACACTGTGACAGCTCTCTTGTAATTCCTAGCTCTGCTAGCCCAACACAGACGTAGAAAACCTGTTCAATAAATCAAAATATATCTAATGAATGATAGGATCTGCTCTCCCCTCCCTTCCTCCCCTCCTTCCTCTCCCTCCCCTAATTTTCCTCCCACCTCTCCATTCTCTGCCCATGCCTGACTGAGCATGTTTGGTTGAGAAAAGGTCCCCCTGTAGCCATGGGGAGGAGGTGATGGAACAGAATCGACTGTGGATGCAGGGATCAAACTGCAGAGAGAAAATCTTCTGTTGGCCTTTCTGACACTCTGGAGGAGACAAGACTAAAGGCTTAGAGTAGCAGACGTGCGGAGCGAGGAGAGGAAGAGGGAGGAGGAGAGGTGGGGAGGGAGGAGGAGGAGAGGGGGCGGAGAAAAGGAGGAGAAGGAGGTGGTGGACGAGGTATAGAGCGAGATCCCAGAAGATTACTATTACATTTGGTGTCTACTGTTGATAAAGAGGCTAATTGACTAAGAATGTGAATTGATTAGCTCTGTATTGAAATATAACTGTATCTATATCAGTCTTAGCACTTCCAGTCTAAAGCTGCTGTGGTTATGTCCCACATGGCACCCTATTCCCTATGCCCTACTACTTTTGACCAGGGAAAAGGGTACCATTTGGGATGCACTCTGTGGCTCTGATGCTATTAAAAGGCTACATGGAACAGTGTGACACAGGAAGGAAAAGACCGGTACTGCATCCTAAATGGTACCCTATTAACTAGTGCCCTACATTTGTCCAGGGCCTATAGTGCTCTGGTTAAAATAGTGCACTATATATGGAATATGGTGCCATTTGGGACTCAACCGGAGAGGGAATGAGCGATGAGTAAAACTATGTAATGTGTCTGTCGACTTTTGCTTGTTTCTTCTTTTGGTCCTTCGGTTGTTTGGATTGCATATCAAAGATCCATTAAAGATGGGATTGATTTCAGATCAAAAGCATCATTTGAACATGTTGAAGGCATTATCGGATGGATACATAATGCATATTTGCGTATTTGTTTTTGTTTTTTGTGTGTGAGTGTGTTTGAGCCTTGGTGTGGGTGTGTTTGTTTGTTTATTTGTGTGTGTGTGGTGTGTATGTGTGTGTCTTCAAGTATATAATCCAGTTTAAATTATGCTAGTGTTTATCAGTTGTTCATCTCCCAAACCAACAAAGCATGGCAGCTAATTTGCCAGGGATAAACAAACACACAGTGCTGCCAGAGCAGTCAAGAGATAGCCAAGCAGTAATACACCACTAATTGGAGAGTGTACACAGCAAACATGACCCGATTGGCCCCATGTGGGTATTCTGTGAGCAAGGTGGGGACAGGCTAGCAAGCCAACACGGGCAAGCCTACACCAGCCCATCGCGGGCTAGCCCACACCAGACCAACGCGGGCCAGCCCACACCAACCCCAACCTGAGCTAGCATACACCAAGCCCACACCAGCCCAACATGGGTGAGCCTAAAACAGCTCATCTGCATGCTTGTTCATCCTCACCAGGGTCTTGACCTGACTCCAGATTGGCATCATAACCAACTTCAGTGGGCAAATGCTCACCTTCGATAGCTACGGGAACGCTGGAGAAGTGTCCTGTTCACGTATGAATCACGGTTCTAACTATACCGGGAAGATGGCAGACATCGTGTATGGCGTCGTGTGGGTAAGTGGTTTGCTAATGTCAACATTGTGAAAAGAGTGCCCCATGGTCGTGGTTGGGTTATGGTATGGGCAGGGATAAGCTACAGACAAAAAACACAATTGCATTTATCGATGGCAATTTAAATGCACAGAGATACCATGACGAGATCCTGAGGCCTGTTGTCATGACGTTCATCCGCCGCAGTCACCTCATGTTTCAGAATGATAATGCACTGCCCCATCTCGCAAGGATCTGTACACAATTCCTGGAAGCTGAAAACATCCCAGTTCTTCCATGGCCTGCATACTCACCAGACATGTCACCCATTGCTCTGGATCGACGTGTACGACAGCGTGTTCCAGTTCCCGCCAATATCCAGCAACTTCGCACAGCCATTGAAGAGGAGTGGGACAACATTCCACAGGCCACAATCAACAACCTGATCAACTCTATGCGAAGGAGATTTGTCGCACTGCATGAGCCAAATGGTGGTCATTCCAGATAGAGACTGGTTTACCGATCCACGCCCCTACCTTTTTTTTAAAGTTATCTGTGACCAGTCTGTGACCAGTAATGTGAAATCCATAGATTAGGGCCTTATTAATTGATTTCAATTGACTGATTTCTAAATATGAACTGTAACTCAGTAAAATCTTTGAAATTAATGAATGTTGCATTTTATATATTTGTTCAGTGTATATTTGTAAGTACAGTGTCCATTAGAGTTCGGTGTTTGAAAGCAGCTTCGAATCGGAGAAAGCACTGGAACTATGGCGAAATCAGTGGGATCTCGCATTTTGCAACGTATGGTTTGAAAAAGCACATGATCAAACAAAGCTTTGGACGTCATTGATGACACACTTCTGATAAAGTTATACACGCATCGGCACACTGCTTCACAGTTAGCTGCTTAGCGATGACGATGTAAGCCTCAGAGTTCCGTTATGAAACGTAACATGACTACCTTTAAGTATTTTTAAAGACTTCATCATTGGCAGTGTAAAAAAATCAGGCGTCACACAACAGAACCCTTAAACGTCCCAAACAGTCATTCTGATTCCCATGTAAAATAGCCTTTTAAGGGACTAAAATATCACCCTTAATATTTGTTTCGGATAGAAATGACAATGAATTGAGAACATACTTTTCTCTTTTACCTTTATTTAACGAGGCAAGTCAGTTAAGAACAAATTCTTATTTTCAATGACAGCCTAGGAACAGTGGGTTAATTGCCTTGTTCAGGGGCAGAACGACAGATTATTACCATGTCAGCTCAGGGATTCGATTTTGCAACCTTTTGATTACTTGTCCAACACTCTAACCACTAGGCTACTTGCCTCTCTCATTGCTAACTACCAGGAAGTTTAAAAAGACAGGCTAAGTGGGCAGGGATCTTATATTCATGAGCTCGCCTTGACTGCCATCTCTCTGAAGTGCCTATGTCAAGAAACTTGGATGCGTTGAGTAGTGCAAATCATGTCAAGCTAATTTGGTGATACACAAAGCATTGAAAATTGGTGATACATACAACATTGAAATTGCATCAATTGTATAATTTCCTATTTGTTTTATCTCGTGTTTGGCATGTTTCACAGCAGCATTGACGGATGTGTTGACTTGACAGTTTTGGAAAAAATATATATACAGTACCAGTCAAATGTTTGGACACACCTACTCATTCAAGGGTTTTTCTTTATTTGACTATTTTCTACATTGTAGAATAATAGTGAAGACATCAAAACTATGAAATAACACATATGGAGTCATGTAGTAACCAAACAAGTGTTAATGATATTTGAGATAATTCAAAGTAGCCAGCCTTTGCCTTGATGACAACTTTGCACATTATTGGCATTCTCTCATCCAGCTTCATGAGGTAGTCACCTGGAATGCATTTCAATTAACAGGTGTGCCTTGTTAAAAGTTCATTTGGATGTGTTTAATGCGTTTGAGCCAATCCGTTGTGTTGTGACAAGGTATGGGTGGTATACAGAAGATGGCCCTATTTGGTAAAAGACCAAATCCATATCATGGCAAGAACAGCTCAAATAAGCAAAGAGAAACAACAGTCCATCATTACTTTAAGACATGAAGGTCAGTCAATCCGGAAAATTTGAAGTACTTTGAAAGTTTTTTCAAGTGCAGTCGCAAAAACCATCAAGCGTTATGATGAAACTGGATCGCATGAGGACCGCCACAGGAACGGAAGACCCAGAATTACCTCTGCTGCATAGGATAAGTTCATTAGAGTTACCAGCCTCAGAAATCGGCAGTTAACTGCACCTCAGATTGCAGCACAAATAAATGCTTCACAGAGTTCAAGTACTAGACACATTTTAACATGAACTGTTCAGAGGAGACTGCGTGAATCAGGCCTTCATGGTCAATTGCTGCAAAGAAACCACTACTAAAGGTCACCATAAGAAGAAAACACTTGCTTGGTCCAAGAAACACAAGCAATGGACATTGAAGCGTTGGAAATCTGTCCTTTCGTCTGATGAGTCCAAATTTTAGATTTTTTGGTTCCAACCGCCATATCTTTTGTGAGACGCAGAGTAGGTGAATGGATGATCTCCGTATGTGTGGTTCTCACTGTGAAGCATGGAGGAGGAGGTGTGATGGTGTGGGGGGGGTTTTCTGGTGACACTGTCTGTGATTTATTTAGAATTCAAGGCACACATAACCAGCATGGCTACCACATTATTCTGCAGCGAATTGCCATCACATCTGGTTTGTGCTTAGTGGGACTATAATTTGTTTTTCAACAGGACAATGACCCAACACACCTCCAGGCTGTGTAAGGGCAATTTGACCAAGAAGGAGAGTGATGGAGAGCTGCATCAGATGACCTGGCCTCCACAATCACCGGACCTCAACCCAGTTGAGATGGTTTGGGATGAGTTGGACCGCAGAGTGAAGGAAAATCAGCCAACATGTGCTCATCATATGTGGGAACTCATTCAAGACTGTTGGAAAAGCATTCCTCGTGACTCCCTCATGAGGCTGGTTGAGAGAATGCCAAGACTGCAAAGCTGTCATCAAGGCAAAGGGTGGCTACTTTGAAGAATATAAAATATAAAATACATTTGGATTTGTTTAGCACTTTTTTGGTTGCTACATGATTCCATATGTGTCATTTCATAGTTTTGATGACTTCGCCATTATTTTTACGATGTAGAAAATAGTAAAAATAAAGAAAAATCCATGAATGAGTAGGTGTGTCCAAAATCTTGACTGGTACTGTATATCTATTTACTATATATGTGATAGTACCATAATAACAACTTAGTTGTCTTTCTGAAAAAAATGCATCATATTCACTAAATACATTTAAATCTTTCAAATTATGCATTTTGTGCATTTAAATTAATGTCATAAATAAATTATACATTTTTAAAAAATCTGATTAAATAGCAAAGGTGTAACGGCTCAATGGGGCCAATATATTGCCCGCATTGGGCGGACGTTTTCTGGGAAAAGTTGGGTTTATTTCAGGCAAAGTGAGGGCTGCCTTCACCAGATATGGGCTGCCCACACTGGTCCACTCTGGGCAAATGCCAGTGACATTTAATCCTAGTAAGAATTCCCTGTCTTAGGTCAGTTAGGATCACCACTTTATTTTAAGAATGTGAAATAGTAGAGAGAATTATTTATTTCAGCTTTTATGTATTTCATCACATTCCCAGTTGGTCAGAAGTTCACATACACTGAATTAGTATTTGATAGCATTGCCTTTACATTGCTTTGGGTAACCTTTGACAAGCTTCCCACAGTAAGTTGGGTGCATTTTGGTCCATTCCTCCTGACGTAACTGGTGTAACTGAGTCAGGTTTGTTGGTCTCCTTGCTCGCACACACTTTTTTAGTTCTGCCCACAAATGTTCAATAGGATTGAGGTCAAGTCTTTGTGATGGCCACTCCAATACCTTGACTTTTTTGTCCTTAAGCCATTTTGCCACAACTTTGGAATCATGCTTGAGGTCATTGTCCATTTGGAAGACCCATTTGCAACCAAGCTTTAACTCCATGACTGATGTCTTGAGATGTTGCTTCAATAAATCCACATAATTTCCCTCCCTCATGACGTCGTCCATTTTGTGAGGTGCACCAGTCCCTCCTGCAGCAAAGCAGCCCACAACATGATGCTGCCATCCCCGTGCTTTACGGTTGGGATGGTGTTCTTCGGCTTGCAAGCCTTCCCCTTTTTCCTCCAAACATAACAATGGCCATTATGGCCAAACAGTTCTATTTTTGTTTCATCAGACCAGAGGACATTTCTCCGATCTTTGTTCCCATGTGCAGTTGCAAACAGTAGTCTGGCTTATTTTTATGGCAGTTTTGGAGTGGTGGCTTCTTCCTTGCTGAGCGGCTTTCAGGTTATGTCGATATAGGACTCATTTTACTGTGGATATAGATACTTTTGTACCTGTTTTCTCCAGCATCTTCACAAGGTCCTTTGCTGTTGTTATGGGATTGATTTGCACTTTTCGCACTACAGTACGTTCATCTCTAGGAGACAGAACGCGTCTCCTTCCTGAGCAGTATGACGGCTGAGTGGTCCCATTGTGTTTATACTTGCATACTATTGTTTGTACAGATGAACGTGGTACTTTCAGGCGTTTGGAAATTGCTCCCAAGGATGAACCAGACTTGCGAAGGTCTACAAAAAAAATTATGAAGTCTTTTTTTCTTCTTTTTTTTTTCTTCTTTTTTTTTTCTTTTTTCCCCCCAATTGGAGTAAACTAATAAACACTTCTGCTTTTACCTTCAATTTATACATCTTATACGTATTTTACAGACACAGACTACTTTATAATAGTTCTCTCTTGTTTGTTCTTAGTCCTTCCTCTATTTCTGTTGTCCATCCAATTTTATTTCCACTTGTAACTGTGCTATTTCACAAAAGCTCCGCACCTATACACATTTCAAAGATCCCGTATGCCATACATTATTGTTAAGGCGTTCCTCCTCCTCTCCATTTTCGGAAAAGGAGGAGTATTGAGGGAACCAAGGCGCAGCGAAGTTTGAACACATAATGATTTATTAAATAAACAAAATAGACAAAGACGAAAACGAACTATACTGGATATAACTAACAAAATAACAAAACGATGTAGACAGACCTGAACAACCGAACTTACATATACACGAAGCACGCTGACACAGGAACAGACTACATAAACCGAAAACGAAACGAACAACCGAAACAATCCCGTATGGTGTAAGACATAACACAGACACAGGAGACAATCACCCACAAACACACAGTGATAATGCCCTACCTAAATATGACTCTTGATTAGAGGAAAATGCAAACCACCTGCCTCTAATCAAGAGCCATACCAGGCAAACCGAAACCAACATAGAAACAGGTAACATAGACTGCCCACCCAAAACACATGCCCTGACCAAAAACACATAAAAACTAACATAAATAGGTCAGGACTGTTACAGTACCCCCCCCCCAAGGTGCGAACGCCGGGCGCACCAGCACAAAGTCCAGGGGAGGGTCCGGGTGGGCAGTTGACCACGGTGGTGGTTCCGGTTCCGGACGCTGTCCCCATACCACCATAGTCACTCCCCTCTTCTGTCTACCCCTACCACTGACCACCCAAACATTACCTTCCCCTAAATAATCAGCTAGCACCGGAACAAGGGGCAGCACCGGGACAAGGGGTAGCACCGGGACAAGGGGCAGCACAAAAACAAGGGGCAGCACCAGGATAAGGACCATCACTGGAATAAGGGGCAGCACCGGGACAAGGGGCAGCACCGGGACAAGGGGCAGCACCGGGACAAGGGGCAGCACCGGGACAAGGGGCAGCACCGGGACAAGGGGCAGCACCGGGACAAGGGGCAGCACCGGGACAAGGGGCAGCACCGGGACAAGGGGCAACACCGGGACAAGGGGCAGATCCCGGCTGAAGGACTCTGGCAGGTCCTGTTTGGACGGCTCTGGCAGGTCCATGCTGGCTGACGGCTCTCGACGCTCATGGCAGACTGACGGCTCTCGACGCTCATGGCAGGCTGACGGCTCTCGACGCTCATGGCAGGCTGACGGCTCTCGACGCTCATGGCGCTCTGACGGCTCTGGCTGCTCATGGCTCTCTGACGGCTCTGGCTGCTCATGGCTCACTGACGGCTCTGGCTGCTCATGGCTCTTTGACGGCTCTGGCTGCTCATGGCTCTCTGACGGCTCTGGCTGCTCATGGCTCTCTGACGGCTCTGGCTGCTCATGGCTCTCTGACGGCTCTGGCTGCTCATGGCTCTCTGACGGCTCTGGCTGCTCATGGCTCGCTGGCGGCTCTGGCAGATCCTGTCTGGTTGGCGGCTCTGGCAGATCCTGTCTGGTTGGCGGCTCTGGCAGATCCTGTCTGGTTGGCGGCTCTGGCAGATCCTGTCTGGTTGGCGGCTCTGGCAGATCCTGTCTGGTTGGCGGCTCTGGCAGATCCTGTCTGGTTGGCGGCTCTGGCAGATCCTGTCTGGTTGGCGGCTCTGGCAGATCCTGTCTGGCTGACGGCTCTAGCGGCTCCTGTCTGGCTGATGGCTCTAGCGGCTCCTGTCTGGCTGACGGCTCTGTAGGCTCATGGCAGACGGGCGGCTTTGCAGGCTCATGGCAGACGGGCGGCTTTGCAGGCTCATGGCAGACGGATGGCTCAGATGGCGCTGGGGAGACGGATGGCTCAGATGGCGCTGGGGAGACGGATGGCTCAGATGGCGCTGGGGAGACGGATGGCTCAGATGGCGCTGGAGAGACGGATGGCTCAGATGGCGCTGGGGAGACGGATGGCTCAGATGGCGCTGGGGAGACGGATGGCTCTGGCCGGATATGGCGCACTGTAGACCTGGTGCGTGGTGCCGGAACTGGAGGCACCGTGCTAATGACAAGCACCTTCCTACTAGTGCGGGGAGCAGGGACAGGGCACACTGTATTCTCAAAGCCTACTCTATCCCTGATGCGTGGTACCGGCACTGGTGACGCCGGGCTGAGGACAAGCACATCAGGATTAGTAGGGGGAGAAGATACAGTGGGTTCAGGGCTCTGGAGACGCACTGGTAGCTTAGTGCGTGGGGCCGGAACTGGAGGCACCGGGCTAGATACACGCACTACAGGGAGAGTGCGTGGAGGAGGAACAGGGCTCAGGATACGCACTGGTAGCCTAGTGCATAGTGTAGACACTGTAGGTACTAGGCTGGGGCGGGGAGGTGGTGCCGGAAATACCGGACCGTGGAGGCGTACTGGCACTCTTGAGCATTGAGCTTGCCCAACCTTACCTGGTTGAATACTCCCGGTTGCCCGACCAGTGCGGGGAGGTGGAATAACCCGCACCGGCCTATGTAGGCGAACCGGGGAAACCATGCGTTAGGCAGGTGCCATGTATGCCGGCCCGAGGAGACGCACTGGAGACCAGACACGTTGAGCCGGCCTCATGACACCTGGCTCAATACCCAATCTAGCCCTCCCAGAGCGGGGAGGTGGAATAACCCGCACTGGGCTATGCACTCGTACAGGAGACACCGTGCGCTCTACTGCGTAACACGGCGCCTGCCCGTACTCCCGCTCTCCACGGTAAGCCTGGGAAGTGGGCGCAGGTCTCCTACCTGCCCTTGGCCCACTACCCTTTAGCCACCCCCCAAGAAATTTTTGGGAGTTACTCACGGGCTTTTTCGGCTTCCGTGCCAGACGCGTTCCCTCATAGCTCCGGTTCCTCTCTCCGGTAGCCTCCGCTCTCCTCAGTGCCTCCAGCTGTTCCCATGGGAGGCGATCCCTCCCAGCCAGGATCTCCTCCCAAGTGTAGCAACCCTTTCCGTCCAAAACATCGTCCCATGTCCATTGCTCCTTCTTTTCCTGTCCCTTTCTCCTTTGACTCCGCTGCTTGGCTCTGGGTTGGTGGGTGATTCTGTTAAGCTGTTCCTCCTCCTCTCCATTTTCGGAAAAGGAGGAGTATTGAGGGAACCAAGGCGCAGCGAAGTTTGAACACATAATGATTTATTAAATAAACAAAATAGACAAAGACGAAAACGAACTATACTGGATATAACTAACAAAATAACAAAACGATGTAGACAGACCTGAACAACCGAACTTACATATACACTAAGCACGCTGACACAGGAACAGACTACATAAACCGAAAACGAAACGAACAACCGAAACAATCCCGTATGGTGTAAGACATAACACAGACACAGGAGACAATCACCCACAAACACACAGTGATAATGCCCTACCTAAATATGACTCTTGATTAGAGGAAAATGCAAACCACCTGCCTCTAATCAAGAGCCATACCAGGCAAACCGAAACCAACATAGAAACAGGTAACATAGACTGCCCACCCAAAACACATGCCCTGACCAAAAACACATAAAAACTAACATAAATAGGTCAGGACTGTTACAATTATCTTGTTATTAGTCCCACCCTTCAGTTCCACTCAACCCTTCCCATCTATCTTCCAACATCATCCATTTCGGATTTTTATTTGCCATATATTTTTCAACTGTGCTGTGATGCTTCACAAAAGATTTGAACCTTCCTATTCTCATAGCTTCTACAGATTGTAAATTAAAAATAAACATTTTTGCTAAAATAATTATTATATTATTGATTGATTGACTATGGCTTTTCAAATCCCCCAGTATTGCTATCTGTAGCGTTAGTTCTAGGCAAATGTTGCAATTCTTGAGCCATTCCTGGACCTGTGACCAAAAACGAGCTACATATGGACAATACCAAAATAAATGATCTAATGACTCTGCCTCCTCACAACAGAATCTGCAGAGCTGGGAAGATTGTATACCCCATATATATAACATTCTATTAGTTGCAAGAATTTTGTACAGTAATTTAAATTGAAAAATTCGAAGTTTTGAATCCGGCGTTGTTTTGCGTATCAATTCATAAACCATGTGCCATGGAATGGGTACATCGAAAATCTCTTCCCAACTATTTTGCAATTTATATGGCACAGCTGTCAGTTTTTTGGTCCTTAAATGAAATTGGTATATGTTTTTATTTATCACACTTTTCTTTAACCATTTATGTTCTTTAATACAGGGCCGACATATAAGTTCCTTACTTTTTTCCCCTTCTACTTGCCTCTTCCATTTTTGTGGTAATGCTGCAATTAATTGGTTGTAATTTTGGGTAGAGCAGACATTTCCATATGTCTGTGTTAGCTGCATGTGTGACATAACTCCACCAGTCCTATTTATGATATCATTCACAAAAATTATACCTTTTTTAAACATTTCTTCGATAAATACAGTTTTTTTATCAATTACTATATTTGAATTTAACCACAATATTTGTTGTACTATTTGTTCCGTCGTTTCAGGTGGATTAAACTGAAATTGCAACCAACTTTCTAAGGCTTGTTTAAAAAATAAGGATATTTTGGAGATTATTTCCTTTTCAAACAACCGAAAGTGAGCAGGTGTAATCTGAATAAAGGGAAAAAGGCCCTTCTTGAACATAGGATGAGACATTCGTACCAATTTACTAGAGAACCAGTTTGGATTTAAGTATAACTTTTGTATGACTGATGCCTTTAGTGAGAGGTCTAATGCTTTAATATTTAATATTTTCTGCCCTCCGAATTCATATTCGTTATATAAATAGGCCCTTTTTATTTTATCTGGCTTGCCGTTCCAAATAAAATTGAATATTTTTTGTTCATATAATTTAAAAAGCAGGTCACCAGGTGTAGGCAAAACCATAAGCAAATAGGTAAACTGTGATATGACTAAAGAGTTAATCAGGGTGATTTTCCACAAATAGACAAGTATTTTCCTTTCCATGGTAGCAAGATCTTATCTATTTTTGCTAACTTTCTATAAAAATTTATTGGAGTGAGATAATTTCTTTCTTTTGGGATTTTTATACCGAGTATGTCCACATCTCCGTCAGACCATTTAATTGGTAAACTACATGGCAATATAAAATGTGTATTTTTTAGTGATCCAATACGTAATATGGTACATTTATCATAATTTGGTTTTAATCCAGAGAGGATAGCAAAGGTATCTAGATCCTCTATGAGGCCGTGGAGAGACTCTAGTTGTGGTTTTAAAAGAAAACATGAATCATCAGCGTACAATGACACCTTAGTTTTTAAACCACGGATTTCTAATCCATTAATATTAATGTTTGATCTAATTTTAACAGCTAACATTTCGATGGCAATAATAAATAGATATGCCGATAGTGGACAACCTTGTTTTACTCCTCTAGATAGTTTAAAACTTTCTGATATGTAGCCATTATTTACTATTTTACACATAGGGTTACTATACATAATTTTAACCCATTTTATAAGAGATTCTCCAAAATTGAAATATTCTAGGCATTTATATATAAACTCCACTCGTACTTTATCAAAAGCCTTTTCAAAATCAGCTATGAAAACCAGACCTGGTGTCCCCGATATTTCATAGTGTTCTATTGTTTCCAGTACTTGCCTTATATTATCTCCAATGTATCGTCCATGTAAAAAACCTGTCTGATTAGGATGAATAATATCTGACAAAACTTTTTTTATTCTATGCGCCAAGCATTTTGCTAGGATTTTTGCATCACAACACTGAAGTGTAAGAGGTCTCCAATTTTTTAATTGGACTGGATCTTTATATATACCACTTGGGTCCTGTTTCAGTAATAACGATATTAGACCTTCTTGTTGCGTGTCTGATAATCTACCATTTATATAGGAGTGGTTAAAACAAGCTAATAATGGTCCTTTGAGTATATCAAAAAAAGTTTTGTATACTTCCACTGGTATGCCATCCAGCCCTGGAGTTTTCCCATCCTTAAAGGCCCCAATTGCATCAAGCAGTTCCTCCTCTGTAATTTGGCCTTCACATGAGTCTTTCTGTACAGATGTTAATTTTACATTATTAATAGGAAAAAAATCCATACAATTAGTTTCAGTTAGTGGAGATGGAGGAGCCTGAAACGAAAACATATTCTTAAAGTACTTTACTTCCTCCTTCAAAATATCATTTGGTGAATCATGCATGACTCCATCATTTGTAACAAGTTTTAATACATTTATTTTGGTAGCATTTCTATATTGAAGATTGAAAAAGAATTTGGTGCATTTTTCCCCATATTCCATCCAGTTCGCTTTATTTTTATAATATATTACACTGGATCTTTCTTGAATAAGTTCCTCCATTTCTTTTTGTTTTTCCTCAAACTTATTCTGTGCCTCTATGGTACCGTTTTTATTACTATCTAACTGTACTGTTAGTCCTTCAATTTCCTTTGTTAATATGGACTCTTTTGATCTAAATTCCCTTTGTTTTATAGATGAGTACTGAATTGCATGGCCTCTAAAGGCACACTTAAAAGTGTCCCATACAATAAGTGGATCTGCTGTACCTATGTTATGTCTGAAAAAGTCAGTTACAAAATCTTCTGTCCTAGTTCTAAACAATTTATCATCTAGTAGACTTTGATTAAATTTCCAATATCCTCGCCCACGTGGAAATTCTGTAAGAGAAATATATATGCCAATTATGTGATGATCCGACCGCATTCTGTCCCCTATCAACACTTTTTTAACTTTTGGTGCCAGAGAGAATGGTATAAGAAAGTAGTCAAGATGACTAGCTTGATTCAGCCTCCGCCATGTATATCTCACTAAATCAGGGTATTTAAGTCTCCATATATCCACTAATTCCAATATATCCATGACATTCATGATTTCCTTAAGTGCCTGAGGGTGATAGTTTGTAGTGTGATTTCCTTTCCGGTCTATAGAGGTATTTAAGACCGTATTAAAATCTCCCACTATAATAATAGAGTCTAGTGTTGCTTGTAGAGTTGATAAATTCTCATATATATTTTCAAAGAAGCTTGGATCATCATTATTCGGACCGTATAGGTTAACAAGCCATATTTGTTTATTGTCCAATAACATATTTAAAATAATCCATCTACCTTGAGGATCTGTTTGGACAATTTGCACATTTGGATCAAAATTATTGTTAATTAAAACCATCACCCCTTTTGAATTTCTTTGCCCATGGGAGAAATATATTTTGCCCCCCCAGTTCTTTTTCCACAAAACTTCATCTAAAAGTGTTGAATGGGTTTCCTGTAAACAATAGATATTATAATCCTTCTCTTTTAGCCAGGTAAATACTGATCGTCTTTTCTTATTATCTGCTAAGCCATTACAATTGTAACTGGCTATACTTATTTCACCACTTATCATAATGAGACACACCTTTCATTCTTTTAATCAGAATATATTTTTGTAAACGTACTATTAAAAAGTAACATAATGATTGAGTGTCTATATAGTTGTACCATGATATTTGCATTTCTACTAAGTAAACCTCCAATTGGTCCCTACTATTCCACCCGCTAAAAGGCCTCATCTCGAGATGGCTTGTCATCCCAATGCCCGGTAGACCACCCTCGACCCCCTGTATCCCATAGCCCTGAACTGACTGGGATCCATTCTTTGAAAAGAGCATACAGTGCCATTTACCAAATTGAAGAAGATCAATTACCATATGCATTTCCATTGCTCTCACCTCGATTTGTATTATATATATCTGTGGATCATCCTCTATTGTCCCTAACATCTTTTACTTCTTCCTTCGCAACAGTTGTGGGATACACACATACACCCACACACACTCAGCCCTTACCCCCACACAACCTTAAGCTCACTTTCTCAACAATTGCACCATCCCAGAGCCCAACTCAAGATGGGTCATGATTTACAAATGCACTTGCAGTTGCAGCTGCATGAGAAGGCCTGCAAGACCGCACAAAAAATTTGCAAAAATTGAAAGATTTATTTACCATTGTCATATCCTAGATAATGGAGGTCAAATGTACACCTTATTCCTGAAACACCCACAATACGGCCACCCGTCATGACCATGTCCCCACGCATCTCCATGCAGTCCGACTTTGATTTTGTGCCGCCAGGGAAGTGAAGTCTTTGATGATTTCTTGAAATTTTCCTATGATGTCAAGCAGAGGCACTGAGTTTGAAGGTAGGCCTTGAAATACATCCACAGGTACACCTCCAATTGACTCAAATGAGGTCAATTAGCCTATCAGAAGCTTCTAAAGCCATGACATAATTTTCTGGAATTTTCCAAGCTGTTTAAAGGCACAGTCAACTTAGTGTATGTAAACTTCTGACCCACTGGAATTGTGATACAGTGAATTATACGTGAAATAATCTGTCTGTAAACAATTCTTGGGGAAATTATCTGTGTCCTGCACAAAGTAGATGTCCTAACCGACTTGCCAATGCTATCGTTTGTTATCAAAAAATGTGTGGAGTGGTTGAATAACGAGTTTTAATGACTCCAACCTAAGTGTATGTAAACTTCCAAATTCAACTGTAGGTACCTGCTCCCTCCTACGTTGTATTACTTCCTGCTGAGCTAGGCTAGTAACCAATATGAAAACACGTCATGAACCTGGCCCTATTCTCTACTGCACCCTCGAGCCGAAGGGAGTTACTGAGGTACACGCCTGACAATTCATGCTGTCAGCCACTTCAGTGAGTAACACTGGAGAACCGGCAGGTTTTAAAGTATTAAAAAAGAAGGCAGGGAGGAGTGGGTTGTGCTGTGAAACTAAATGAGCCAGGTTGGCTTTTACTCCCCATATCCCTGTTAAATTGATCTTGTTCACATACATATGTCAAACGCACACAGGCATGCATGCAGGCATGCACACACACACACACACACACACACACATGTTCGTTTTACTATCCTTGTGGTGACCAAACAATTGATTTTTATTTTTAAAAACTACTTTTACTTACCCCTAAACCTAACCCTTAACCCTTAACCCTAACCCTTAACTCTAAACCTAATTCATATCCCTAAACCTAACCCCAACACTAATTATAATTCTAACCCTAATATAAACCTAATCCCTAACCCTAAAATAGCCTTTTTCCTTTTGGGGAACTGCAAAATGTCCCCCACTTGGCCGACTTTTACTTGTTTTACTATGCTAATGAAGACTTCTTGTCACCACAAAGATAGTAAAATCAAACACACACACACACACACACACACACACACACAGAGATGCACATCAAAATAATGATATACAGTGGCAAGAAAAAGTATGTAAACCCTTTGGAATTATCTGGACTTCTGCAAAAATTGGTCATAACATTTGATCTGATCATCTGAGTCACAACAATAGACAAACACAGTCTGCTTAAGCTAATAACACACAAACAATTATATGTTTTCATGTCTTTATTGAACACACCATGTAAACATTCACAGTGCAGGGTGGAAAAAGTGTGTGAACCCTTGGATTTAATAACTGGTTGACCCTACTTTGGCAGCAATAACCTCAACCAAACGTTTTGCAGATCAGACCTGCACAACGGTCAGGAGGAATTTTGAACCATTGTCTTTACAAAACTGTTTCAGTTCAGCAATATTCTTGGGATGTCTGGTGTGAACCGCTCTCGAGGTCATGCCTCAGCATCTCAATCGGGTTGATGTCAGGACTCTGACTGGGCCACTCCAGAAGGTTTCTTCTGTTGAAGCCATTCGATTGTTGATTTACTTCTGTGTTTTGGGTTGTTGTTGCATCACCCAACTTCTGTTAAGCTTCAATTGGCGGACAGATAGCTTTAGATTCTCGTGCAAAATGCATTTTTATTTTGATGATAGCAAGCTGTCAGGATAAAAAAAATGATGGAATGGAGCTAAGCATAGGCAAAATGCTAGACCAAAGCCTTATTCACACTAGGAGACAAATTCACCCTTCAGCAGCACAATAACCTAAATCACAAGGCCAAATGGAAATGCTTACCAAGGCGACATTGAATGTTCCTGAGTGGCCTAGTTACAGTTTTGACTTAAATCGGCTTGAAAATCTATGGCAAGACTTGAAAATGGCTGTCTAGCAATGATCAACAACCATCTTGATTGATTAATTGATTAATATCATGCTTCACAAAGAAAAATAACATACATTTTGGTATGTACAGTATGTAATTTACCTTACCTCTCTTTCTCTTGATAAAGATCTCAATATCTCTCGCTATCTTTCTCTCTCTCTTGATCTGGATCTCTTTCTCTCTCTTTGCTTCTCACACACACACGCACACCAGCGAAGGCTTGTGACTTGAAAAATTTAGGAGGATGGGAGACCCACGGTATAGGCGTGGACCGCATGGAGATGAAAAAGCGTATTTCAAAAATCGCCAAAGATGAATTATTTGAACCTAAAGCATTTTATAAAGACATTTATAGTACAATATTATGGGGAATGGGAATGAGAGGGAAACTTGCAGAATTGGGAAGGGATTACAGCAGTGATTAAATGAGGGTATAAGGTAGAGGTCGACCGATTATGATTTTTCAACGCCGATACTGATACCGATTATTGGAGGACCAAAAAAGCCGATACCGATTAATCGGACGTTTTTTTATTTGTAATAATGACAATTACAACAATACTGAATTAACACTTATTTTAACTTAATATAATACATCAATAAAATCTATTTAGCCTCAAATAAATAATGAAACATGTTCAATTTGGTTTAAATAATGCAAAAACAAAGTGTTGGAGAAGAAAGTAAAAGTGCAATATGTGCCATGTAAAAAAGCTAACGTTTAAGTTCCTTGCTCAGAACATGAGAACATATGAAAGCTGGTGGTTCCTTTTAACATGAGTCTTCAATATTCCCAGGTAAGAAGTTTTAGGTTGTAGTTATGATAGGAGTTATAGGACTATTTCTCTCTATACGATTTGTATTTCATATACCTTTGACTATTGGATGTTCTTATAAGCACTTTAGCATTGCCAGTGTAATAGTAAAGCTTCCGTCCCTCTTCTCGCTCCTACCTGGGCTCGAACCAGGAACACATAGACAATAGCCACCCTCGAAGCAGCGTTACCCATGCAGAGCAAGGGGAACAACTACTCCAAGTCTCAGAGCGAGTGACGTTTGAAACGCTATTAGCGCGCACCCCGCTAACTAGCTAGCCATTTCACATCGGTTACACCAGCCTAATCTCGGGAGTTGATAGGCTTGAAGTCATAAACAGCGCAATAGCTGCTGGCAAACGCACGAAAGTGCTGTTTGAATGAATGCTTATGAGCCTGCTGCTGCCTACCATCACTCAGTCAGACTGCTCTATCAAATCATAGACTTAATTATAACATAATAACACACAGAAATATGAGCCTTTGGTCATTAATATGGTCGAATCCGGAAACTATCATTTCGAAAAAAAAACGTTTATTCTTTCAGTGAAATACGGAACCGTTCCGTATTTTATCTAACGGATGGCATCCCAAAGTCTAAATATTGCTGTTACATTGTACAACCTTCAATGTAATGTCATAATTATGTACAATTCTGGCAAATTAATTACGGCCTTTGTTAGGAATAAATGGACTTCACACAGTGAGGAATGAGCCAGGCGGCTCAAACTGCTGCATATACCCTGACTGCTTGCACGGAACGCAAGAGAAGTGACACAATTTCCCTAACTATAAGAAATTCATGTTAGCAGGCAATATTAACTAAATATGCAGGTTTAAAAATATATACTTGTGTATTGATTTTAAAGAAAGGCATTGATGTTTATGGTTAGGTACATTGGTGCAACGACAGTGCTTTTTTCGCAAATGCGCTTGATAAATCATCATCGTTTGTCGAAAGTAGGCGCATCGATAATATGCAACGCAGGACACGCTAGATAAACTAGTAATATCATCAACCATGTGTAGTTTACTAGTGATTATGTTAAGATTGATTGTTTTTATAAGATAAGTTCAATGCTAGCTAGCAACTTACCTTGGCTTCTTACTGCCCTCGCGTAACAGGTAGTCAGCCTGGCACGCAGGCTCCTCGTGGAGTGCAATGTAAGGCAGGTGGTTAGAGAGTTGGACTAGTAACCGGAAGATTTCAAAAATGAATCCCTGAGCTGACAAGGTAAAAATCTGTCATTTTGCCCCTGAACAATGCAGTTAACCCACCGTTCCTAGGCCGCCATTCAAAATAAGAATGTGTTCTTAACTGACTTGCCTAGTTAAATAAAGGTGTAAAAAAAACAAAATGTTTTAAATCGGCAAATCGGTGTCCAAAAATACCGATTACCGATTGTTATGAAAACTTGAAATCGGCCCTAATTAATCAGCCATTCCGATTAATTGGTCGACCTCTAGTATACGGCATGAGTTGAGACGTTCAGAGACTTGACTTCAGTGCAGGACAGGGGTTGAGGTGTCCATAGGCTTCAATGCAGGACAGGGGTTGAGGTGTCCATAGGCTTCAATGCAGGACAGGGGTTGAGGTGTCCATAGGCTTCAATGCAGGACAGGGGTTGAGGTGTCCATAGGCTTCAATGCAGGACAGGGGTTGAGGTGTCCATAGGCTTCAATGCAGGACAGGGGTTGAGGTGTCCATAGGCTTCAATGCAGGACAGGGGTTGAGGTGTCCATAGGCTTCAATGCAGGACAGGGGTTGAGGTGTCCATAGGCTTCAATGCAGGACAGGGGTTGAGGTGTCCATAGGCTTCAGTGCAGGACAGGGGTTGAGGTGTCCATAGGCTTCAGTGCAGGACAGGGGTTGAGGTGTCCATAGGCTTCAGTGCAGGACAGGGGTTGAGGTGTCCATAGGCTTCAGTGCAGGACAGGGGTTGAGGTGTCCATAGGCTTCAGTGCAGGACAGGCTCATCATGGATGAACGGTGTTGAAGAAGAGCTCAACTCTTCCACTGAGGGCAGGACAGGGTTTGATATGAGAAGACAAACAACAATAACACAACACCATACACAGTTATACAAAATAGCTGAGAATCAGTTAGTTCAACAAGGAGTAAAATCATTGATGTGTGGCAATGTGATTGTGTTTGTGTATTTGATTGACTCTACATACAGTCATGAGAGAAAATTGGCAGGAACACTCACAGTGCTTGGAGTAGAAACATTCAATGTGCCAGTGGATGAGCGGGCACATGAGACGTGGCTTCAGTTCGTGTCAGGAGAGTTGACAATGGTAGTGGAGTGGTCATCACCTCTTAATCAGGGGACAGGAGGGGACTAAGCTATAAATACAAATATCAGACACATTTCATTACAGCAGCGCTATTACAAGTTTCTCCATGAAGTTAAACTCAGCAGACTGGATGCACAGTAGGTCCTAGAGGTGTGGGGCCATGTTTAACCCCTGGGGGCCTGAGTTTTTTTCTAATATGATGACCTAACCAGGAAATCTCTGGACCCTATAGGGTATAACAGTTATAAAAAGGTTTAAATATGGTCTATGATGGGACCATTTTTTTCTAATCAGGTCACATGGTTTTAAAGAAACTTGTGGGGAGTATGAAAACCTTTCAAACTGCAGCAACCTACTACTTGTTCATATGAGGGGGGGGGTGTTCCTCTACCCAGACACAGAAACAACAACTGATAGACAATGGAACTCACAGGGCTGAGCTTGCTTTATGCATGTTTCCATCATGCAGGCCTATGCAACCGTAGGCCTAATAAGAAAAAAATACTCAGTCTATGTCAACGCTGTAATGTAGATTGATTCATTCCAGTGAATCATTTTGGATTGAAGAGGTAGGCAGCCTAGCCAGCCCAAATTTGAATATAAACCAAATTTGATCACTTTCACATTTTCTCCTGACAAACAAATGGACTATAAAAACATAACCTTACCAATTTGTTTACCCTGACCAGTTGGACAGGGCACATAGGCTGCATGCAGCTGCTATTATTAGTAGCCTACAGTTGATCAGGCTGAAAAATCATCTCGTTTTCTTCCCATAGAGCATGTCAGATCTCTAATGTTTAGGTGCAGCTATGTAATGACTTTCTGCTTGTGTCTCTGGAGTGGTTATGTGTTATCACTTTTGCTAAATAAATACCGGAGGAAAGTGGAACGCTTACTTCAGCGCACGGGGGGAAATGCGCTGCGGGAAAACATTGCGCTGCGTCAACCTCTCTTTTTAATCTCACTTGTAATGGATGAAGCGATGTAAGCGATCAAATCATTCAGAATTGATTTTCGACATTCCAGAGAAGACAGTATAAACTTCCATATGCTCAGCAAGTAAAGTATCGTAATGTGCAATTACCTCTACAAGCTCCTTATAGTTGTCCTTCTTAGCTGAACTTTCCATTTCATAAATAAAAGCCAACTCTTGCCGATAAGCTGCTTGTGACTCTGTTTCTTCTTACCTTCTCGTGTTGCGCAGTTTGAATACGCAGACGTTCGTCCATTACATGATCGATGCAGCTTTTTCCAATAAGCTTGAATCTAATTTGAGCAATGAAAGGGGTTCTTCAACAAAAAATCCACTACATTGTTGTTAGCATTAGCTAGCCATTCTGGCAGAGAACACTGTTTTCTGGTAGCTAGTTAACATTAGTACTTGCTACCAAAGTTAGCAAGGCAAATGTAAATATATTGCACTAAAGTTATAAAACCAAGAAAACAATATATAATCTACCTCCCTCTCCTGTAGTTTGAAGAATATACACTGAACAAAAATATAAATGCAACATGTAAAGTGTTGGTTTCATGAGCTGGAATAAAAGACCCCAGAAGTTTTCCATATGCAATAAAAGCTTATTTTGCTCAAATTCTGCTCACAAATGTATTTACATTCATGTTAGTGAGCATTTCTCCTTTGCTAAAATAATCTATCCACCTGACAAGTGTGTCATATCAAGAAACTGATTAAACGGCATGATCATTACACAGGTGCACCTTGTGCTGGGGGCTATAAAAGGCCATTCTAAAACGTGCAGTTTTGTCCAACAACATCCAGGGCTAGTGGCAAGTCATTAGTAAAGTATCCAATCCAAAAAAACGGATATCTGATTTTGGTGTTGAGATTTTTGCTATTTTTGTATTATGCTAATTACATTTCCTGGAATTCACTGAATAGGATGGTCCTTCTCTTCCTCCTCTGAATAGCCTCCATTGACACACACTATCATTAGGGCTAGCATACTGAACAGCAACAGGCAACCTACTCTTAAACTAGTAAGCCATCTCTTTGTGTTCCAGGCCAATGTAAATACAACAGTCAATGGATAAATATGTGTGTGCCTTAAACAAGCCTCTAATGGCATTTTCCTGTCAGGCTAAGAGCACTCTCATGCCGGTCTTCCACTTAAAGCTGCACTTAATCGTGATTCTGTCCATGCAGCATTTCTTAAAAGCTGAAGACCGAGGGAGAGAGGATATATTTCTGTTGTTGATGACTTGGACCACAGCTGAGTGCAGAGACAAAAGGTGTCCCAGATGGCATCTTATTCCCTATATAGTGCAGTAATTTTGAAGTGCCCTGGTTAAATGTAGTGCACTATAAAGGGAATAGGGTGCCATTTGCGACGCTTAGACAGCTTAACACATAATAGCAGGTATTTGTATTTGTATTTATTATGGATCCATCCTCTTCATGGGTTTCAGAAAAAAATGCAGTAATATACATTTATAATAAAAAATGTAAACATTAAAATACATTTTTGAACCGATTTCGCAATACATTATCTGTGTTCCTTACGGCCACTACTCTACCACAACACACAATCCAGGTGTACATGTGTGTATGGTGTGTATGTTATGTGTGTTTGTACCTGTGTGTAGTTTAAACATCCTCCTCACAGTCCTGAATTACTTGATGTGGAATAGAGTTCCACATAGCCATGGATCCATGCAGTACTGTGCACCTCACATTGTCTGTTCTGGACTTGGGGACTGTGAAGAGACCTATGGTGGCAAGTCTTTTGGGTGGTATGCATGGGTGTCCGAGTTTTTTGCTAATAGTTTAAACAGACGGTTCAGTGCATTTAACATGTTAATACTTCTTACAAAAACAAGTAGTGATGAAGTCAATCTCTCTTCTACTTTGAGCCATGAGAGACAGACATGCATATTAGTAATGTTAGCTCTACGTGTACATTTAAGGGGCAGTTGTGCTGCCCTGTTCTGGGCCAGTTGTAATTTTCCCTAGTCCCTCTTTGTGGCACCTGACTGGGCAATAGTCCAGGTGCGACAAAACAAGGGCCTATAGGCCATTGTTGATATTGTTGTTAAAAAGGCAGAGCAGCGCTTTATTATGGACATACCTCTCCCCATCTTAGCTACTGCTGCATCAATATGTTTTGACCATAACAGTTTACAATCCAGGGTTACTCCAATCAGTTTAATCTCCTCAACCAATTCAATTTCCACATTATTCATGGCAATATTTAGTTGAGGTTTATGATTTAGTGAATGATTTGTCCCAAATACAATGCTTTTTGTTTTTGAAATATGTAGGACTAACTTATTTCTTGCCACCTGTTCTGAAACTGACTGCAGCTCTTTGTTAAGTGATTACACTTGCTATAGTACAGTAGCTGGCGTGTATAGTGTTGCGTCATCCGCATACATAGACACACACACAGGCTTTACTCAGAGCTACTGGCAAGTCATTCGTAAAGATTTGAAAAAGTAAGGGGCCAAGACAGCTGCCCTGGAAATGCCTGATTCTACCTGGATAATGTTGGAGAGGCAACCAGTAAAGAACACCCTCTGGGTTCTGTTATACAGGTAACTCTCAATCCTCGGTATAGCAGGGGATGTTAAACCATAACCTTGTTCATTTTTTCCAGCAGCATTCTAGGATTAATTTTGTCAAAAGTCACAGTGAAGTATAACAAAATAGCTCAGACAATATATTTATTATCAATTTCTCTCAGCCAATCATCAGTCATTTGTATAATTGCCTTGCGTGTTGAATGCCCTTCCCTATAAGCGTGCTGAAAGTCTGTTGTTCATTTATTTACTGTAAAATAGCATTGTATCTGATCAACAACAAAAAAATTCAAAAGGTTTACCAAGGGTTGGTAACAGGCTGATTGGTCAGCTATTTGAGCCAATAAAGGGTGCTTTACTATTCTTGGGTAGCGGAATGACTTTTGCTTCCTTCTAGGCCTGAGGGCACACACTTTTTTTGTAAGATTGAAGAGATGGCATATATGAGTGGCAATGTTGTCCGCTATCATCCTCAGTAATTTTCCATCCAAGTCAGACATAGGTGGCTTGTCATTGTTGATAGACAACAATATTTTTTTTCACCTCTTCCTCAATTTATGGAAGTCAAAATTACAATGCTTGTTTTTCATAATTTGGTCAGTTATACTTGGATGTGTAGGTTTAGCATTTTTTCCTGGCATGTCATGCCTAAGTTTGCAAATCTTGCCAATGATTTTTTTTTTTAAGTAGTTGGCAATACCAAATAAGCCTTTTAGTAGATAGGGGTCATCTTGTGAGTCCTGCCCTTACAATAATACTAGGTGGTAGTTTCCTGACTTCTCAAGTGCCAGTAGAAATTACGCCTTGAGGCAATATACACTGTGTGAGTTACCCTTTTAGTACTGAAATAAGAGCCCTTGTAATTTTTCATTCTTTAACTGTCTATTGTTCTGAGTCTTAGATATAATCCTGATAGGCTGCTGCTTTTATAAGAGCAATTACACTGAAAGCGTAAACCATACATTATGATTCATATCTCTGAGAACAATGATACAATAGCAATAGGATATCATCAGAATTATGATACAAGTTAATTTTCACAATATTTTTTAGTCATAGTATTTCATGTAATAAGGTTTGTGTCTGTTCGCTGGCTGGCTAAGTGTTTTTTCTACTTGCCCAAAAATGATCGACGCGCTTTCACCTGACAATCATCACTGCAGTCATCCACACGAGAGAACATTTCACAATTAATATAATGTTTGCCAGCCAGCAATATCGATAACATTTCTATGATGTCTACTCATGTCGATGTGGAAAGTAGCCAGCATGAATAGCTGGGGAATTGGAAACCCTGGTGAAGTGTGTCACAAATGGCACTCTATTCAAATTTTTGTGCACTCCTTTTGACCACTGCCCCATAGGGCTCTTGTAAAAAGTAGTGCACTGTAAAGGGAATAGGGTGCCATTTGGGACGAGAGTCAGTTGGGAGAGGACCATTACTTTAATGCACTTCACAACGGGGAATAAAGAAAAGGTAATTTCACATGGGGTTTATCTCAGGAAGGACTCTCTCCTTGTGTTGAATTATTTATTTTCTCTGAAAGAAAGAGAAAGAGATGAGCACTGTTTTGTTCTGGGCAATGGGAAGTGGACAAATTGTAGTGTGTTGTTGTAACGTGTTGAAGGATCCAAACCCATCTAGTTATCCTCTGTATGTCCTTGAAAACATGTAGCAGAACTTTGAGTCATGCTTGGGATTAGGAAAATATTTTAAAAAAGAAAAGCATAAAGTAGATGATGTCATCTTACTCTAGGCCCAGGTTTAGTCCCACCCACCTAAAATTGCGGTGCTCACTTGATGTGATCGTGAAGTGTCCTGTCCGGTTTTAATTGGGTCCTGACTGTGCATTGGATAGCATTTTTCACTAGGTCTCAGAGCATTGCACTGCAAAGGAATTAACTGATGCCTGCACAACCACCAATTTGTAGCACACACTCGGGGTAATTCAGAGCAGCCAATTTGTACTCGGGCATTCCTCATCAAACATACTGTCATATGTACAGTATGTTTGGTGGAGAGATAGAGTCACGTTGGACCAGGGGATTTCTCTTCCTGCCTTCTGTCAATCAATGGCTCAACAACAACGGCTGTGGTTGGGCATAGCTGGTTTTCTCTAGGAGTTATTTGCTTTATAGAACCTAACCTTTACGTACCCATGTTTCCTCTTATGTCTCTGAGTCATGTCAGAGCATCACCATTGTGTATATAGAAGAGCAGACCAGAGTAGAACAGAGCTGCAGAGATGGCCAAACAGAAGAGCACTTTCCTGTCCACAGCTTTTCTATTTTCCTCTTATATGCCTGGGTCAATTGAGAACGCCACCATTTCTGTTAAGAGCAGGACAGACTCCGAGCTGCAGCCATCCCCTGAAGGCCAATGTCCTGTTCTGTCCCTACTGTTCATTATGCCATCTTCTACAACAGGTTGGTCAAAACAACAATTGTGATTGGTTGAGACGTGTTTTAAGCCATACAATAAACCTGTTTAGCATGGGTAAGCATGTAACATAAAAATGGGCATTGTTTAGCATGCCCTCTCGTGTACAATTGCTTAAATTTATGGAAGTAATTTAATGAAGAAAACACTCTGCTCATTCTAGCTAAACCACCCATGAAGCAATGAACTCATAACCAATACGGTTTATTCTAGCAATTATTCACTATAGCCAGGGGAGGTTTAGATGAAAGGCGACAGAGATATGTAGTTGGTGTTTTGGTGAGATGCCAAATTTGAAATTGTTTCTTGTTTATTGTAAGGGTCAATACTTTTAATGGGCACATTTTAAGTTGCAGAATTCGATGGGTTTTCCCATTAAAAGTATAGCCCCTTACAATAACCAAGAAACAATTTCAAATTTGTCTAAATAAATCAACTAGAAGTAAAGAACGATATTAACAGTACTGTACTGCAAGGTTATTATAGTTTTGAGTTTTTTATAACTTTTTATTTCTATTCGATTTTAATTTGTAATCCAGTTTAGTTTCAGTTACTTTTAAAACCTGATTTGCTAGCTTTTTAAAGTTTTATTTGTATAAAAGTATTTCCATTTCATTTGTACATTATTTTGTTTAAGTTTTAGTTTTAGTGTTAAAGCAAGTTTTTTGGGGATGTCACTTCTTGCAACTGGGGGGCAGTAATACATATGATGATGGGTCAGGTCATAGGTTAGGTCAAATTTAAATTATGACCTATGTTGAAAGGAAACTCTCGCCCATGTTTAAACCAATCCAATGTGTTTTACTTTAGTGGAACATTTAAAAAGAATCAAGTTAGCTACATAGCAATTTTTTCCCTGTTAGCTAGTGATGCACAAGCTAGGAATATTTGAAACATTGCCATCTCCTGGGCACATTTACCCACCAGATTCAGTAGCTAAGAAAAAGCTTGAGTGTGTATTTAAAAAATATTTTTTACTAAATGTATGTTTCATAATTTGTTTTCGCTGTACAGTATAATAATATGTGTTGCTAATAGTGCAACAAACCACATTAACACAATGTATTGCCCCACTCCAATCACCTACAATCCTACTCGACAAATACATATTACAGTAAGGGTCTAAATGAGAGTCTACATGTAAGTGTCTGGATACATTATTAATGGGAACAGATTGGTTGGACTCCAGTGTGTGTATTGATTCCTAGCTCCAAATTGCCTGTTAATAGTATTCACTGAGTGAAGAATTGGTAGCTGGGTCTGACTTCTTGATTGCTGTCCGGTCTGCTGCAGTTTTGCCTCCACTCGCTTATTCAGCAAATGGCTCCCTAATGCTGGGTTAAAAGCGCTGGGTAAATATTGGACAGAACACACACTGAGTTATTTTGAAACAGCCAGTTGGGAAGAATGAATAACCCAACATGTTGGGATTTCCCAAACATGAGTTAGTTTAACCATCAGTTGGGTGTTTTATTATTTTCATGCTGGGTTGACCTAGCAGCTGGGTCTTTTTTTATGTAATCCTTAGTGTTATTTTCAGGAGGCGTGGCTTATTAGGCGTGTGGCTTTCAGATGGATCGTATTGGCTGCCCGTTAGATTAAATGCCATTCCTTTTCGTCATGTTAAAATTCACATACTGACAATGTAATGGTTCCTTCATTTTTGCATTGTACACATTCTTCTGGAATGTTAGGATTATTTATTACATATTATAATGAGATGATATCTATCCCAAAAATTGGATTTGCATTGAGTTTCAGGAAACTCATACAATCCTATAAGCCTCACTGAAACTACATATGTTCAACCTTGACTTGTCATAACTATACAACAGAACAGATGTACAGGAATGACATTTACACTCACGGGTGGTTAAAAAGAACTACCTGAAAGCCACGCCCCAACTGATGCCACGCCTCCAGTATTCTAATCTGGCCTGGTGATAGCTAAATAACCCAGCATCAATAACCCAGCAACCCAACTAAGTGATCCAACTGCCTGGGTAAAATAACCCAACATTGTGATCTTTCCAATAATTACCCAAATTGGGTTGTTTTTAACCCAGCATTTTTTAGAGTGTAGGGTACCATTTGGATGCAGGCCATGTTAACTTAGCTCTGTGTAAATGCAGAGTAATGGCTGTTCGGGTGTATTCAGTATTCACTCTGTTCTGGAAAGCTCTCTGTGGGTGTTGTGTTTTTTTGATGCAGAGGTATTTTCTGGTGATGCGCTGCAGGGAAGCAGGCAGCCCTCATCCTTTCTCTACCCCCCCTCTCTCTCTCTTGTTCCAAGGCTGTAGGGACAGAGAGCTAATGGCTCCAGATGTAAGGAAAGCCTCCCAGCTGCACTCAAACTCCCAGCTGTCCTTCTCTTTCACTCCCTTCTGCTTCCACTACACCACTGCTACGTGTAATCAAAGGTAGTGCTTTATAGGGAGCCATTGGGGACACAACCCGTGTGTGTTGACTGTGGTGTGAAGAGATCTGTCTGCTATCACACCCAATCCCTAAGGTACCTCTACAAGGTGTGTGTGTGTGTGTGTGTGTGTGTGTGTGTGTGTGTGTGTGTGTGTGTGTGTGTGTGTGTGTGTGTGACTCCAACACAGTGAGTACAGTAGCTACACCTCTTTCCCACTGCATAATGATAATACACTAGACTGAGCAGAGCTACCATTGTCCTAGATAATGTCCTAAGATGCGTCCTCTCCGCAGGGAGCACAAAACACAATGTTTCCTTGCCTCATTTGGTTTTATTGCCTGGCTCTTGCTATAACAACTTCTCTAGATGCACTGCATGCCAATGGAACAGTCTGTCTGCCTCCTGGCTCCTGTAGAAGATACAGTAAGCCATTTAGCAGATGGTTCTATCCAAAGTGACTTATAGTATAGTTAGTGCATACTGTACATTGTTAGAACCATAAAGCTTTCTAAACATTAATCATTTTTAGTACATGTGACTGTGATCCCTGCGGGAATTGAACCCATAACATTTGCGTTGTTTGTGCTACAGGCTTACCAACTGAGCAATACAGGACTGTGAACGAATGCAGCTTGGGCTATTGTACTGTCTGTTTATACTACACCCCCATGAGTTCAGGTTCAAAGGTCATTGGCTGTGTGTACTCTGGAACAAGAAGTGTACAACTCTGCCCAGGCCAACCCTGAGGGGTCCTCAGACAGCAGTGTGTGTTTTAGGCTGGCAGTCATATTGGGGAGCTTTTATGTTGATCCATTCCGTTTGGTCGTTGTGGATGTGCTAGAGATCCGCCTGATCTTTACAAAATCCAGATTATCTCTCGACTTTTCCATCTGTCTGATTATATATTCTAAAGAAGGGATTATTATGTTGGGTGCCACTGTACTTTGGAATCGTTTGTGTGTAGCTAGCAATTAAAATGTGGAGAGGGAGTTGAATTCTATTCTATTCCTAATACGTGGAATTGACACCAAATCCTCCAAATCTGGCTGCCATTTTAACAAACATATGCCTTGCACCAAGCATCTGCCACTAATGCAATCAGTTAGACAGCTTAACTCTGACTTCTGATAAAGGCTACACTACTGACTGAATCCAGACAGATACTCCCCAGAAATACAGGATCGATAAATGGCGTTTTACTGAGAAGGTGAATCGTGTTTAAGCTCAAATTGAATCTATTTATGATTAAATGGTGATCATATGATTAGGTATTTATTACTTTGGAGACAGCGGCCCGTGTGCACTCAATATGCATGGCGAGCTCACAAACCCCTTACACAGATCTGAACACATAATGTGTTACGAAACATTGTAGGCATGGTCAATTGTTTACCTTCAATATGTACACAGTATTCTTCTCCCCTTTAACTGGAAGTGGCACGTCCTTGAAGAATGTATATAGGAGGCAAAACGTTCCTATACCACCTCTCTCTCTCTCTATCTCCTCTCTCAGCTCTCTCTCAGCTCTCTCTATCTCATCTCTCTCTCTATCTCTCTCAATTTCAATTAAATTTGCTTTATTGGCATGACGTAACAATGTACATATTGCCAAAGCTTACTTTGGATATTTACAATGTGAAAATAATAAGAATCAAAATTGTCAACGGGAGAACAGTAACAACAATAACCAAGGGTCAAAATAACCATACATTGAACAATAACAGTAAGCATACTGTAGAGGACATGTGCAGGTTGATTGGTCTGTCAGACACTTATGGCAGGCAGCAATGTAGTGCGCTGCCAACCCACAGCTCTCTGAGTCCTCCCTCAACAGGACGGGTAGCCTACTCTCATCAGAGAAGTCTTTGAAACCTTGAATAAGGGTCTCTAATTGTTTTATATTTTTGACATTTTTTCAGGAAATGCAGCTCCGTCTCAGGTTCTGCTGTTGTGCGGTGGTTGCACAGCCTTTCCTCTACTGGGAGCCAGGTTTTCCTGTATCTACCCTTCTCAATGGCAAGGCTGTGCTCACTGAGCTTGTACTTTGTCAAGATTTTTCTAAGGTTTTTATCAGTAACTATGGTCAAATAGTTTGCCATGGTGTACTGTCGATTTAGGGCCAGATACCATTGCATTTTGCTTTGTGCTTGTGCTTGTGTTTCCCAATAAGCAATGTCGTTTTGTTTTGATTGTGTTGTAATTTGTTTTATTATGATTGATTGGATGTTCTGGTCCCGAGGCTTCAGTGTGTTAGTAGAACAGGTTAGTGAACTCAGCCCCAGGACCAGCTGGATGAGGTGACTTTTTTCTTTGCTCAGCTCTTGGCATTGCAGGGCTTGGTAATGATATGAGAGGGGGTCACTGTATTTAGATGTTTCCAAAGCTTAATTGCTCTTTTTTGAGTTTTTATTATTAGTGGATATTGGACTAATTCTGCCCTGCATGCATTGTTTGTGGACATGTAGGAGAATCTTACATAACTCTGCATGCAGGGTTTCAATGTGGTGTTTGTCCCATTTGGTGAAATCTTGTTTTGCAAGTGGACCCCACACCTTGCTTTCATGAATTTCAATTGGTTCAATGACACATTTAATTAGTTTTAGCCAAATTTGAATAGGTATTTCAAATTGAATTAGTTTTTTAATGGCGTAGAATGCCCTGTGTGCGTTCTCTCTCAGTTCATTCGCTGCCTCATTAAGGTGTCCAGTTGAGCTTATTTTTAAACCAATTGATAACCAATTTTTTGTACCAATTGATAACTTTGGTCTAATTCCCTGAGATCTGGATCTTCTCTGGAAAGTCATTATTTTAGTCTTTTTGGTGTTTACTGCCAGGGCCCAGGTCTGGCAGTACTGCTCTAGCAGGTCCAGGCTCTGCTGTAGGCCATGTGCTGTGGGTGACAGCAGGCATAGGTCATCTGCGAAGAGTAAGGATTTAACCCCTGAATTGTGGAGACTAACACCAGGGCCTGAGGATGTTTCTAGAATAGTGGCCAATTCGTTGATGTAAATATTGAAGAGTGCAGGGCTCAGATTGCAACCCTGGCGAAGGCCCCGCCCCTTCTTAAAGAATTCTGTTATTATCTTGCCAATTTTAATGCTGCACGCATTGCCAGTATACATTGATTTAATTATATCATATGTTTTACCACCTACAACACTTTCAATAACGTTGTAAAACAGTCCTGTATGCTTTTTGGAAGTCGATAAAGCACGCGTATATTTTGGTATTATTTTGTTGGACATGTTTATCTATCAGGGTGTAAATATGATCAGTCGTGTGATGTTTTGGTATAAATACAATTTGGCTTTTACTCAAGACATTGTGCTTATTAAGGAAGTTTAGAACTCTTACATTTATAATACTACAGAAAACCTTCCCAGGTTACTGTTCACACAAATGCCACTGTAATTGTTAGGGTCAAATTTGTCTTCGTTCTTAAAAATTTCGGTTATGAGTCCTTGATTCCAGATGTCAGGGAAATAACCTACACTAAGGATCAAATTAAACCGTTTTAATATAGCCAATTGAAATGTTGCACTAGTGAGTTTGAGCATCTCATTTAGGATGCCATCAGGTCAGCATGCTTTTTTAAATTTGAGGGCCTGAAGTTTCTTATAGAGCTCCTGGTCAGTACTTGGGGAGTCCAATGGATTTTGATTGTCCTTTATAGCTTTTTCTAATCCATTCAACTTCTCATAAATTTGGCATTGCTCTGCGTTTGTGTCAATTTGAAAGGTGTTGTGGAGTGTTTTAAAATGGGTTGTCCATATGTCACCATTTTGTATCGCTAATTCCTATTGTTTCAATTATTATTATTTTTTCTCCAATTTTGCCAGAAGTTGTTTGTGTTTATGGACTCCTCAATTAGTGTCAGCTGCTTGCTGTTGTACTGTGTTTTTTTGGTTCTGAGTATACGTTTATAGAGTTTTAAAGTCTCACAGTAATGAAGGCGTAATTCATCATTATTTGTGTCTCCGTGCTTTTGGTTGGATAGTGTTCTAAGTTTTTCCTTACAATTTTACAATCTGCATCAAACCAGTAGTCATCTGTGGTCTTTTTTGTTTTATTTTTTATCAATTTCAGTTGTACTTCTTTTGCCGTTTGCCTGAATATACAGTTGATGTTTTTACTGCTAGATTGATGCCTTCTTTACTGTAAGTGAATGTGGTATCGAAAGTTGTCTAAGTTGTTTGGATATTTTGGTTCCAGGTTGCTTTTTGGTATTCTGTGCTGTTTTGGCCCATCTGCATGAATTGCTGATGTTGTACAGCTTACTGGGCTGTGAATGTGTGGTTGTTTCCATGTCTGTTCTTTTGAGGAACAACGTAATTTGGCTCTTTCTCTCTCTTTCTATCTCCTCTCTCAGCTCTATCTCCTCTTTCTTCTCTATCTTGCTCTCTCTCTCTCAGCTTTCTCTCTCTCTCTCTCTCAGCTTTCTCTCTCGCTCTCTCTCCTCTCTCTCTCTAACTCCTCTCTCTGTCACTCTCTCTCTTTCTCTCTCAAATCTTTCTCACATACCTCTATCTCTCTCTCTCTCTCAGCTCTCTGTATTCTCTCTCTCTCTCTCTCTCTCACCATCTACTCTCTCTTTATCTCTCTCACACCTCTTTCCCTCCCTCTCTCTCTTTCTCTCTCTCTCTCTCTCTCTCTCTCATCTCTCTCTCTCTCTCTCTCTAGAATTGTTAATCACCCCCCACCTGCATTCAGAATGACTGCCGGTTAGGGAAGATTGAATACCGACACTACCTCAATCATCAAAACAGGACAACCAACTACTAACAGATTGGATTAGTTTAGAAAACAGTATGTTATTTATCTTTGCGTAGCATAAAATTAATCAACCAATCAATGCAAAAACAACAGATATAACAGTAAAACAAAGAATTCAGAAAATATCCCTGCAATAAAACCGTTATTGGTAGAACCCTATCCCTACACGAAGAACCTCTTTGGAACCCTTTTTGTAAGAGTATATCTCTTCTCTCACCTCTCTCTCTCGTTCTCCCTCTTTCTAAAAAAGAAGACATTCAGCATAGTCACAGGGTCACATGTGAATGTGGTGGAGAGAGAATGCACAGCTGTCAGTCATATAAGCGTGGGGCTGAAGGAGAGGGAAAGCAGAGCACGTTTTACAAGCTAAGCACGTTTTACATTTAGAATGTCGTGACCCAGGGGTCAGGCTGTTGTGACCATACGAAATAAATAGCTAAATAATGGTGTGAACTCAACCTCTGTCCCCCACCGCATCCCTCAGATTGAGAACCTACGTCACCACCGCTGTGACTCTCTCTTCTCTCCCTCTGTCCCTCTCTCTCTCTTGCTTGCTCACACTCTTTCTCTCTCTCTCTCTTCATGTCTTTCTCTGCTCCTCTTTTCCTCTTACATTGTATTTTAAAGGGAAACCTTGTCCTCCTGAATACTGCCCCCTCCCATCCCCGGTCACATCACCTTCCTTCTCTTTCTATACAACCTAAACGGACCACTCCTAGACAGCCATTTTGAAGTTGTTGTTGTTGTTGTGACAATGTGCCAGTCGAAAAATATTGATTCAACCCTGCAGATGTTTTTATTTGAGGACAGATATAAGAGTGGAGGTAGCTGGCAGACCGACAGACAGTGGTATATCTATCCTGTCCCTTAGTCTGCAACTCTCCCCCAGAGACTGGGCTGTGTTCTTGTTTCTTTTAGCCATGGAGGCGGACGTGTAAAACTCGGTTCCCCAGCGGAATTACACACTTTTGCCCATGGTGGTGGACAAGAAAATGAGCAAATCAAATTTTATTGGTCACATACACATGGTTAGCAGATGTTAATGCGAGTGTAGCGAAATGCTTGTGCTTCTAGTTCCGACCGTGCAGTAATATATAAATATATGGATGAGCGATGGCCGAACAGCATAGGCAAGATGCAGTAGATGATAAAGAGCACAGTATATACATATGAGATGAGTAATGTAGGGTATGTAAACATTATATAAAGTGGCATTGTTTAAAGTGACTAGTGATCCATTTATTACATCCCATTTTTAATTACCACCATAGAGCATGCTTATGTCATGGTATTACTGTAGTTCTCTCAGTTTATCCAAAGAGATTGTCGCTTTCTCAATTAGATTAAGATGAAACAATTCACTGTCGAACAGAAGGCATATATCTCTCATTATATGAGCCTCGAGAAGGCAAGAGAGAGAGAGCGCTGTGGCTGCGTTATCAGCATGGCTGTGTCTAAGGAGGGTGTAATTCTTTCTTCCACTGTATTGTCTGTGTGTGTGTTGTGCAATAGCATATCCCTCCTTATGGATACCACTCACTGTGCTGTATACACACAGCACCCTATTAGAGACGACGGTTAGATATGGAGTGTTGTCTATGATGATGAGGATGGCGGGGATATGAATTATATTTAACTTCATGGGATTTGTCATAGCTCTAGCATGGTGGGTTTAGGGCTTAGCATAGTTCCAATGGACAGTATGACATAAAGTATATGTGTGCCTCTTGGTTAAACAATGTGAGTTAAACTAGTATTGACAGCCATTGTTAATGAAGCCAATTTACCCACAATGAATAGTTTACAAACTTGCCGTGTCTGAATACCCGTACTTGCGCGCTAAATAATAGGCTGTTTGAGTGTGCGAAAAAATAATGGTTAATAGTATGCACCATTTCAAAAATATTGTAAACCTTAAATTCCTGGATGTCATAATCTTTTTGGCTTTGACAACGGCTGTTCAATTAGATATGGGGATGCGCTATCGAAAATGAATTTAAAAATACGGGAAAGAACACATGCATGACGCATTGTCAGTATGCGAAAATGTATTATTTGAATTTTTGAAAATCGATTATGGTTTTAAATGCCTGGATGTTATACTAATTTCAGCTCTTCAGATGAAGTAGAATTCGATGCACACTTTTCCACAATGCTTTGGAAGAGGTGGGCTGTGAGTGATAAGGCCTAGTTCTCCCCAAGCAGCCAAACAACAAAGCCAGGCTATATAATTGGGAAGATGCCGAATAGCGAATCTTCTATATGCAACCGATGTGAAATAGCTAGCTCGTTAGCGGGGTGCGCGCTAGTAGCGTTTCTGTAACGGCAGTCTAGCTCTTCCTCCTCCTCGGACGAGGAGAGGCGAGAAGGATCGGAAGACCAATGTACAGCATGGTAAGTTTCCATGATTTAATATACACGAAAACAATACACAATACAAATAACAAACGAACTAACCGTCACAGTCCCGTGTGGCATAAACACTCACACAGGAAACAACCACCCACAAATCCCCAACACAAAACAAGCCACCTATATATGATTCTCAATCAGGGACAACGATTGACAGCTGCCTCTGATTGAGAACCATATTTGGCCAAACACAGAAACAGACAAACTAGACACACAACATAGAATGCCCACCCAGCTCACGTCCTGACCAACACTAAAACAAGCAAAACACATAAGAACAATGGTCAGGACGTGACAGTTTCAATCGGTGACGTCACTCGCTCTGAGACGTTGAAGTAGTTGTTCCCCTTGCTCTGCAAGGGCCGCGGCTTTTGTGGAGTGATAGGTAACGATGCTTCGGGGGAGGCTATTGTCGATGTGTGCAGAGGGTCCCTGGCTCGAGCCCAGGTAGGGGCGAGAAGCTATACTGTTACATATGGTGGTGTACAAATGTAGGCTAAGTTAGTTTTGTTCTCCTTAAAATTATCCCAAGTATTGCATCGTAGGCTACATCTTTGAAAAAATAAGTATTTTTCTGTCCAAAGTGGATTTCTGTTTTCTCATGGCAGAGTGTTTCTAGTTCTATTAGCCTTCGTCAGAGCTTTTAAACAAAATACTAAACCATCTTTTACTTCTGAACGTATCGGCACTGGGGATTCGGGATGTGGCTGCGTTATTGATGTCATGTTAATCAGGCCTTTTGATTTGAACATATGGAATGTTTTAGTTTTGCAGTCTAGGCTACCTATTTAGTTATCTAATTTATGGATCAAGCAGCAGTCATTTTGATGTCATTTTGGTCCAGCGGTTCTGAATTTGCGATGCACCCGACTGTCCACGTTTTTCTGTGCAATAGCCTTTTGATTTGAACATTTGAAAAGTTTTGGTGTATGTCCTAGGCTATTTGATTGAATGTATATATGTTACAGCTCTTTGGTTTCACTAATAAATACAGTGGCTTCGGAAAGTATTCAGACCCCTTGACTTTTTACACATTTTGTTACGTTACAGCCTTATTCTCAAATGGATTTTTTTTAAATCCGCTACAATCTACACACGGTACCCCATAATGACAAAGCAAATCTATTAAATATAAAAACAGAAATACCTTAAGTATTCAGACCCTTTGCTATGAGACTCGAAATTGAGCTCAGGTGCATCCTGTTTTCATTGATCATCATTGAGATATTTCTACAACTTGATTGTAGTCCACCTGTGGTAAAGTCAATTGATTGGACATGAAAAACAGTGACTTTTCTAAGTGACCCCAAACTTTTTAACTGTAGTGTACATGTAATTTATAAATCCAAAAATGTATGTAGCATCTACAGATAGCCCCTTTAAGTCTATCAAAACTGTGTGAGTTTAAGCATGTGTCCATTAGGCCTATGGTTTTTTTTATCATTATGATTTAGATTGAGCAATAAAAAATCCACTTTCATTCCCTAGGCTTGGATCTGCACTATGCAGCTGTTGCAAGAGTGCATTTTTCACTGGCTGTCCACTGGTTTCAAAAACAGCTTAAACTTGTTGAATTGTTCCATCATTGGGTTCAAATACACATGTAGATTTGTAAACAGCCACCAACAACAACCTCAATCCGTGAGGCGCAAATAGCTAAATGAGAGAGCAGCAGTGTGATTCACATCAATGCGCTAAGTAGATATCAATTATAAGTGATATCTGTATTGCCGCCGTAGGCTACACCACTGCTGTCCTCCTTACCTCCAAGCGTTTATTCAAGTTGGATAATATTTGGATGCCAACAGCAGTCGCACAATTGGAAGATATAGCTTGGACTGTAGCCTACAAAAGCCTATTCCTGCTCTTTTCCCGTGATCCATCAAACACATTTGGTGTGTCATCATAGTGGTCTCTGACTTGGAACAAACTTAAACTTGCACCTTTTTTCAATGCTGATTTGAATATCCTTGAGTAAATAGAGAATTATCAAATATTTTGTTGCTCGCAAACATCCTTTCTGAATGTAAAAGTAATACTCAAAGTAATCATCTAGTTTTTCAAAAGTATCTGTAATCTAATTACAATATTTTAGCTGGTAATATAGCGGATTACAGTTACTGTTTTTTTTGTAATCCGTTACTCCCCAACCGTGCTGGTGTCGTCTGTTTCCTGTCCGTGAGTTTACGTTTAGTTATGTAAGTTTATGTTCAGGTTTCGTCTGCGTCGTTTTCTTGTTTTGTATATTTGAAAGTGTTTGTTTCGTGTTGCCATCGTCGTGTTAAATAAAAAGATGGCTTATTTCCCGAATGCTGCATTTTGGTCTGATGATCCTTCTCTCCTCTCCTCGTCCGAGGATGAGGAGAGAGACAGCCCTTACACGTGCTCCATTCCTATTCTATTCAGAGTTTAGAAAAATGTATCAAATTGGACATGTATGAATTTGGAAGAATCCACCCACACTCAGACCCGTCCAACCTACTCAGCCTGTCAGGAGCCGCTACTGTGTTACGGTTGTGGTACACTGCATACTTTTTACTAAACGGTACGTGCTAAATAGTATGCGACGATGAGTACACAATATGTAGTTTAAGTATGTAGTATGCTATTATGGGTTTCGGATATTGCCACTGTCTTCAGCTGTATCCACTTAAAGTGAGAACAGGTGCTATGTGCTTTGAATGACTCAACTCACAGTATTGTTTCACGTGTGTGTGTGTGTGTGTGAATGCCTCTGGGTGGCCCAGCTCAGTCTCTCACATAATACCTTGTGGGATGTGTTGTATGAAGAGCAGCCACAGACCACAAACCACAGGAGAGGAACAATAATGGCAGGGACAGGAGCCTGCTATGGTATCATCTCAGGCTGTGTCCCAAATGGAAGCCTATTCCCTTTATAGTGCATTACCTTTGCGCTACACATAGGAGATAGGGTGCCCTATAGGCCCTGGTCAAAGGTTTTGCACTAAGTAGGGAAAGGGGTGGCATTTGGAACGTAAAGTCTACAGAGCGGAACATGGTCGCCATTACATCATCACAGGACAGCACAGAGCGGTGAGGAGAGCTCAACGCTCACTTAGGGTCTCTGTCAGAGTTACAGCGGTGACATAAGCGCTCAGTTTAGGAGAAACGCTGACGCCAGGAGGATCTTTTGGGGCAGGATAACAGGGAGGGATGGCGGGAGGGGAAAAAGAGAGAAAGAAGGGTGGTAATTACACTGCTGTCGGCTATGTCTCACTACTCCCTACATCTAGCGCCCACACATCACATTTTATTTACCCTCTGTGCCCCTTCCTCATCCTACAAATACTGTGGCTGTGTCATAAGTGTAACCCTATTCCCTTAATAATTCAGTACTTTTGACGAGACCCCAATGGGCTCTGATCAAAAGTAGTGCACTATTAAGGGAATATGGTGCCATTTGGGACGCTTTCTGTAAATGCACCCTAACACAGAGACACTGACATACAGTACACAGCCATTCTGCTCTCTGAAAACAGGCCAAGGGCAGGCATAGCTCTGCATAATGCATCTACCGCTAGGAGCACACACACACACACACACACACACACACAAGCTAGAGAACAATAGTCAGAATACTACACACTCATTCAAAAGAAATTGAACTAAATAAGGTTCTTGAGAGTGATGCCATTTGGGAACCATTTTAGGGTCTCTAAAGAACCATGAATGGGATGGTTCTTTGAATAACCATACAAAAATCCCAAACCAGAAATGTTTTAAGACAATACAAGACATACATTATTTCAAAAGGCCTTCTTTTGAGGGTCTAGATTTACCCTAATATATTGGCCTGAAACTCATAGTTTACAGGCCCCATCCGGCCTGCAAGTCACATTAGGAACACCTTTCTAGTATTGAGTCGCATCCTCTTTTGCCCTCAGATCAGCCTCAATTTGTCGGAGCATGGAATCTACAAGATGTCGAGCATGAAAAACCCAGTAGCGTTGCAGTTCTTGACACACTCCAATTTGTGTGCTTGCACCTACTGCCATACCCTGTTCAAAGGCCCTTAAATCTTTTGTCTTGCCCATTAACCCTCTGAATGGCACACACAATCCATTTCTCAATTGTCTCAAGGCTTTAAAAATATTTTATTTACCTGTATCCTCCCCTTCATCTACACTGATTGAAGTGGATTTAACTGGTGACATTAATAAGGGATCATTGCATTCATCTGGAGCAGATGTTCCAAATAATTTGTACATTCAGTGTAGCTGGCAAGCAAATCAAACAATATTTGGATGTAACCATTTAGCTTATCCCCTGAAAGTTAGCTTGTTAGCTAGCCGTATTGACGTGATCTGTTATTGGCTAGCTAGCCAATTTGACGAGGTCCATCAATCAATGTAGCGTAGCTATCATGTCTGTCAGCTGCAATTGTGATTATTAAACACTCTTAAAAACAATGTTGAAAAGGAGACAATGTAAGCTAACTTCTCTAGGTAGGCCTACGAAAAAAGTACATTTGGTCTACTTGCTACTATGTTTAGCCAACTGTACAACATTTCTACAAGTAGCTTGCGAAGTTAACATTAACAGTACATCGGCAAATGTGCCCTTCTGCTGCTTGACAGGCAGAGCCCACAAAGGATGGGAAATGAACTTTAACCAATCATACTTTTCAGGTATAGTTCACTTTTATTTTATATCACTCAAATATCCAATTAATGGTGGCCAATATTGAGATATTGTCAGGCTACCCTTATCTATCTGAAATTACATGATCAATTGATGTTTACTGATCATGAAAAGCATGCAGTTACGTGCTGTATAACTCTGATGATAGCGCTAAATATGTGATTTTTTCCCCCAAGGAAAAATCAGAAATGTGTAGTTCTGATTATGCTCTTTAAAATGTGATTATATTACAATCAAATTACGCAGTTGTCAATGGTTTTAGCAGAGCTGGGGGTATCCTTGTACCCCAGCAGGCAAATTGAACGCTCAACCTCCACTTAGAATGACTCCCAGGGTTGGGAACAGTACTATATGAGACTACCTTAAACATCTAAACTTGAACAACCATTTCAGTAACGGGTGAAAAAAGTCCAATTAACAGATGGCATTGTTTTGAAAAATGTATGTAATTTATATCTGAGTAGCATAAGAGTAATCAACCAATCAATGGATGTATATGCAAAAACATAGATATTGAAACAACAATACTAAAAATCAACCTGCAATAGATCATGCTGGGAAATATGATAATGACAGGCATGGTTTTGGTTGAACTCTGGTTATTAACACCAGCACTGGGATTATTTTACACCAATAGGGTTCATTTAATGCTTTACAGTGGTAATTTAACTCTTGACACTAGAATTTGTTGCCATAATACTGCACATCTGATTCAAATAACCAACTCCATTATCAAGCATTGATTATTTGAATCAGCTGTGTAGTGCTAAGGCAAAAACCAAAACGTGAAACCAGAGGGGGGCCAAGAACAGCGTTTGAGAAAACCTGTCCTAAATGACAATCTATTCCATATTTAGTGCAATACTTTTGACCAGGGCACATAGGGCTGGTTTGTTCAGGCATGACAAGGGAGAGTAGTATCTGCTAGTTTTGTATGACTATAAATGAGACTGAGACTTACAGGCACTGGAATTACGGCAACACACAATACAAGACAGGAAGGACAGTACAGCACTGGACTGTTTTAGGCTCGCAGACTTTTTTTGACTTGATTTGGCTGCAGGCAGTTTGGTATCAGATTTTGAAAACACATTGTTACTGTCTGAACATCAACTGGTAGGGGAATCAGAATACCCTGTAACCTGCCCAGAGCTGTATGCTCCTGTGTTGTTGTTGTCTTTCTCTTGCTTTTGGTATGGTCTTCATGGTCCTACTGTATGTGAAGACCTACTGTACGTATTCCTAACTTCTACCCGGTTCAGTCAGCAGATCGGCCTCCTCCCTGAGGTTTCATCCTCCTAGGGAGTTTTTTGATTGATTGACATTGGATGTCCTCTTTCTCTCTCCCAGGCATGCCCAGTTTCATCAAGTCTCCAGATGACCAGACAGGTATTTCGGGAGGCGTGGCATCCTTCGTATGCCAGGCGGTGGGCGATCCCAAGCCACGCATCACTTGGATGAAGAAGGGCAAGAAAGTCAGCTCTCAGCGCTTTGAGGTACATGGTCTACTAATGTATTTTATTTCTTTAATTTGACAAATACGATGTACAACAGATTTTTCACCAGATTTTAGCAACATAGCTAATCCTCACCCATAAATGAGAATGGATTAGCTTGCCCGTACAGAGAAGGTTGAGAAAAACTGTAGGAACCCCAAGCAGACATAGTATACCTTTCCCGAATTACATTACCAGATTCATTTTTATTCTATGGGCATACCCACATCCTTGTTTCAAAGCAGCACTCAACCACATGGAGTATGTCTGTCTCTTTCAGTTGTCAGTTGAGTGACCACCTCCCTCTCTCGATCTGTCTGCCTTTTATTCCACCAAAGAAGCACCTGGAGCAATGCGGAGGTACGCCACCCTGCTCAGACAAGATAGGTACACAGACAGGCAGGTACACAGGCAGGCAGGCAGACAGGCAGACAGGCAGTGAGACAGACAGACCAGTAGGAATGTGCACAGATCGGGCTCAACCAGTGCTCGAGTACCTGCCCGTTTGCCTTCTTATGAGAAAGGAGGGCAAAACGGGTACTATCAGCTAGTTGGAATACTTTATTTTATTTATTGTTTCTTAGATATATAAAAAAGAACGAATTAGACCTCAAACTAGCTCATTTAATTTCTCTTGAATCTTAAATTCCCCCTCCCACATTCCCCCAAGCACGCACTCACCTGACTTCTGCATGCAGTGCTCTGTGCTGTCTACGGTTTTGAACACTGGTAAACTACTTTTAATTTGGACATGTGATGTGTGTCTCTCGCTGTTATGGACAGGGAAGGGGACAAGTGTTTGCTAGTAAGAGGCAGATGTCTGCGGCAAGAAATTCAAATCAAGCGAAAATAGAAAATAGATTTTGACAGCATAGCTAACATCATTTGCTATGATCAGCTGATAGCCACACGTTTCCCGATTTCACTCATCTCGTCTCTAGTTAGTAGCCTACTAGGTGTCACTGGGACTAGCTTGCGCACAATAAGTGATGAGTGTGCTGTGGCAGAAAAGAAATAGGCCAATGCAACAAAATACAAATATAAATGTTTTGATACAGCGACAGTTTACAATACCACTTAAAAGTTTGGGTCATTTAGAAATGTACTTGTTTTTGAAAGAAAAGCTTTTTTTTGTACATTTAAAATAACATCAAATTGACCAGAAATACAGTGTAGATATTGGTAGTGTTGTAAATGACTATTGTAGCTAGAAACGACAGATTTTGTATGGAATATCTACATAGGCGTACAGAGGCCCATTATCAGCAACCATCACTCTTCTGTACGTTGTGTTAGCTAATCTAAGTTTAGCATTTTAAAAGGCTAACTGATCATTAGAAAACCCTTTTGAAATTTTTTAGCACAGCTGAAAAATGTTGTTTTGATTGAAGAAGCAATAAACCTGGCCTTCTTTAGACTACTTAAGTATCTGGAGCATCAGCATTTGTGGGTACGAGTACAGGCTCAAAATGGCCAGAAACAAAGACTTTCTTCTGAAACTCGTCAGACTATTCTTGTTCAGAGAAATTAAGGCTATTCCATATGAGAAATTGCAAAGAAACTGAAGCTCTCGTACAACGCTGTGTACTACTCCCTTCACAGAACAGCGCAAACTGGCTCTAACCAGAAAAGAAAGAGGAGTGGGAGGCCCCGGTGCACAACTGAGCAAGAGGACAAGTACATTAGAGTGTCTAGTTTATGAAACAGACAACAGACGCCTCACAAGCCCTCAACTGGCAGCTTCATTAAATAGTACCTGCAAAACACCAGTCTAAACGTCAACAGTGAAGAGGCGACTCCAGGATGCTGACCGTTTTGTTATCGTTTAATCTGTGGATTTTCCCTTTAAACAGCTGCATATTATCAAGATACCAAAGTGTCACCAACAAAAAGGTAGAATAGGCCTATAGTAAATAGCGTTAATTTTTCACATGTAAATAGCATTTTTTCAACTCGAAACAATGATCCCAATCAGTCCGCCATGACAACAAAATCATAAACAACAGAGTAGGGCTGGCTAATAAGTCCTTAGTTTTGGGGTTATGCTCATGTATAACAATTTGTTTAAATCTATACTTCTATATTTCCAACTCCTATTTTTGAAGATCAAGTGGTGTAACATTTATTGGAATGACTGGAATTCTGATAGACTTTGGTTTTTAATTGAAAGATATAATTTAATCGTATTATCATATGTAGTAGAAAGTGATGGGTTAGAAGAAGCCTACATAACCAACCCATAAAGTAAAATTTAACATCCATATATGGCCAGCTATATAAACTTCAACATTGATTTCTTCTGTAATAGATGTCCTTCAATTGGTAACATATATTTGTGTCTTCTAATGTCCCTTAAGGGGAAAGTAATATACAAGTAAAGGAATGTAATCAGGCTCGTAATTTAACAGCTGTATTCGTATTTACAGATGGCATACAAGTTTGTTATTAAGGGACATGAATGTTCACATGTTTAAGAAGCATTTCTGCCAAAAAACGCAGTTTGATTTTCAAAAAAAGTTTACGTTCAAATGGCTCTCCTGTGAAGTAGTGACACGCGACATATGCTAACTTTCCTGAAACAAGATGCCAGTCGAGGACGTGTGAGGCGTCTGTTTCTCAAACTAGACACTCTAATGTACTTGTCCTCTTTCTCAGTTGTGCACTGGGGCCTCCCACTCCTCTTTCTAGCCTGTAATCAAACCCACAAATGCTGATGCTCCAGATTCTCAACTTGTCTAAAGATGGACAGTTTTATTGTTTCTTAAAATCAGCATGACAGTTTTCAGCTGTGCTAACATAATTGCAAAAAGGTTTTCTAATGATCAATTAGCCTTTTAAAATTATAAACTTGGATTAGCTAACAGAACGTGCCTTTGGAACACAGGAGTGATGGTTGCTGATAATGGGCCTTTGTACGCATATGTAGATATTCCATTAAGAAATCTGCCTTTTCCAGCTACAATAGTCATTTACAACATTAACAACGTCTACACTGTACTTCTGATCAATTTTATGTTATTTTAATGATCAATTATAGATTTTTTTTTTCAAAAACAAGGACATTTCTAAGTGACCCCAAACTTTTGAGTGGTAGTGTATATATTATGAATTTGGAGTTATGAATATGAATAATGGGACAAAGGGAATAGCCCCTTCAGTGAAAACACAGCCTATCTGGCACTCTAGGCAGGCTCAAGTGAACACTCAAAGTGATTGAAAAATGTCAGATACTATTTGAACCTAGGTGTGCTCGACTGATACAAATCCAGTCATTGGAGTAAAGAATGTTCTGGAATGTTCTTTTCCTCTCATGTGGATGTTTGGGTCAGACACTTCCCACTGCAGTGGAAGGAAGTTTAGGAGATCCCCTCCCTTGAACTGTGACCTCTAAGTCTAAGTTCTTACCCCTATATTAGTCCCCCTGCCAGTGATCTAACAAGGAGTGTTCCCTTGGCTCAGTGGGCTCTACAGTGCTCTGGTGGTCCTGCACGTATTGATGAAATAGCGATCAAAGCGATGCCCATGCTAAGATGACTGTTTAAATCAATTTAGATTTGAATCTTAGTCACAGGACGACCATAGGTCTGATTGTAATGGCTTTTATCTCCTCTCCCCATCCGTGTGTTCAGGTGATAGAGTTTGATGACGGCTCAGGGTCCGTCCTGCGTATCCAGCCCCTGAGAACCCACAGGGACGAGGCCATCTATGAGTGCACTGCCATTAACAGTGTGGGAGAGATCAACACCAGCGCCAAACTCACCGTCCTGGAAGGTACGATACACCTTTCTCACTCCTTTTCTCTGTCTCTCTCTCGATCATTCTTTCTCTCTCTCTCTCTCTCTCTCTCTCTCTCTCTCTCTCTCTCTCTCTCTCTCTCTCTCTCTCTCTCTCTCTCTCTCTCTCTCTCTCTCTCTCTCTCTCTCTCTCTCTCTCTCTCTCTCTCTCTCTCTCTCTCTCTCTCTCTCTCTCTCTCTCTCTCTCTCTCTCTCTCTCTCTCTCTCTCTCTCTCTCTCTCTCTCTCTCTCTCTCTCTCTCTCTCTCTCTCTCTCTCCTCGTCTATTCCCGCCACAATGGGTTTCTCTGTCTTGATCAGCGTGGCTCAATATGTCCACACAGATTCCAACCATGTCGGGATGTCTGCACCACTGATCAGAGTGGAGAGGGCGTTTTATGTCCTGCTACTTTTGGTAGCCTGCTTGGTTGATGAAATAGAAACAATACATCAGTTTGTGATTTGCCCGTAGCTGTTAGATGTACTGATTAGAGATGTGTCTTGACATCTCTATTCTATTACACTTTCCGACCATGGATCTACAATCTGACTGCAGGAATTGTTTTTGTTCTGAAGCTTATAGCTACTGTAGATGGGTCTGTGTGAAATTCGTTTTTTTCTCTCCTGCCAGTGGAAACAACAATTATTTTATCCACACTCAAATTGATAGAGAAATATTTGCAAACATATGGCCGGCTGGCAGGGTTTTTCCAAATCACCTAGGAACACATTATCTGGACTAGGAGACGATATTGTAGATACCGTCAGGCTGACCGGCTTCCTTCCTGGCTTGCTCAGCAAACATAGCCGGAAAACCCCCAAGACTTCAGTCTATGTCCCAAACGGCACCCTATTTCCTGTGTAGTGCTCTGCTTTTGGCCAGTACCCATAGGGCTCTTGTCAAAAGTAGTGCACTATGGAATTGGGTGTCATTTGGGACGCATTCTCAGAACTACCAAAGGTCTTGTTAGGCGTGTGGCTGGGTGCAGAGGTAATTGGTGTTAACCGGGATCGGTATAAGCTGATCTAGGATCAGGTTAATGGCAGAATTACCATCAGTCGGATGTAAATGTATACAGATAGATAGAGAGAGGAGCCAGATAGGGGGGCTTTGTAGCATGTACTAGACTGGTGTCTGATCAGTCTTAATCTGTGTTTCAATTGGCACCATATCCCCTATATAGTGCACTACTTTTGACTGGGGCTCAGGACTCTGATCAAAAGTAGTGCACTACATAGGGTAGGGCACCATTTGGGACAGATACATTGGGCAGCCATAGGGCTCTGGACAAAAGTAAGGCACTATGTACGGAGTAGGGTGTCATTTGGGAAGCAACCCTAGTCTGTCTGTGTTGAACAATAGTGCTGCTCCGGCCACTATGATTGGCAGACATGCTGTCTGAGTAGTGTGAAGACATCCTCCTGGTGTATCGAGTGTGATGTGTTCAGGAGAAGGACATAGCTGATGGTTGACTGTAGGCTGACTCATGGAAAAAAGGATTGTGCTTGGGTCACGTTGCTTCCACTCACACGTTACTGTACAGCAACATGTGAAGGATTGGGATCAGGAGGATGCCGGAAAGAAAGCTTTGATGTTTTAGACAGAACTCCTGTTTGTTCCCTGAGGTTGAGCCGAGACAGGGAGTGGAGATGGTGGAGGAGAGAAGGAGAGCGGTGAGAGTAAAGGATGGTGGGAGGAGAGAAGATAGGTGAGCGTAATGGATGAGTGGAGGAGATGAGACAGATGGCATGGCCTATTGGGGGCGTGGCTTTCAGATAGATATTTTTGGCCACCCATGAGTTCTTATTCATTCTTATTCATCATGTTAAGTTTGTACACTGCAAATTTCATTGTTCCTGCAATATTTGTGCACATTAGATTTGTCTTTACAGATATTATTTAAATATTACGACAAATTGGTAACTCTCCCAATATTGGGACATGCATAGGGTAAAGGTCAATTTATTTGGTTTTTCCAAAATTCATGAAGTTTTAAATGTTCAACAAGTTCAAATTAAATCCATCATTAAGTAAAAATTTCAAATAATAAACAATTCAAACAATAAGTACTCAATTCAAATCAGGGAAACCAAATGGTAGTACTCTCCTGTGGCCTGTTTGCTCCATGTGAAGGTCTGATCTGGTCCCTCCTCCATGCCTCTTCTGGTGGTCTGGTGCTAGGGCTGGTGCTGGAATCTGGTATCTGAATTGGTGCTGGATCTGCAGAAGGGATGAAAGACAACCTGAGGAGCAAGCAGACCCACAAGGGAGCTCCAGACCCGAAGGTCAGTGATGGCACTCCCATGTGGTCCGCTCGCTCCAGGTTAATATCTGTTGGTCCATCCTCTGCACCTCTTCTGGTGCTGTGACTGGGTCTGGTGCTGGAACTGGGACTGATGTTGGATCTGTAGAGCGAAGGAAGGACAACCTGAGGAGTGAACAGACACACCTGGAAACACAAGAACTGGAGATCAGTGATGGTACTCCCCTGTGACCTGCTTGCAGTGGGAGGGCTGCAGGCCAGTGGTAGAGGGGAGTAAGGCTCGCCTCTGCAGAACTACTCGCCTCAAGGTCTGCAGTGCGTCCCCTCCTCCTCAAGCAGCTGGTCCGGTTCTGGATGCTGAGGGGTTCTGGGTGGTCCGTGGAATGGGGAGTCAGGTCGGCCGCGGTCTAGCCACTGTTACCCTTCCATCTTCCCCAGTCCTTCAGCCATTCCTGACCTTTTCCACTGGACCAGAAAGGCAGCACCAGCTGGGGTCAAGCCACTGTTACTGCCTCCTGGTCCGTGTGTATGTGTGTGTGTGTATTTGTGTGTGCCACAGAGCCGCAGACTTAGAAAAAATCTTCACAGGCTCCTCTGTCTCCCTCCACAGAATGGAGAGGCAATGTTTTCATCTGGAGAGAAGAGGATTCAGAGAGGGGGAGAGAGTAAGAGAAGAAGACAGAGTAAGCAGAGAGCCTGAGAGGGAAAGAGAGAGCGAGACAAGGAAAGAGAGGTAGAGGTAGGGATTGAGATGGAGAGAAAGAGAGAGATAATGAGAGAGAGAGAGAGAGAGAGAAACAGAAACAGCAAGAGTCTGCATATAGCCAGACACTGTGGGTAATGAGAGCCAGGCATTCGTCATGAAGTGCACACTGGGAGAAAGGCTGAAGCCTGAAGGAGAGACAGAAACCGAGAGATAGTCAACACTAAGATATGGTGAGAGGGTTAAACATAGAGGAGGAAGAGTTTCCTCATTTGTGGCGTATTTATGGCATTCCTCAGTCCTCATCCGCATTCCCCAGCACACCACTATTGCTAATGTTCTGAAATGGATCATTATTGTTAATTGACATTGATGCCTAAGGGATATTGTATAATGATGATGATGCCCTAGGGATATTGTATATTGCATATTGATGGGGATGCCTGAGGGATATTGGATATCGTATATTGATGGTGATGCCTAAGTAATTACATTCCAGTCCATAGCACAAGAAATGCTGCACTATACTGTCGCTATCTGTGTGTTATGTGGTTGGTGTTGCTGCTACTGATTCTGGTGTTGCGTTCTTTGTCACTGTCTCATCTTGTCCCATGTTGGTGTTAATTTGGTATCTGGCACTCCAGGCTGACTCAAGCAAACTCGCAAAGTATTTGAGAGATTCAAATATCCAGTGTTCCTGAGCAGGTGTGGGTTGTTGCTGTGTTCAGTGGTGTGAACATCAGATTATTAGCTGACTCAACAGGCCAGAGTGATCTCCGTCCCTCTAGTAACACAGCCTCGGCCTCTCTAACACATGTCAGATTAAGCCAAAGAGTGGAGGAATGATATTACTGTGGCAGGCCAGCGCGTGTCACCGCTGCCCTCACACTATCATGGAGATGAGACCGGGGCCCCACACAGTCGAATTCCCGTGGTCAGGCCTGGCTTTATCACTCTGTGCAGGAACATCATAGTACAGAGCAGCTGGAATAAGGACGTCACTGACTGCTGATGGCTAGCTGTGATCATAGCTATGCTGGTCTGAGTCCCAAATCAAGTTTTCAAGTATAAAATGGCACCCGATTCACTATATAGTGTACGACTTTTGACCAGGGCACACTGTGCTCATAGAGCTCATACGCCCAAAAGGGTTTTGGTCAAATGTAATGCGCTGTATAGGGAAAGGAGTGCCATTTGGGATGCTGTGCTAGTCTCTGCTGTTAACTGGTGTTCCTCGACCATCAACAAACAGTCCCCACATCAGGGACAGCAGGGCTGTGTTGTGCCAAGAGGCTTCCTTTACTCTGGTTAGTAAAGAGTGAATCTGGAAGGTCCCAATCACAATAATACTGTTTGTCTGCTGGTTGAAGTAAGCTGCATTAGAGATACAGTGGTACCTCCATTTTGGGAAGTAGTGACGCTGCTGGGAACTCTATCGTGCTGTATTTTTTCATCATTGACTGTATGAAACAGTTCACACGAGAGAGTTTTCTACTGTACGTTGTAACTCCAGCATCCTCCCAATCATTTTTCATACAGTCCTACAAACAAGCTGACCGTGATTCTGTTTTAAACCATGTACTGTATGGTTATACTGTTATACTAACACTCTGATGCTAAAATATCTTACACACACAAGGGTTTGTTTATTTCAAGATCAGGATCAAACTTGATCTTGGACTCATAATTCCAGCATGTAATTGTCTGGGGCAGACTGGGGTGTCATGGACAGCCCAGACCAGGCCTGATTGGTTCCTATTAAATGGTTCCTGGTTCCTGCAGTGAAAACTGGTCCAGAGGAAGAATTAAAACAATTTTTAAAGGGCCTGATTACACAGAGTTAGAACTCAGGCTCCTCTTCTCCCTCTCCACTCATACTGCTGTTAGAGAGACTGGCTAGGGTGCCCATACGGAAAAGTAGTATATGGCCTTATATATCAAAGAACATGACCTACTGTATATTTTAAAACATATGATCATATATTTAAAACCCATACTGTATATAAACGTGAAATACATTTTTAAATATATGATCATATATTTCAATAACATACAGTACCAGTCAAAAGTTGGGACACAACAACTCATTCAAGGGTTTTACTTTGTTTTGTATTATTTTCTACATTGTAGGATAATAGTGAAGACATCAAAACTATGAAATAACACATATGGAATCTTATATTAACCAAATAATGAGTTAAACAAATCAAAATATATTATATTTGAGATTCTTCAAAGTAGCCACCCTTTGCCTTGATGATAGCTTTGCACACTCTTGGCATTCTCTCAACCAGCATCACCTGGAATGCTTTTCCAACAGTCTTGAAGGAGTTCCCACATATGCAGAGCACTTGTAGACTGCTTTTGCCTCACTCTGCGGTCCCACTCATCCCAAACCATCTCAATTGGGTTGAGGTTGGGTGATTGTGGAGGCCAGGTCATCTGATGCAGCACTCCATCACTCTCCTTCTTGGTCAAATAGCCCTTACACAGCCTGAAGGTGTGTTGATGTCATTGTCCTGTTGAAAAACAAATGATAACCCCACTAAGCGCAATCCAGGGGATGGCGTATCGCTGCAGAATTCTGTGGTAGCCATGCTGATTAAATGTGCCTTGAATTCTAAATAAATCACTGACAGTGGCACCAGCAAAGTACCCCCACACCATCTCACCTCCTCCTCCATGCTTCACGGTGGGAACCACACATGCAGAGATCATCCATTCACCTACTCTGCGTCTCACAAAGACACAGCGGTTAGAACCAAAAATGTGGACTCATCAGGCAAATTTCCACCTGTTTAATGTCCACCTGTTTAATGTTTCTTGGCCCAAGCAAGTCTCTTCTTATTATTGGTGTCCTTTAGTAGTGGTTTCTTTGCAGCAATTCGACCATGAAGGCCTAATTCAAGCAGTCTCCTCTGAACAGTTGATGTTGAGATGTTTCTGTTACTTGAACTTTGTGAAGCATTCATTTGTGCTGCGATTTCTGAGGCTGGGGATTCTAATGAACTTATCCTCTGCAGCAGAAGAAACTCTGGGTCTTCCTTGTCCTGTGGCGGTCCCCATGAGAGCCAGTTTCATCATAGCGCTTGATGGTTTTTGCGACTGCACTTGAAGAAACTTTCAAACTTCTTGATATTTTCCAGATTGATTGACCTTCATGTCTTAAAGTAATGATGGACTGTCATTTCTCTTATCGTATTTGAGCTGTTCTTGCCATAATATGAACTATCTTCTGTATACACCTCTACCTTGTCACAACACAGCTGATTGGCTCAAAATTACACAAATTAACTTTTGACAAACTTTTAAAATGCATTCCAGGAAGCTGGTTGAGAAAATGCCAAGAGTGTGCAAAGCTGTGATTAATGCCAATGGTGGCTAGTTTGAACAATCTCAAATATGAAATATATTTTGATTTGTTTGAGACATAATACATGATTCCACATGTGTCATTTCATAATTTGATGTCTTCACTATTTTTCTAAAATGTAGAAAATAGTAAAAATAAAGAAAAACCCTTAAATGAGTAGGTGTTATAAAACTTTTGACTGGTACTGCACTTTAAATGAAGATTCTACATTACTATTGAAATTATTGCATGACAATACAAGTCAGCCATTGCGAGTGTACCCATGAGTTTACAAGTCAAATTACCAGGGTTAGAGGTTCCTAGCCCATTATGTTAATTATTTGATACAACACCTTGCTTGTTTCAGCAATGGGCAACAAAGTTTAGTCATGTTGTTAAGAGTCCATGTTATCACAAAAACAGACTCAACCGCACGAATGCCTGGCCGTCCCGTCTTCAGTCAGCTTTTTGTTCTCCCCTTCCCAGAAAATATGACGGTTATTTTATTTTCTTGACATTCTTCATCCATAACCGTCAGTTACACAGTTATACGGTAATTGTGCCAGTCCTACAATCACAGTAAGGTAATTCATTGTTACCCAGAAATGATTTGATATTGAGGTAAGAACGGCTACATTGTACCTTTAAAGACGGTTGATGCAGTTTTGGTGCCATTACTAGGAATTATTATTTCAACACTGAATACTGCTTCCTCAAATAACTTTTCCCATGGGACTGAATCTATTTATCAAATGTTTTTCATAAAAATTGGCTCTTTGATAAAGGTAGGCCTCTGAGAGAATATTGAATATAAATTGAATCCGAAATAGAATTTGAAAGTATTTTTGCGGGGGTTATGTATAATGTCAGTTAATGAATGACACATCTGAGTCACTGAATTGAACCAAGCTCACCAGTTTCCAGGTCCTTCTTGTGGAAGACAGTCTTTGTAAAACAGAGAAGTTTGGGTGGGTGGATTGGTCCATCAACTATAGGGGTGGGCATGGTACATAGACATCCAAGTAGGGCTGCTCCCCTATATGATATAGTTGGAATCGCCCATATTTTAGGAGAGGCCAGAGGTTATACAAATGAAAAAGAAAGTCGAACACTCATCTCTCTTTGTTGTGGGTTTATTTGACAAACATTTAATCTAAAGAGACATCTTCCATCATGCAGGCTTTATTTCTTTACTTGGTACATAGATCATAGGTTACCCAGACCAAATGTTGAACCAATCAAAACTCAGTGTTTGACTGATCTCTGTAGGTGTTATCATGGGCTTTGTCCTAAATGGCAGCCTATTCCCTATGTAGTACACTACCGTATAAAGCACACTAATGAGGGAATAGGGTGCCATTTGAGACGCAGATAATGATCTGTATTATTAATATTGTTATTTTTTAACACTATTTATGATTTGTAGTACACTGAACTAAAATATAAACACAACGTGCAGCAGTTTTAAAGATTTTACTGCATTACAGTTCATATAAGGAAATCAGTCAATTTAAATTAATGCAATAGGCCCTAATTTATGGATTTCATATGACTGGAAATACAGATATGCATCTGTTGGTCACAGATACCTTAATAAAGGTAGGGGTGTGGATCAGAAAACCAGTCAGTATCTGGTGAGTCCACCATTTGCCTCATGCAGCGTGACACATCTCCTTCACATAGAGTTGATCAGGCTGTTGATTGTGGCCTGTGGAATATTCTCCCACTCCTCTTCAATGGCTGGCCAAAGTTGATGCATATTGTTAGGAACTGGAATACGCTGTCGGACACATCGATCCAGAGCATACCAAACAGGCTCAATGGGTGACATGTCTGGTGCGTATGCAGGACTTGGAAGAACAGGGACATTTTCAGCTTCCAGGAATTGTGTACAGATCCTTGCAACATGGGGCTCGTGTGTTATCATGCTGAAACATGAGGCGATGAATGACAAGACAATGGGCCTTAGGATCTTGTCACGGTATCTCTGTACATTCATATTGCCATCATTGTCCGTAGCTTACGCCTGCCCATAACATAACCATGGGGCACTCTGTTCACAACGTTGACATCAGCAAACCGCTCGCCCACACAACGCTATGCACACTGTCTGCAATCTTCCCGGTACAGTTGAAAACGGGATTCATTCGTAAAGAGCACACTTCTCCAGCGTGCCAGATGCCATTGAAGGTGAGCATTTACCCACTGAAGTTGGTTACAGTCAGATCAAGACCCTGGTGAGGACGAAAAACACGCAGATGAGCTTCCCATAGACGATTTCTAACAGTTTGTGCAGAAATTAGAGGAAAAATTACAACTTCACTATTTCATAAAATAAATCATCCCTGTTGTGTGATTGTAATTAAATTAGATTTCGCACACCAGCTGTTATTGACAAATAGACACAGACCACCACCCCTTGTCGTACCAGAGGTAGCAGTTCTGTCTTGCCGGTGCACGGAAACCCAGACAACTCTATATTATCCATGTCGTCGTTAAGCCACGACTCGGTGAAACATAAGATATTACAGCTTTTATTGTGCCGTTGGTAGGATAGTCTCGAACGTAGCTCATGCAGTTTATTCTCCAATGATTGCACGTTGGCCACTAGGATGGATGGTAGATGCGTGTTAACCTCTCGTCAACAAATTCTCACAAGGCACCGGGAACTGCGTCCCCTGTATTGGCGTCTCTTCTTCACGTGAATGACGGGGATTTGGGCCTGATGCTGTATTTTTTTGTAACATTGTTCCCTGGGGTTATTCCGAATATGGAGGTGCATGGATTGGGGTCAATTGTTTGAACGCAGACACTGGATAAAGTATTGAAAATGCCGGACCAAAAACTGGTATCCTGCTTCTTGAAAGATGCAGATGGTGTGATCTGTATTATTTATGAAGCAAAGCCCAGTGGTTTGTCCTCGGCCCATATGGCTAAGCACTGATCCAAAATTACTTCTGTCGTCTTCACTTTGTTTTCTCTCTGTCTTCGCTATTACCTGGAGACGTGCCCAGTGAGAGGATAGGAGGAGGAGTGGGAAGGGAGGGAGGTGAGAGGAAGGGGGGGTTATCGACAGAGGTTGTCAGGAGAAAAAAAAGATGGGGAACGATGGAGGAGGGGATGGGGGAAAGAGTCTGAGGAAAGAAGCAAGGGCAGAGAGGGAGCGAGAGGGATCCAGGTAGGAGGGAGGGAGGAGAGGGAGATAGAGAGACCGAGGGAGTGGCAGTGGAGGGTCCCTTAGGACTGTCTAGTGATGGAGGTAATAAATTACTACAGCATACACACACAAAAATGAGGGTTCCTCAAGAGTTCTTTGGGAAGAGCAATGGTTCTATGTGGAACTACAATGAGTTAAATAACCATATTGGGTCTTCAATGGTTATTTACAGTTCACAAAAGGGTTCTTTGCTCTTTTGGTCATAATTAAAATGTAGGGGAGGCGGCTCATTAAAATATTTTGGGGCGTGGTTTACGCACAGCTCTTTTTGTGCAAACATGATTGGGAGTGTCATTCCAGTTTATCTAATGTTTTATGCTACAATGCATTAAATATGAATGGCAAATACTGGTGTCTTGCAGTGATGGGATATTTGGCTCTTTTTACTGACTCTGCTCTGTTCTACTTGCCCAGTCAAAATAATAAATCATTCTACTCATTTACAGTAGAGTTGGAAGTTTACATAAACCTTAGCCAAATACATTTAAACTGATTTAATCCTAGTAAAAAGTGCCTGTTTTATATCAGATAGGATCACCACTTTATTTTAAAAATGTGAAATGTCAAAATAATAATAGAGAGAATGATTTATTTCAGCTTTTATTTATTTCATCACATTCCCAGTGGGTCAGAAGTTTACATACACTCAATTAGTATTTGGTAGACAGAGCTGGTGTAACTGAGACAGGTTTGTAGGCGTCCTTGCTCGCACACACTTTTTCAGTTCTGCCTACAAATTTTCTATAGGATGAGGTCAGGGCTTTGTGATGGCCACTCCAATACCTTGACTTTGTTGTCCTTAAGCCATTTTGCCACAACTTTGGAAGTATGCTTGGGGTCATTGTCAAGTTGGAAGACCCATTTGCGACCAAGCTTTAACTTCCTGACTGATGTCTTGAGATGTTGCTTCAATATTTCCACATAATTTTCCTCCCTCGTGATGCCATCTATTTTGTGATGTGCACCAGTCCCTCCTGCAGCAAAGCACCCCTACACATGATGCTGCCACCCCTGTGCTTTACGGTTGGGATGGTGTTCTTCAGCTTGCAAGCTTCCCCCTTTTTCCTCCAAACATAACAATGGTCATTATGACCAAACAATTCTATTTTTGTTTCATCAGACCAGAGGACATTTCTCCAAAAAGTACAATCTTTGTCCCCATGTGCAGTTGCAAACCGTAGTCTGGATTTTTTATGGCGGTTTTGGAGCAGTGTCTTCTTCCTTGCTGAGTGGCTTTTCAGGTTATGTCGATACAGGACTCGTTTTACTGTGGATATAGATACTTTTGTACCTGTTTCTTCCAGCATCTTCACAAGGTCCTTTGCTGTTGTTCTGGGATTAATTTGCACTTTTCACACCAAAGTACGTTCATCTCTAGGAGACAGAACGCGTCTCCTTCCTGAGCGGTATGACGGCTGCGTGGTCCCATGGTGTTTTTACTCTCGTACTATTGTTTGTACAACTGAACGTGGTACCTTCAGGCATTTCGAAATTGCTCCCGAGGATGAACCAGACTTGTGGAGGTCGACATTTTTTGGTTGATTTCTTTTGATTTTCCCATGATGTCAAGCAAAGAGGCACTGAGTTTTAAGGTAGGCCTTGAAATACATCCACAGGTACACCTCCGATTGACTCAAATTATGTCAATTAGCCTATCAGAAGCTTCTAAAGCTTCTAAAGCCATGACATCTTTCAAATATATTTTGTCCCTCCACACCAAACACGATCACGACACGCAGGTAAAATATAAAAACAAACGCTGAACCAATTATATTAATTTGGGGACAGGTTGAAAAGCATTAAACATTTATGGCAATTTAGCTAGCTAGCTTGCACTGGCTAGCTAATTTGTCCTGGGATAATATTGAGTTGTTATTTTTCCTGAAATGCACAAGGTCCTCTACTCCGCCAATTAATCCACACATTAAACGGTCAACCGAATCGTTTCTAGTCATCTCTCCTCCTTCCAGGCTTTTGCCCACCTTGAATTTATATAGCGATTGGCATCTTTCATAAATTAGGTGCATTACTGCCACTGACCTCATTTGTCTTTCAGTCACCCATGTGGGTATAACCAATGAGGAGATGGCACGTGGGCACCTGCTTCTATAATCCAATGAGGAGATGGGAGAGACAGGACTTGCAGCGCGATCTGCGTCACTAATAGAACTGACTTCTATTTTAGCCCTTGGCAACGCAGATGCTCGTTGGCGTGCGCGAGCAGTGTGGGTGCATTAATTGAAAAACATGTATGTCTAAATGTATTTTGCAATGCTCGCACACGTGACGCGAGCGGTGTAGTCAGCCTGTAAGGGTGTTAACCCCGGGCTCCTTGCTAAATTCCCAATCTGGCTCTCATACCATCAAGGTCACCTAATCATCCCTAGTTTACAATTGGCTCATTCATCCCCCCTCCTCTCACCTGCAACTTTTCCCCAGGTCATTGCTATATTTGAGAATGTTTCTCAGTCAACTTACCTGGTAAAATAAGGGTTAAAAATATATATATATGAAGGGCTTATTGGAGCTGTCATTTGTGACTGAGACTTGTTAGTGTGTGCTTTAAACAATGTACATTTGTTGATTGCTAGGCATACAAATAAGAGTATTTATTGCTACATTTTAAATGAGGACCAGTTGTGGCCGCAACCAGGCTAGATTGTGAACGACTCTTGGCAGAATGCATTTCTTGACTGCTGTGATGGTGATAATTAGCCTGATGACACTAAATTATTCCGCTGCTCTGCCGTTTGCTACATACTTCTCATTGCTGAGGAGAAACTAACGTCCGTGGCATGGCTTAGCGTTTGGCCAGAGCAAGGTGTCTGGGTTGCTGGGCAAGGTGATAAGCACAGTTGTTCACGAACTGCAGTGCCCAAACAATTTGTTCTCAAGTTCGAGTTTGTTAAGCAGCTGTTGTGTATGTTTTGGTTCTAAAGCTGTGTCCATAACATTCAATGATCAAGTATTTGCTGTCATTCTTGCACCATGCGATCAATTATCAATTCTAAACATGTATGTTTCTTCTCTATTCTCATTATCTATTTTCCTGCGTGCATATGACAGAGCAGGTCTATTGGGCCGCTGACTGAGCCGGATGGGCATTTATTAATTACTGCTGTATGACTTATTGCAACCAGCACTACGAGGTCAAACGAATGACAAAAATAAACGAGTCACTCAGAAAAATCAATCATGCCTCCCGAGCCAGCAAAAATACTTGTTCAAATGTAACGAATCGTTCGCAAACTGCACATCACTATTGTCTTGTGAAAGACTCACATATGGCCTTGTGTCAATTGAGAATGGTTGACTAAATCAGTCAGTGGTTCTCAATTCTCTCTTCAAAACCCCCAGCTGTTCTAGGTAGCTCACTTGACTCAACTTGGCAATTAACACAATTAGACCTATGGAATTTTAACTATATAATATGGCTGACCAGAATTTAAAAAAAAACAGTGGGATTCTTCAAAAGGATCTGCAAAGTACCTTTCAGATTGAGAACGTTTATTTATAGAACCATTCTCCATAAAGGTTCTATAAAGAACCATAAAAAAAGGTTCTATAGTATATAACTCTTTTTTGGTGGTATATAGAACCTTTTTTTAATGGTACTTTATAAACCTTAGGAAAGTAAAATTTTATAGAACCACACAGGTTCCATTTAGAACCTTATGAGCATGGTTCTTATTGAACCTTTAAAAATCAACCCAAGCTATCTCAGCTTTTCCCAAACTCAGTCCCTGAGACGCAAAGGGGTGCACGTGTAGTTTTTTCTCTCTAGCACTACACAGCTGATTCAAATGTTCAAAGCTTTGTGATTAGTTGATTATTTGAATCAGCTCTGTAGTGCTAGGGCAAAAACCAAAACATGCAATAAACTTTCCTCGTAATATTTAGAAAAAACATGTGTGTGTCTAATTAAATATGAATGATGAGCAGTGTTAAACAGTCATGTCACTCCCTACCACTCTACTCCAGGAAGTTTATGATCCCACAGCAAATCACCTGGATAGTCTCCACTGCAGTGACCGGCCACAATGAGACAGGTGACGGCCACAATGAGACAGGTGACGGCCACAATGAGACAGGTGACGGGCACACTGAGACAGGATTCCCTTTATAGTGCACTACATTTTACCAAGGACCATAGGGTGCTATTGGTCCTGGTCAAAAGTAGTGCACTATATAGGGAATAGTGTGCCATTTGAGCTGCAAGCTGAGATGGGGTTCTGGTAAGGTGCTCCCTACTCACTCCTCCAACAGACACATCAATTACTACCCATCATATTTCAATATGAAGATTAGAATTGGATTGCTCTTATCGTGAATTATTTGAATGGCTGAAAAATATTTGGCCTGCTGTAGATGTAGTGCCATTTAAATGGCTTTTGGTTAATGGATTGAACATTCCAAACCTGTCCTGTACTCACATTACAATGCCTCAGGGACAATATGGCAACGATTTTGTTAACCGTTGCTTTGGACAAAATAAAGATGTCAATATTTGTGTAATGCTTTTTTGTATAAAAGATAATAAATTACAGCTCAATTTGAATCAATTCTGAATTTGCGATTAATCACAGCAAATCCTGTGATTAACTATATATCTTTTTTTACATTTTGTTTGACAGACCTAATCAAAATGTCTCACCAATGGGCCTGTCCTCAGATTTTTAGCTGGTGGAGTTTATTTTTGTTTTTGTGTAGGGTCTTGTATAAGCACAGAGGCAGACAATGAGGAAAGAGGGTGGGAGAGAGGGATGTGAGCAGGACATAAGGAGTGGTGGATAAAGAGGACATACAGAGAGGGAGAGAGAGCGAAAGAGGTAGTGAGGGAGAGAGAGAAGGGATAATAGTGGTAGAGCGACCCAGGGAAGGTGTGTGTTTGTGTATTAACCCAATGTTAGCGGGTCTGATGGGCTTTTTATTTCCTATTTTAAAACAACAACACAGCCATAACAATTCACGGCAAAAAAATGTAATACCTAGATGGTGACTTATGTCAATTACAAGCAATATAGGCAGCATACATGGTTAATATTTGCCATTTACCTCTGCTAGATCACATTTATCAATAAAAGCGCTATTTGTTTTTGAAAATTATAATCAAGACATGGGTGGAATAAATCATGTTTATCTTGAACAAATATAAATGAAACAAGGTTTTCATTACTATTGACGTTTATTGCTTTGACCTGAACAAATTGGAAGGACACATTTTACATACAGCATTTTATGGAAATGATAAATGAGCCCCATTGAACAGAAATTAAGGCCGGTCCAAACACCACAGAGTTTTACTGTGTGTGTGTTACAAATGTATTTCTTGCACTTGATGCATCTGTACTGTATCTTCCTGTCCTTGGGTCGACACACATTGCAGCTCTTCTCCTTGTTGCCTCCGGCTGCAATCTAGAATGATGAAAACACTTAGTTCAGCAATTTTACTGACATCTCACTCACTCACTCATATATATATATATAGTCACAGCAGGCCAAGGTAGGAGAGTCAGACACACACATGCAACAACATCACTCACACTTACTTCTGATATTGGAGTTGTTGGTTCTGTGGTTCGGGCAGATGGGGCATCTTCCTCCTGAATCCTCCTCACCATGGCTGCAGAAGCTGGAGTCCTTGACATATGTTGAAGCCCAGATCTTCATTCCATATTTATATTTTTAGACGGTATGTACTGCCTGAAGGGGCAGAGGCCCCTAAATGGCATGAGCTGCTCATCAACAGTAATGTTGTGTCCAGGGTTATAAAACAGGTGAAGGTGGTCCACCCACTTGTCCCACACTGACCTGATTGCAGCTAGCTTGTCTCTCTGCCACCGAGCTGGTCGGTGTCTCGGTTATCGAAGCGGATAATCCTGGAATTAATGTGGAAATCTTCCAGAAACATTGTTGCACGGAAAAGTTCTCTGCCAGTTTCTGCATCCCACAGGGATTCTGTGGATTCCCCATTGGATCTGAAAACACCAGCAAGGTTAAGAACTCCAAATAAAGCATGGAACTGAGTTTGGTCCATCTCCTTCCATCTCTCTCCAAAAACACGCCTCCTCTCCAAATTAGCGGAGTCCAGAATGATTTTCTGGATGGTGTCTGGGATGTTGAAAAGAAGACATTTTATGTCCTGCACATGAGTAACCATCGTCCTCGTCGGTCCTGGCTGCATCCTTATCACATTGGCAGCCAATGCAGGGTGGCTCATTCCTTTGGCAAGAAGACCATTTCATTATTTAATTTTTTTACATCCATATCTCTTTTCCTGCAGGCTGCTGTTGAGCTGGTTGCTGACGGCTGGTCCTGGGGCTGGCTGCTGACGGGCTGGTCCTGGGTCTGGCTGAGGGTCAATCTCATCCTCTTCAGACTCCGTATTGACAGAGACATGATCCTCATTTTTCTTTTAGTAAACATTGAAAATGGGTTCCACAGTCCCGAACACCACACAAGGGGAAAACAGGTTTCTCCAGCATAGCTACCCATAACATCAACACGCTAATGATGGAGGAGAGTGAGGCCGGCACTATGCCGTTATACGCTAGCTAGCATCCAGGATCTCATCGACCACCTCATCTGCATGCTCAAACAAACACCAGATAGCTAACCAGTCCAAACCGGCTGATTTGAGATTTGTCCTCTCTATCACATGCACGCACGCACGCACGCACGCACGCAGGCACATACGTACGCACACACACACACACACACACACACACACACACACACACACACACACACACACACACACACACACACACACACACACACACACACACACACACACACACACACACACACACACACACACCAGGCTGAACTTGGCAGAGTTAGTCTCTATCCATCAGCAGCACGTCAAGAGTCGACACAAGTGATTGTCCCGTCCATGTCTCTAAGGGTTCAGGAGAGCTCTGTACATGCAAACACTGCAAACTCTCTTTTTAAAGGTGAAGTGTTGCTCTGGGAGACACTTTAAACTCAATATGCATATGCTCTTGTACTTGAGACCAGACACTTATGTTATTTACACTACATAAACTTCCATCATTGGTGTGTGTCCCATATGGCACCGTATCTGGTCAAAAGTAGTACTCTATAAAGGGAATTGGCTGCTATTTGAGACGCAGATTGTTTTTGCTGTTGATGTCCTTCTGAAAAATCTCTTCTGTGTGTATTCTGAAATGCCACTTTGCAGGCCTGCACTTGAATGTATTGGATATATAGTTTGTCAATTTGGCTCTAAGAGAATATCTAAAATAACACCAGCAAAATGTCTGTTTGCCTTGGCCATGATATTGTGTGCGGATGGCTTTTGATGTCACTGTGACCTTGATCAGTGTGTATGATGGTTACTATCGGGGTGGCAGGGAAGGGGAACAGCTATGAGAGTAGGAAACATTACTCCAGCTGTGCGTGGGGGGGGTTTTCTCGAAGAGTTCAAAACACACTATTGCGCAAGCAGTCAAATTGTAAACATATTTGTTATTCCAATGCCTCTGGCAGAATATGACATTGGATCGCATGATGATTTGCAGGAAAATGAGTGTGTAAGAAAACATCAGAAATTATGAACTAACAGTGTTAGGGCTCTATTCAATCATAACTGCTTCATTCAACATCTGCATAGCCGTTGTTTTGGTGGTGTAGGGAGTGGAAGCGCGATAGAGCGGTCAAATCTACAAGCGACTCCTGGCATTATACCTTTGCTGCACAGAGTCACATTAAGAGAAATCCCATGCAGCCTTGTTTACAAGTTTAAACACTGGAACGTGAGATGCAATCTACAGTCCGGTTAGGCTGATAGAAATCCTCATTATTTTGTTGAATGATTTTTCAATTCGAGCATCATTATTTTTTATTTAGCCTACACGTTCTCATTCTGAACTTCTATCGCGTGTGGGACCGGTGTGGCTTTGTGAAAATGATCAAGAACAGCTGCTCACAGATTTGACAGCTCCAATGTAGTTATACCTCTGACACCGCCAAAACATCATGCCGGTGTCACCTATTGCCGGTTAACGCTTGATCTGATTGAATCCAGGCCTTTGTATCATACTTCAGTGTATGGCTCACCTATGATGCAATATTTATGCTGTGGTATCGGAAATAATATGTGAGAGTTTGATCTTCAGGAGAATGTCCAGGTCTGTATCATAGACTTATAACCAGACTCAGTAGACATATTAAATGCATCGTTGTATGCTGTCAGTCACCCCCTCTGTGTGTTTTAAATTCAGTATAATACATACATATCACTGATTATTCTTGCCATTAAGAATCATGTCTTACTGACATGTTCAGGAATGACTGTTGTGTCCTTATGATTGATAGGGAAAGAAAGAAAAAACAAACTACAATGTTTTACTCTATTCAGTCTGGCTAATATTATACTGTAATGGAGAAAAATAGATGTGGGAGACTCCCCAAACATATGGAAGAAGAAACTCTGGTCAGATGAGACTAGAATTGCACTTTTTGGCCATCAAGTAAAATCCTATGTCTGGCACAAACCCAACACCTCTCATCACCAAGAGAATAACATCTCCACAGTGAAGCATGGTGGTGGCAACATCATGCTGTGGGATGTTTTTCATCGGCAGGGACTGGGAAACTGGTCAGAATTGAAGGAATGATGGATGGCGCTAAATACAGGGAAATTCTTGAGGGAAACCTGTTTCAGTGTTCCAGAGATTTGAGATTGGGACGGAGGTTCACCTTCCAGCAGGACAATGACCCTAAGCATACTGCTAAAGCAAGGGGAAGGGGAAACATTTACATGTCTAGGAATGGCCTAGTCAAAGCCCAGACCTCAATCCAATTGAGAATCTATGGTATGACTTAAAGATTGCTGTACACCAGTTGAACCCATCCAACTTGAAGGAGCTGGAGCAAATCTGCATTGAAGAATGGGCAAAAGTCCCAGTGGCTGGATGTGCCAAGCTTTTGAGACATACCCCAGGAAACGTGCAGCTGTAATTGCTGCAAAAGGTGGCTCTACAAAGTATTGACTCTGTGGGAGCGGGAGTGATTAATTATGCACGCTCAAGTTTTCAGGTTTTTTTGTCTTATTTCTTTGTTTCACAGTAAAAAATATTTTGCATCTTCAAAGTGGTAAGCATGTTGTGTACATCAAATGATACAATCCCCCCCCAAATACATTTTAATTCCAGGTTGTAAGGCAGCAAAATAGGAAAAATGCCAAGGGGGTGAATACTTTCACAAGCCACTGTAAACTTGCTTGATAAATAATATTTCAGTTAAGTGTGAGGTTTTTGATGTGTCATCTACGGTTCGTCAGAATTCTAAAAGGTTCCTGAAATGTATGGAAGTCTGCAGATGTGTCCCTTCATAGAACACATCAAATTGGCCAGTGTTAACTAGTATTCATTTTTCAGGGTAACATTTCTAGTGTTGATTCAAGCGTTAAATTAATACTTAGCGATGTAAAAGAACCCCAGTGTTGGCGTTAATAACCAGAGTTGAACCAAAACAACGCCCATCATTATCATATTTCCCAGCATGCTCTTTTGCAGGTACATTTTTTTTTAAATTGTCTCAATATCTATGTTTTTGCATGTACATTGATTGATTAATTATGCTACTCAAATATATATATAATATACATTTTCCTAAACTATTACAATCTACTACTTGGACTTAATTGCACCCATTACAGAAATTTTTGTTCCAGTTTAAATGTTTGAGCTAGTCTTGTCTCTTTATCTCCATTACCCGGTAGCCATTCTGAATGCTTGTTGTGTGTAAATAAAAAATACATATATTTATTTATTTATCTGTACTCTTGCTGGATCGCACTAGATATTACACATCACTTTGCAAGCCAGCATAATGTAATTTACAGACTGGATGTGGCCTCTAACTATGAGTTTCATGCCACTGTATTAGAATAAAACAAGGCCCTCAAAAGAAGGCTCTATCAAGTGTGTATTGTGTTAAAGGGATACTTCAGGATTTTGACAATGAGGTCCTTTATCTGCTTCCTCAGAGTCTGATGAACTCGTGGATACTATTTTTATGTTTCTGTGTGCAGTTTGAAAAAAGTTGCTAACTACCGCTAGTGATGAGAAACCAAGGCTTTCTGAAGGCTTTGCTCGCTTTCACGAAATTGTGCCGAAAACATTTTCATTACTTGAAGCTGTTCACAATGCACATTTAGTGATATCTGCTGGTCAGCAATAAATAGCAATTTTTGAATAAAGCTGATTTAATTCGTCCCGAAGCCACTCCTGCATTGTCTTGGCAGTGTGCTTAGAGTCGTTGTTCTGTTGGAAGATGAACCTTCACCCCAGTCTGAGGTCCTGAGCATTCTGGAGCAGGTTTTCATCAAGGATCTCTCAGTTCTTTGCTCCGTTCATCTTTGCCGCAATCCCGACTTATCTCCCAGTCCCTGTCACTGAAAAACATCCCCACAGCATGATGCTGCCACCACCATGCTTAACCGTAGGGATGGTGCCATGTTTCCCCCAGATTTGACGCTTGGCATTCAGGCCAAAGAGTTCAATCTTAGTTTCATCAGACCAGAGAATCTTATTTCTCATGGTCTGAGATCTTTTTGGCCAATTACAAGTAACTGTTAGGAGCCTTTTACTGAGGAGTGACTTCTGTCTGGCCATTCTACCATAAAGGCCTGATTGGTGGAGTGCTGCAGAGATTGTTGTCCTTCTGGAAGGTTTTCCCATCTCCACAGAGGAACTCTGGAGCTCTGTCAGAGTGACCATTGGGTTCTTGGTCACCTCTCTGACCAAGGCCCTTCCACCCCGACTGCTCAGTTTGGCCGGACGGCCAGCTGTGGAACAGTCTTTGTAGTTCCGAACTTCTTCCATTTAAGAATGATGCAGGCCACTGTGTTCTTGGGGATCTTCAATGCTGTCGAAATGTTTTGGTGCCCTTCCCCAGATCTGTGCCTCAACACAATCCTGCCTCAGCGCTCTGCGGACAATTCCTTTGACCTCATGGCTTGGTTTTTGCTCTGACATGCAATGCGAACTGTGGGACCTTGTATAGAACGGTTTGTGCCTTTCCAAATCATGTCCAATCAATTTAATTTACCACAGATGGACTCTAATCTGTTGTAGAAATATCTCAAGGATGATAAATGGAAACAGGATGCACCTGAGCTCAATTTCATGTCTCATAGAAAAGGGTCTGAATACTTACGTAAAAAAGGTATTTTGTTTTTATAAGCAAACATTTCTAAGAACCTGTTTTTGCTTTGTCATTATGGGGTATTGTGAGTAGATTGCTGAGGAATTGTTTTTATTTATTCCATTTTAGAATAAGGGGTCTGAATACTTTCTGAATACCTTCCAAAAGGCACTGTATTTGTAAGTACAGTGTCCATTAGAGTGAAGTGTTTAAAAGCAGCTTGGATTCGGAAAAAACACTGGAACCAGAGCGAAATCAGTGGGATATCGTATTTTGCAACACACAGTTTAAAAAAGCACGTGATCAAACAAAGCTTCGGACATCACTGATGATGTACTTCTAATAAAGTGATACGCACATCAGCACACTGCTTCGAAGTTAGCTGCTTAGTGATTTCAACGCGTGCCTGGAAGCTCCAGTATTGAACGTAACAGCACTAACTTGCACAATTGCAAAATAGCGTTAGCACTATGACTATAAGTCTATGGGTAACAGATACCCATATTCATCCAGTTATTGCGCTAACGATAGTTTGCATCGTTCCTTTAAACTATTGTCCGTCTACTACTTAACACAGAGAGGCAAAAATGTTTTTCACAAGTTCATTTGACTCTGGAGTAGTAGATGAAGGGCATCATTAACAAAAACACCAAAGTATTCCTTTAAATAATTTTATTTGAATTGTAAAACTTTCTTATATCTCATTTGGTGAAGGCCACAGGACAGAAAATTAATGCATGCCACAACCATGTCTATGTAACTAGCAAACACAGTAATTGGTAGTACTGGTAAGTCTACAATTCACTCCAAAGGCACCCTGGGAAATGTGCAAATATGGCTTAAAACCTTACAGCAGGGCTATTCAATTCCGATCCTGTCGGACCGAAACATTTCTGGTTTAAAATTTTTGTATGGTTCTTCAAAGAACCATCCCATGTATGGGCCATCCAATAGGGCTCTGGTCAAAGGTAGTGCACTATATAGGTAATAGGGTGCCATTTGGTATCAAGCCTGTACGTCTCTAGCCTGTACGTCTCTAGCCTGTACGTCTCTAGCCTGTATGTTTCTAGCCTGTACGTCTCTAAACTACAGCTAACCTTGAATGTATCCCAAATGGCTTCCTATTCCCTACATTTGACCAGAGATTGTTAAAGTAGTGCACTATGTAAAGAATATGGTGCCATTTGGGACACTGGCAAGGTTAGCTGTAGCTGTTTTCACCCGACGACTGAATACAGCATGAGTAAGCGTGTACTACATACACCATGACTAAACATTATCCCAGGTGATGCATGGGTGCCATTTTGTGTCAGAAAACTAACAACATTACAGTTCTCCCACACCTCAAAATGATGTGCTAGTCTCTTCTCCCCAGTCAAATATTTTCTTTCTCGCTCTCTCTCCACCTCTCTCTGGGCTTGTTCGACATTGCAGCCGACATTGCAGGAGACTGCCGACTGACTGATCTACAAATCACCTTGCATCATAAATAATTACTTGTTATTATTTGTAGATCAGTCACTCAGTCACAATTTACCCATGATACATTACGGTTTTGATGCGCTCGAACACAGCCATTGTCTCCTTCTCTCTCTCTGTTAAGGCTACATCACGGTGCCTGACCTGTGTCTGTCTGCCTGTCAGTCTCTTGGGTAGATAGATCTCTGTCTCACCTGACCGTAAGACAGAGGTTACGTCCCAAATGGCACCATATTTCGTATATAGTGCACTACTTTTGACCAGGGCCCATACTGGTCAAAAGTAGTGCACTATACAGGGAATAGGATGCCATTTAGGATGTAGCCACTGACTTAGACTTAGACGCCTATACACCCTTTCAGCCCTTCAGCCTTTGTTTCCTTCAAAAGCTCTGTGAGGGGGAAAAAGAAGAGAAAAGAAAAATATAAAATGAGGGATAGAGGAGGAGGAAGAGGAGACAGGAGGAAAGGAGAGGGAAGGCTAAGGACACATTTACATGTCCACCATACCTCTCCTGTGTTGTGTTGTCCTTCATGCCTTCCTTAGCTACATGACCTGTTGTGAGGTAGATGCAACAACATTAGGGTCATTCATCTGCTGTAATGTTGTTTTTTCAGTTACTAACATCAACATGAACTATCTGACCGCGCTGAATATATCACCCAGCCAGGGCTATAGGATGTGTCAGATTGGGATCCAGACAGATTAAAGTCAGGCTTCAGAACAGATTAACAGAAAGCGTATGAATTACAGACTAAAACCCAGGGAGTTAAATCAGTCTTCAGTGAAGCATAGCCCTCTATAAAACTAGCCCTATATCCCACTCTGACCCTGTGTGGCTGATGTTGGGTAGTCAGCAGTGGTGTAAAGAGCTCAAGTAAAAATACTTTAAAGTACTACTTAAGTACTTTTTTGGGGTATCTTTACTTTACTTTACTATTTATATTTTTACTACTTTTACTTTATCACTACGTTCCTAAAGACAATATAGTACTTTTTACTCCATACATTTTCCCTGACAACCAAAAGTACTCATTACATTTTAAATGCTTAGCAGGACAGGAAAACTGTACAAATTCACACAATTATCAAGGTAACACATGATCATCCCTACTGCCTCTGTCCTGGCGGACTCACTAAACATAAACACATCTTTTGTAAATAATGTTGGAGTGTTGGAGTGTGCCCCTGGCTCTCCGTAAATGTTTAAAACAAGAAAATAGTTTTGCTTAATTTTGCCTAATATACAGAATTTTAATTATTTATACCTTTGCTTTTGATGGCCTAGTGGTTAGAGCATTGGGCCAGTAACCGAAAGGTTGCTGACGGTGGGTAGTCAAACCCTGCAACATATTTGTTGAAACCGAGGACTGTAACAGCATTGTAATGACAGTAGCAGCAGGTGGGGATTGGGGGATCTAGAGGTGGCCTTCTGACCTGGTAGTTGGCTAATTGTCGGAGAGAGACCACGGAAGGACCAGGCTGGGTAGAGGCTATGGGAGGTCAGGAATACCAGAGGAGAGGTAGGGGGTCAAGGGAGGCTGTTGTTGGGGGTTTAATGGGGTTGGAGGCCTCCTGGGCTTCCCCAGCGTGAGGGGTCAGAGTGTGGGTCATGTGGTGTTCCTCACTCACCTGTTTCCTGCCAGAGCATGACCTCAACTGCCATAGCTGCCAGCTCCACTGCTAGGAGGGAGAGGGAGAAGGAGAAGGAGAGAGAGACTTTTTTTTAAATAATATGAGCAAAGAAATATACAATTTAAAGCGTAAGACCTCTCACTAAAGGCATCAGTCATACAAAAGTTATACTTCAACCAGAACTGGTTCTCTAGCAGATTAGTAAGAATGTCTCACCCCATGTTCAAGAATGGCCTTCTTCCCTTTATTCAGATTACAACCGCTCACTTTTGGCTATATGAAAAGGATATCATCTGAAAAATATGGTCATTTTTTAAACAAGCCATAGAAAGTTGGATGGATTTTCAGTTTAATCGACCAGAAAAGACATGACAAATATTGTAACAAATATTATGGTTAAACTCAAATATACAAATTTTAAGTATATATTTTTTTACAGCTTTATTCTGAAATGGATTAAATACTTTTTTTCCCTCATCAATCTAGACACAATATGTCAATGACAAGGCGAAAACATGCTTGTAGAAATGTTTTCAATTGTATATAAAAAAAAATGTAATACCTTTATGTGGACTTCAATCAAGTTGTAGAAATATCTCAATGATGATCAATGGAAACAGGATGCATCTGAGCTCAATTTCGAGTCTCATGGCAAAGGGTCTGAATACTTGTACATAAAGGTATTACATTTTTTGTATATACAAGTATTCAGACCCTTTGCCATGAGACTCGAAATTGAGCTCAGGTGCATCCTGTTTCCATTGATCATCATTGAGATATTTCTACAACTTGATTGAAGTTCACCCGTGGTAAATTCAATTGATTGAACATTATTTGGAAAGGCGCACACCTGTCTATATAAGGTCCCACAGTTGACAATGCATGTCAGAGCAAAAACCAAGCCATGAGTTCAAAGGAACTGTCTGTAGAGCTCCGAGACAGTATTTATTCTAAAATGTATTACATTGTTTTTTCCCCTCTCATCAGTCTACACAGAAAACCCCATAATGACAAAGCAAAAACAGGTTTAAGACATTTTTGTAAATTTGTAAAAAATGTATTAATTAAATATCACATTTACATAAGTATTCAGACCCTTTACTCAGTACTTTGTTGAAGCACCTTTGTCAGTGATTACAGCCTTGAGTCCTCTTGGGTATGACGCTATACGCTTGGCACACTTGTATTTGGGGAGTTTTAACAATTTTTCTCTGCAGATTCTCTCAAGCTCTGTCAGGTTGGATGGGGAGCCTGATTGATGGAGTGATGCAGAGATGCTTGTCCTTCTGGAAGGTTCTCCCATCTCCACAGAGGAACTCTGGAGCTCTGTCAGAGTGACCATCGGGTTATTGGTCACCTCCCTGACCAAGGCCCTTCTCCCCCGTTTGCTCAGTTTGGCTGAGTGGACAGCTTTAAGAATGATGGAGGCCACTGTGCTCTTGGGGACCTTCAATGCTGCAGACATTTTTTGGTACCATTCCCCAGATCTGTGCCTCGACACAATCCTGTCTCGCAGTTCTGCGGACAACATTTATTTAATCCATTTTAGAATAAGTCTGTGACGTAACAAAATGTGGAAAAAGTCAAGGGGTCTGAATACTTTCCGAATGCACCGTATATATGTATATATATGGGGAATTGGAAATGATGCAGATAATTACATTGATGGAAGCCCCAATCTATCTGCAATATTAAAGCTGATCTACCCCCCTACATTTAAAGGACCAGTTTGTCTTTAGATGTTTTCACTGCAGTACACTCTAATATCTATCGGTATTGGAAGCAAGAGACCGTTAACATTCCCAACTGAGAGCATTGAACATCACAGATGATGGATTCAGAAACACAGTTTTTCATGTGTTTAAATTACTTTTCATTGTGTGTTGTTGCTGTTTATGTTTTCTAGAAATACTGTAAGCTATTTCATTACAGATGGGATTACAGAAATGGACCAACATAATACACCTGGGCCTCATGTTCACTAACACAATATATATGAAACTCTCTACCACTCTATACAAGTCCCACAGAGACTCTTCCTTTCTCACAGTGTCGCCTGAAAGTTTAAGGCACTTAGAGGGGTGCTTAGTGAGGAGTGGTGAAAGGGAAAAAAAGAGAGAGAGAGAATAGAACCCGAAATATACAGAAGGAGCTCCTGGGCATGTTGTGTTGAGTATGTCTTGGCACACATATAAACGAATTCATTAACAACTATTATATGTGTTATATAAAGCAGACACGGAGGAGCCCTCACATCACTAGCATGGGGAGACCTGTCTCCACACCCCACATTCCTCACATCACCCATTGGCCTTTTCTCAATTGGATTTGCTCAACTCCAGCATCCTCTCTCCTCTGTCCTCGCTGGCCTCCTTTTGAAAAAGGTCAAAGGTAACCAAGGAGAGGGAAAGGGGCCGAAAATGCACTTGAAATGAGACTCTTCGTCAATCGCGTGTCATCAGGCAAATTACGTTTACAGGGTGGAATCCCAAAATAAATGTATAAAGTGATAAAAAAAAATCGAATTTAGCTAGTTTTGCAAGACATTTTATAGATAAATGCATAAGTAGCACATTATTTCAAAAAATCTGTACGCTTTTCTCCTTCTATAAAACAGTAGCTGATTCAAAAGGGGTGTGGCAGATATCAAAACTCTTTTGGGAAGGACTCGGGTAGGATACACTTGTGCTTCCTCGACAGAAGGAGGTTATCAAGGAGGAGAGGACTGTCTTCCATTTGCCTACTAAGGATCTGGTACTCTCCTTGACCACTTATCTGTTTCTGGGTCATGGAGGAGAGAGTATGGAGGAGTCGAGGAGAGGACTGTCTTTTGTCCAAATTAAAATCTCCCGATGGGTTGCATGGGGAGAGAAGTGGTGGGAAGGAGGCCTGAAAGGGTAAGAACGCTGTTACAAGACAGATTTAAGGTTGACAGAGTTCATGACTTTGTCTCTTTCCTAAAGAAGGGTATTGAATGAAGTATATTCATCTCATGGGATTTGTAATTTATAATTTAGTATTGCACAAATTCTCATTAAAGTGTCTATCTTGTTCTATACCCCATAGTTGTGTTTTGCCTAAAAAACATCCCAAGTCCCATTTCCCTTTGTCTGCTAGTAACCGTCACAGTGTCATCTCCTAAAATGGTGCCAATAGAGAGCACAGCCGAGCTTCTAGACCCTAGGCAACTTTGCAGTATTTTTTTTTTTAAATGTGTTATTTCTTACATTATTAGAACAGAATTATTTTTGTGTTATTACATACAGACAGGAATAACTTTTTGATAGCAAAGTGGCGGTAACTCACCAGCATTACAAGCATTACGACCAGGAATACGGCTTTCCCAAATAAGTTCCTTTGTTCAAACCCCCCAGGGCAATTGAACTGATTCCAGAGGCTGACCCAAAACATCGCTGGAGGAGAAGAGGTACTCGGAGTGGACTTCTAGTCTGACTCAGGAGGCGTGCACACCACCCACCGCTTCGGAGTATATTACTCGCTAATGTTCAGTCTCTGGATAATAAAGTTGACGAGCAGAGGGCGAGTACTTCCTTACAGAGAGACATCAGGGATTGTAACATACTCTGTTTCATGGAAATATGGCTCTCTTGGGATATACTGTCTGAGTCCATACAGACAGTTGTGTTCACAGTTCATCGTGCAGACAGGAATAATTATCTCTCCGGGAAGAAGGGTGGGGTGTATTTTTCATTATTAACTACTCATGATGTGATTGTGATAACATACAGGAACTCAAGTCCTTTTGTTCACCGGACGTAGAATACCTTACAATCAAATGCCGACCGTATTACCTCCCAAGACAATTCTCTTTGGTTATAGTCACAGCTGTGTATATTCCAACTCAAGCCGATACCACGACGGCCCTCAAAGAACTTCACTGGACTCTATGCAAACTGGAAACCACATATTCTGAGGCCGCATTTATTGTAGCTGGGGATTTTAACAAAGCATATTTGAGGAAAACGCTACTAAAGCTCAAATTGACTGCAGTACTCGCGCTGCTAAAACACTCGACCACTACTACTCCAACTTCCGGGATGCCTACAAGGCCCTCCCCCGTCCTCCCTTCAGCAAACCTGATCACGACTGATCACGACTTGCTCCTCTCCTTTCTATAGGCAAACACTCAAAAAGGAAGTACCCGTGCCAAGGTCTATTCATCGCTGGTCTGACCAATTGGAATCCACGCTTCAAGATTGTTTTGGTCACTCGGACTGGGATATGTTCCGGGTAGCCTCCGAGAATAACATTAACGAATATACTGATACGTTTACTGAGTTCATCAGGAAGTGTATATGAGATGTATTACCCACTGTGACTATTAAAACCTACCCTAACCAGAAACCGTGGATAGATGCCAGCATTCGCGCAAAACTGAAAGTGCGAACCACCACATTTAACCGTGGCAATGTGACCGGTAATATGGCAGAATACAAACAGTGTAGTTATTCTCTTCGTAAGGCAATCAAACAGGCAAAACATCAGTATAGAGACAAAGTGGAGTCACAATTCAATGGCTCAGACACGAGACGTATATGGCAGGGTCTACAGACAATCGCGAACACCGACATTTTGTATCCGGACAAGCTAAACACTTTCGCCTGCTTTGAGGAAACAGTGCCACCGACGTGGCCCGCTACCAAGGACTGTGGTCTCTCTTTCTCCGTAGCCGACATGAGTGAGACGTTTAAGCGCGTTAACCCTCGCAAGGCTTCAGGCCCAGACTGCGTCCCTAGCCGCGTCCTCAGAGCATTCGCAGACCAGCTGGCTGGTGTGTTTACGGACATATTCAATCTCTCCCTATCCCAGTCTGCTGTCCCCACATGCTTCAAGATGGCCACCATTAATCCTGTACTCAAGAAGGCAAAGGTACATGAACTGAATGACTATCGCCCCGTAGCACTCACTTCTGTCATCATGAAGTGCTTTGAGAGACTAGCCAAGGATCATATCACCTTTACCTTATCTGACACCCTAGACCCACTTCAACTGACACCCTAGACTGCACTGCACACTGCCCTATCCCAATCCAACCTAAGGTATCCTAAAACGTAAATAATGAATACAATTTTAAACAGAATACCGGTTCAATACCGAATAAAAACAACATGAAGCGCGTTCCAGTTCACGCGCACCAAACAGTAGAATCCATCTGGAGTGACACTTCCAAAGAACAGCCGTACTTCTTCATTTCTCAAAAGAAAAACACCAACTCATTTCTAAAGACTGTTGACATCTAGTGGAAGCCATAGGAACTGCATCCAGGTTCCTATTAAATAGGGCTTTCAATAGAAATCCAATGGGAAAGAGTATGACCTCAAATTTCTTTCCCCTGGATGGTTTGTCCTCGGGGTTTCGCCTGCCAAATCAGTTATGTTATACGCACAGACATTATTTTTCACCGATTTAGAAACTTTAGAGTGTTTCTATCCAAATCTACCAATTATATGCATATCCTAGTTCATGGGCCTGAGTAACAGGCAGTTTACTTTGGGCACGCTTTTCATCCAGACATGAAAATACTGCCCCCTATCCCTAAGAAGTTTTAAGACAATTCTAAATACTATCAGACATCCCCAAATGGGCACATTTATAGGCCTACATTTGTGCACAGGCCAGGTAGACTAGTCTTACTTCTATATGAGTAATTAGGCGCATCCTTACTCAACATTGACTGGAGAGTTTCAAACAAAAGATGATGAATAAATTGACAAAACTTGTTTATCACAAGTGTAGCATAGGTTGTGCGTTTTCCAAAACACATGTCCACTCTGACAATGACAACGGTAAAGAACAGCAATAATAATATATTGAATGCATTAACAGAAATGAATGTAAAAAAAATAAACATTGCAGATGAGAAATTATGGAAATGAACGGTAAATGTACGCTTCCAATATGTAATGTTTTCAATACAGACCGCTTTTGTCATACAGTATTCCATATAAGGCTCCCATACCTTTTGAAAGATGCACAGTATACCCTTAATCTTGTAATAAATCAAATCTAGTGACACAACATTTCTGCCATCCGTTGTGACATTGTCAGAGGATAACCAACCTCCAAATGAATGGTAATGCATTTCTTAGCTGCTATAAATGCTATGCTTACACAGTTTCTTCTGATAACAGTCTCCAGTATCAACATTTCCAAACAAAAACAGGGAGGAGGGAGAATCTGTAGACATGCTGAGATAAAAGAACATACTCTTTGCCAGAATTTAACCAGCCTTCACATGATCATAACAAATTCAAACATGTCCCCTTTTGTGTTGTACAACTCCACCAGAGGAATTACATACCTGAGTGTATGATATTCAGTTTAACTGGCATATAGTGTGTTCTATGGATGGTCTTAAACTGCAGTAATTTATGTCTGAGTTTATATGAGCATGACTGGGCATTCTGTAACGGCAGCTTTCCTCCTCTTCGTCTGAAGAGGAGGTGTAGCAGGGATCGGACCAAGACGCAGCGTAGCTCGTGTTCAACATGATTTAATAAACAAGACGAAAACGTGAACACTTACAAAATACAAAAATAACAAACGTGGCAAACCGAAACAGTCCTCTCTGGTGAAACGAACACAAAGACAGGAAACAACCACCCACAAACCCCAACACAAAACAAGCCACCTAAATATGATTCCCAATCAGAGACAACACAAAACACCTGCCTCTGATTGAGAACCATATTAGGCCAAACATAGAAACAGACAAACTAGACACACAACATAGAATGCCCACCCAGCTCACGTCCTGACCAACACTAAAACAAGTAAAACACACAAGAACTATGGTCAGAACGTGACAGTACCCCCCTCTTGAGGTGCGGACTCCGAACGCACCACCTAAAACTCTAGGGGAGGGTCTGGGTGGGCATCTGTCCACGGTGGCGGCTCCGGCGCTGGACGAGGATCCCACTCCACCATTGTCTTAGTCCCCCTCCTTAGCGTCCTTTGAGTGGCGGCCCTCGCCGCCGACCTTGGCCTAGGAACCTTCACAAAGGTCCCCACTAGATTGAGGAATCTTCTCCGGACTGAGGGACAGCTCATGACAGAGAGGTAGCTTATGACAGAGAGGTAGCTTATGACAGAGAGGTAGCTTAAGACAGAGGGGCAGCTCAGGACAGAGAGGTAGCTCTGGACAGAGAGGTAGCTCTGGACAGAGAGGTAGCTCCGGACTGAAGGGCAGCTCCGGACTGAAGGGCAGCTCCGGACTGAAGGGCAGCTCCGGACTGGAGGGCAGCTCCGGACTGGAGGGCAGCTCATGACTGGAGGGCATCTCATGACTGGAGGGCGGCTCATGACTGGAGGGCGGCTCATGACTGGAGGGCGGCTCTGGCAGCTCCTGACTGGCGGGCGGCTCTGGCAGCTCCTGACTGGCGGGCGACTCTAATGGCTCGGGACAGACGGGCGGCTCTGATGGCTCGGGACAGACGGCCGGCACCGACGGCTCAGGACAGGCAGGCAGCTCAGATGGCGCTGGGCAGGCAGGCAGCTCAGATGGCGCTGGGCAGGCAGGCAGCTCAGATGGCGCTGGGCAGGCAGGCAGCTCAGATGGCGCTGGGCAAGCAGGCAGCTCAGATGGCGCTGGGCAGACGGGCAGCTCAGAAGGAGCTGGGCAGACGGGCAGCTCAGATGGCACTGGGCAGACAGGCAGCGCAGGCGGCGCTGGGCAGACGGCAGACTCTGACCTGCTGAGGCGCACATTAGGCCTGGTGCGTGGTGCCTGAACTGGTGGTACCAGTTTGTAGATACGCACCTCAAAGCTAGTGCGGGGAGCAGGAACAGGGCACACTGGACTCTCGAGGCGCACTATAAGCCTGGTGCGTGGTACCGGAACTGGTGGTACCGAGCTGAGGGCACGCACCTCAGGGCGAGTGCGGGGAGAAGGAACAGTGCTTACAGGGCTCTGGATACGCACAGTAGGCTTGGTACGTGGTGCCGGAGCTGGTGGTACCGGGCTGGAGAAACGCACCACAGGGAGAGTGCGTGGAGGAGGAACAGAGTTCTGGAGACGCACAGGAAGCCTGGTGCGTGGTGTTGGCACTGGTGGTACTGGACTGGAGCGTGGAGGTGGCACCGGATATACCGGACCGTGAAGGCGTACTGGCTCCCTTGAGCACCAAGCCTGTCCAACCTTATCTGGTTGAATGCTCCCCGTAGCCCGACCGGGGAGGTGGAATAACCCCCACTGCTCTGTGCTGGCGAACCGGGGACACCATGCGTAAAGCTGGTGCCATGTACACCGGCCCGAGGAGACGCACTGGAGACCAGATGCGTTGAGCCGGCTTCATGGCACCTGGCTCAATGCTCAATGTAGCCCGGCCGATACGTGGAGCTGGGATGTACCGCACCGGGCTATGCACCCGTACAGGAGACACCGTGCGCTTTTCCGCATAACACGGTGTCTGCCCGTACTCTCGCTCTCCACGGTAAGCACAGGAAGTGGGCGCAGGTCTCCTACCTGACTTCGCCACACTCCCCTTTAGCCCCCTCCCAATACATTTTTGGGGTTTCTTCTCAGGCTTCCAGCCACGCTTCCGTGCTGCCTCCTCATACCACCGCTCCTCGGCTTTAGCTGCCTACAGCTCTTCATGAGAGCGGCGATATTCTCCAATCTTAGCCCAGTGTCCCTTACCCTCCAGAATTTCCTCCCATGTCCAGGAGTCCTGTGTAATGGGCCGTGGCTGCTGTCGCTGCTGCCCATTACTACGCTGCTTGGTCCGATTTTGGTGGGTGGTTCTGTAACGGCAGCCTTCCTCCTCTTCGTCTGAAGAGATCGGACCAAGACGCAGCGTAGCTCGTGTTCAACATGATTTAATAAACAAGACGAAAACGTGAACACTTACAAAATACAAAATAACAAACGTGGCAAACCGAAACAGTCCTCTCTGGTGAAACGAACACAAAGACAGGAAACAAACACCCACAAACCCCAACACAAAACAAGCCACCTAAATATGATTCCCAATCAGAGACAACACAAAACACCTGCCTCTGATTGAGAACCATATTAGGCCAAACATAGAAACAGACAAACTAGACACACAACATAGAATGCCCACCCAGCTCACGTCCTGACCAACACTAAAACAAGTAAAACACACAAGAACTATGGTCAGAACGTGACACATTCAAACCTATCTGTATATATTCATCATAGAGTCTCCCAGGTCTTCCTTAAATGTTTGTTTGACATGTTTTGTGTCATCAGGAAAATATTACAACTTTAGAGGTTTGTCAGACTGCCATAAAATAGCTGAAATCTTTGAAGTTTCTGGGTTGTCCAGTGTTTGCAGCACAGAGAATAAAGTGTTGCATCTGAAAAAGTTCACCTCAGCGGTCACAGACATTTCTTCCCTGGCTTCCTGACCGTGCTGAGACCCCTGTCACCATCTGATCCTGCTCACATGAGGCATGACAAAGAATTACCTTGGTTTGCATTTATACATTATATAATCCATGAATAGAATCAATGGTACAATAATTGAAATTACCATTATTCCCTGATCTCAGACTGTAGCCTACCCATCAACTCAAGATGGAACTTTGTATCCATTCACTGATTGTTATAATATACTGCAAAATTCTACTGAGCTCCGTAGACTGGTCTTCCCTGGCTGTCTGACCCTGCTAAGACATGATGAGCATAATGTTGTGTACTGACTGTGCACCATGACAGTGAAGCCTGTAGAGCTGTTTATACCGTGTCAGTGTAAAAAGTAGGGATTTACATACGGAAACTGACAATCAATAATGTTACATCGCTATACTGACTCTAATAAAAACTGTCCGAATATCAGGCTTCAATGGTTTGGCCGCTAGATTCATCGTTTGATTCAGGTCTAGTGTTATTGAGACAAAAATACTAGCTAAAGTTTGCCAACTTTTGGCTAGGTCTAATGGTAGCTACATCAACAGGTGAACATTAGCCAAGATAATTTACTTCTGTTGAAACGGGACAAACAAAACACTACAAAACATTTCCATACACACAACAGCTTTTAGATACTGCTACCTTACAGAATGTGGGAGGGTCATGTCCCCCTCCCCGTCCCCAGTGAAAGTTGCGTGTCTGGATGTGTACTTTTGTCGAAATCTGAAGGTCTGTGCAGATTAGTTTATATCTCCGTTGCCTAAAATGGTTCGACACAAAAAGATTTAACTTCATATGGAGGAATGGACCTCATTATTTAAGAAAAGCAGTAATTTGTAGCATCCAAAGTGAAATAGGGTTGAATGCTCTGGATTATAAAACCTATAATATAATCTTTAAGATCAAATGGATACAAAATTATTTAATTGCATTTGGAATATAATCCCTAATTTAATATTCCAACTGGGTGATGGTCTCGTGTTCTTACTGGGAGAAGGGAATTATAATTATTATATTCAGCCCAAGGGCGCAACGGCCACTTGGGCCGCAAAAGGCATGTGTTGTGAATGAGAGAATGATGAAGTGTGTGCAGCTTGCAACTTTTTTCAACTTTTTTCAAATCATCATTAGAGTCCCACCATGCAGCCATAGAATGTATTAAAAATCAAAACATATAGCCCAAAGTTTGTATCACAACTAAAGTTACTTAAATAACTCAAAATTAAGCATATAGGAGGATCAGTTTCTTTGTTAATTGCTTAACACAGAATAGCCGCATGTGCACATTTCTTTTGAAATCCTTTGTAGAAAATATCCTTCTATTTTATTAAGCTATGTTCAATTGTATTGTTCATATTATTAAATTATAAAATAGAATGCCACGGAATTCTAAGCAAATCTTGTCTGCTAAATGAACTAGTGTAGCCCACAGCCATATGGCATAGCCAGATCAGGGCCTAACATAAGGACAACTTAGAGTATGCGATTCTGTCCTTCTGAAATAGACCTCATTTTCATAATATCATGTTTCTTTAGACCTGTCTAAAAGAAATACTGTATTTATTGTGATGGTGTAGGCCAGTGGATGCTCTTCAGAGGAGGAAGGGGAGGACCATCCTCCTCAGTGAATTTCATATAATTTTTTTAAATATTGAAAAAGTTATCCTCTTTAAATAAAACTATACTAAATATATTCACGTCACCAAATAATTTACTAAAACACTGTTTTGCAATGGAGGTCTACAGTAGCCTCAACAGCAATCTGTAGGGTAGCACTATGGTGTAGGTGGAGGACAGCTAGCCTCTGTCCTCTTCTGGGTACATTGACTTCAATAAAACACCTAGGAGGCTCATGGTTCTCAACCCCTTCCATAGACATAATTATTACAACTGCCAGAGGACATCCTCCAACCTACCAGAGCTCTTGCAGCATGAACTGACATGTTGTCCACCCAATAAAAGGATCAGAGAATGAATCTAGTACTGAAAGCATAAGCTACATCTAGCTAGCAATGCAGTGCATACAATGTTGTGAGTAGGTAACTCAAAGATAGAGAGATGCGATAGCTGAACAGTTTTGAACAAATGAATTTATTCAAAAATGAAGAGAGAGGGAGAGAGGGAGAGAAAGAGATTTCGTAATGTCTTTCCCCTGTCAGTTTCACTTACTTAGCAAGTGCAGCTAGCTAATCTTGACCTGTGTGCACCTACGTTGTACATTTTCATTCATAAGCTAGGTTGTAGCAGCCTCATGATGGGTATAGCAAACCTTTTTGTATCATGTAGTAGCCTAAACCTATCACTGTTACATTGAACTGGGTGAATGGAGTATGAATGACTGTCATCCAACATGCTGTAATAGAAATATGGCCATGCACATGAAAAAAATGTGTCCTCCCTCATCATAAAGGGCACTGACCGCCACTGCTGTAGGATCTATTAAATTGATTTATTTGACTTTTTAAATGTAGATGTTCCAAAGATCTACATCAGTGGCTTGTAGGCTATGCGTGGAAGCCAAGAGATTAGTTAGTTAACAGTCAATTACACTGAGACTGGCAGTTATTTGCTTGACCGCCACAGCCCTAGTTAGGACCAGTAGAGACATACCTCTCTCTCTTGTATATATATATGGCTGTGATAGGAGATACCTGAGGAAGGATCAACAACATTGTAGTTACTCCACAATACTAACCTAATTGGCAGAGTGAAAATATTCCAAAACATCCTGTTTGCAACAAGGCACTAAAGTAATGCTGCTTTTTGTCCTGATTACAAAGTGTTATGTTTGGGACAAATCCAATACAACACATTACTGAGTACCACTCCACATTTTCAAGCATAGAGGTGACAGCATCATGTTATGGGTATGCTTTTAATCGTCCAGGACTGGGGAGTTTTTCAGGATAAAAAATAAATGGAATGAAGCTAAGCACAGGCAAAATCTGAGAGGAAAACCTGGTTCAGTCTGCTTTCCGCCAGGCACTGGGAGATGAATTCACATTTCATCAGGACACTAACCTAAACAACAGTTCAAATCTACACTGGAGTTGCTGACCCAAGAAGACAGTGAATGTTACAGTTTTAACTTAAATCTACTTGAAAATCTATGGCAAGACCTGAAAATGGTTGTCTAGCAGTGATCAACCACCAATTTAACAGAGCTTGAAGAATTTTGAAATGAATAATGGGCAAATGTTTCACAATCCAAAAGTGGAAAGCTCTTAGAGACTTACTCAGAAAGGCTCACAGCTGTAATAACTGCCAAAGGTGCTTCTACAAAGTATTGACTCAGGGGAGTGAATACTTATGTAAATTAGATATTTCTGTATTCCATTTTCAAAAAATATGCTAAAATATCATAAAACATGTTTTCACATTGTCATTATGGGGTATTGTGTGTAGTTGTGGGAGAAAAACAATCAATTAAAATAAATTGAATTCATCTCTCTCCCTCTCTCTCTCTCTCTCTCTCTCTCTGCTATTAACACTTGCATAAGTTAAAACAACAACATTCCAGGCTAATGCTTTAAAAAGCTTGATTTTCTCTCATGTACTTTGTCAACACCTTTCAAACAAATCTGTTTTGACAGGCTGACTAGTACAAGGAGATTTTTCAGTGGAGTGGGTCAGTAATATCTGAGTAGTAAACAAAACTGTCAGAAAATGTAGCCCTTCAAATCCAAAATGAGTGGGATCAGTTCAACAACTGCAGCTATTGAAAATAACAAAAACATCCCATGATATTATATAATTGACAAATCACTGTTATTATCATGAACCCTCTTGTCATTCATTCGGGACATTGCAACCACTTGTAAGCAAACAGTTGTTGTTCTCACTGTCAATTTCACACCAGTAAGTTAAGCACCTCAATTTCCTTTGAAACATGGACAAATTGACAACTATTCTATTATAGCCAGTACTATTCTAAGTACTATTCTCTCGCTGCTAATCTTGGACCAGTGAGTAACACTTTTCTCTCGCTGTCTCTCGGCTATTAAGCTCACTTGAGAAAGTTAGGCCCTGCTAGATAGGTTGTTGTTATTGTGGCCTCCTGTTACTCCCCCCTCCTGTGTTGTTCCCTAGAGCTAGCCAGTTTGTTTGTGTATGTTTACGTCCCAAATGGTACCCTATTCCTTATATAGTGCACTATTTTTTACCAGGACCCGATGGGCCAATAAGTAGTGCACTATATAGGGAAAAGGTTACCATTTAGGATCCAGTCTCTGTGTCTAAAGCCAGTCCTTGGTTCAGGGCAGCCATCTCTCTGAGAGACGGATGGTGTGATGGAGTGCCCAGGGGCCTGGCAGTGAATAAGCATGCTTTACTGTTATAATATCATATGAGCAGGAGTCCACCCCTGGTGCTGGCCTCTCCCTGGCGCACGCTGTGCAAGCGGACATTCCGCGTAATTATTCTCATCCATCACCCGATACAACACAGACGCACATACACACCGTGCCTGGCCGAGGCTGACCAACCAGACAGACAGACGTAGCTGGCGCTCAGACCCGTCTCACAGCGCTCTAGGAATTGTTCTTTTTTCATTCATATGCTACGCAGAAGTCTGTCTCTCTTTTGTTCTCTCTCTCTCTGTCTTTTGCTCCCTCTGTCTTTCTCTTATCTGTGTGGTAACACAATCCCATGTTGTAGCAGGAACACTTCGTTCCATGTATAGTGTTCCTCAAAGCCTATCCCTTTCAGATGTGATTCATACATGTTAGGGGTTCAGATTTAGCCAACATAATGTAGTAATAATAATAAATAAATACATATATATATATATATATATATTCACACTGAGTGTACAAAACATTAGGATCACCTGCTCTTTTCATGACATAGACTGACCAGGTGAATCCAGGTGAAAGCTACGATCCCTTATTGATGTCACTTGTTAAATCCACTTCAATCAGTGTAGATGAAGGGGAGGAGACAGGTTAAAGAAGTAATTTTTTAGACAATTGAAATATGGGTTGTGTATGGTATTAGATGCCAGGCGCACCGGTTTGTGTCAAGAACTGCAACGCTGCTGAGATTTTCAAGCGCAACAGTTTCCTGTGTGTATCAAGAATGGTTCACCACTCAAAGGACATCCAGCCAACTTGACACAACTGTGGGAAGCATTGGAGTCAACATGGGCCAGCATTCTGTGGAATGCTTTCGACACCTTGTAGAGTTCATGGAAGATGTTCTTAATGTTTTCTACACTCACCAGCTAGAGGCAGTGGAATGGTTGTTTTACAGTGTCAGCCATACTAGCAGAGCACCCCTGGAGCAAATTAGGGTTAAGTGCCATGCTCAGGGACACATCAGCAGATTTCGCATCTTGTCAGCTCGGGTATACGAACCAGTGACCTTTCAGTTACTAGCCCAACACACTACCCGCTAGGCTACCTGCCACATGCAGTTGCAATGTACTAATGGTATACGTCTTGGCATGGACATGCTTCTTATATAAGCTTGGTAAATTACAGCACGATGCCAACACATTTTTGCACACCAATTCATACCATAACACATACGTTTATAAAAGAGAATGTGTCAATAAGATGTTATTATAAAATATATAAATCTGACGACTTGCTCCTTTATCGGGCCTAAACGTGTGTGTGTGTGTGTGTGTGTGTGTGTGTGTGTGTGTGTGTGTGTGTGTGTGTGTGTGTGTGTGTGTGTGCAGGTGTGTGTGTGTGTGTGTGTGTGTGTGCAGGTGTGTGTGAGTGTATTGGAAGCCTGGTGTGTTTGTAGACAGCTGGGTTGTGATGTGACCTTCTCTCCCTGGTCATTAGAGGAGCCAAGACGCTGGCACACACACACACATACACTGACTCTATCTGCCCTTATGCCAAGGCCACAAACAAACAGTGATGTGGGCTTAGCTGTGGACATATAAACGGGCGGTTAAAGTGGGATTTTATAGAGCTGATTTTCGATGAGAATTCTAAACGGGAATCTACTCAATGCTTTCACAAGGAGGTTGAACCTCTGTTCCACAAACACATCTCCCCCTTTACAAATCGATAAACAGATATCCTAATCCATGTTAGAGTGCACTTAAGAATGCTCTTTCCACCTTACCGTCTCTGTCTTTCTTTATGCCTCTGTCTGTCCTGAAGTCAACTGACCATCATCAATAGAGGTAGAAAAAACAACAAGGCCTGAGTGGCAGCTGAGTGGGCAGTTCAGCCCTTGCTGCAAGCCACCCTCTGTGGTCCTCTCCACTCCCATGCTGTGTTGAACTGGTGGTGTCAGACCCCACAGTACTGAGCCGTGTATACCTGGGCTGGATTAAAGGAGATATCCCGTTAAAAGTGTCAGCAACACCTCGCTGCCTGGGATGATGGATGGCGGCTTCGCCGGGTGCATAATGCGCTCTAAAGAGGAAAAATCCGCCCCACCCTTTAAAGCGTTGACGCCAATTACAGCTAGGTCTGCCTCTCTGCACACGGACCAGGGTTCTGGAACATTGAGCAGTGAGCCTGCAATGAGGAATGGAATAAGGTTGTGTGTAACATTCCAAACACATATCATAATGTGACAGTATATTTTAACCAGAACCGGCGCCTCCACTTGACAATGCTTCGCTCCAAAAGATTGTCCACTTTGTGGGCGTAGGTGTGGAACCTATTCAGGTAAGTAAATACATTTTGAAAATGTCAAAAAAACGGTGTATTATAAGCTAGCTACAGCAGGCCGCTATGTGTAGGCTAATCACCTGCTAGCCAGCTAGCCAACTTGATATACTATTGCTAAGTGAAATATCATCAGCAAGCTAACTTAATATTAGCTTTTTATCTTGATGCAGGCCTATTTATCATTGTAAATTAAAAACACATGCTCCAAATGCACTTGAAAGAGATTAAATGATTTGCTGCTCCAGCTGTCAGAAAAGGGAGACATTATTATAGTACATTATCAAAGTATTCTCCAGTTCGAGTCCCTAGAGAGGAAAACTATGAAGACAAACAGAGAGATGATACTAGTCAGGACTATCTAAATGTTATATAATGAAGCCTGTTTCTTTGTCATGTTGTCTGTCCTCAGATATGGAGAGCTGTGAAAGCCTGTCTGCAGTTGAAGAGGTCCCAGTGAATGTCCCAAGAGACATCCCTGTATGCCATGGATTGTATGTGTACTTATGATAGAAAATGTTGTATACAATAATACATTTAAAAGTCACAGACAATGTAGGCTACAAACGTATTGCAACTGGAGCAGGCCAATCCTGCTCTTGGAGGTATGATGGGTGTGCACGCTTCTGTTCCAGCCCAGCACTAACATGCCCGAATCAACTTGTCAAACCTAATGAGTTGATAATTGCTGGGCTGGAATAGAAGTCTGCTTACCCAGTGATCAGGGAATAGAGCAAGGTTGGCCACTTCTGGTATGGAGTATTTTTTGTTCACCCAAAATGATTGCTTTAGTAATAGTAACCTACATGCTAAGATGTCGAACATTTACAAAGTTAGCTAATTTATACAGTTTGAAATGATGTGTGGATTCATTCAATGTTGATTCATTGAAGTGAAGTGTTTAAAGATGTTTCAAGATGGACTAGTGTCAACGTTCATTAATCGCAGATCACAATTCTGCAATATAAGGGGTGAAGAGGATTTTTTGGGGGGTCCAGTTAGCTCTCCAATCTGTTCCATTTGATTGTCGTTCTGTCTCAGGATATCAGTCATGTGAACCCATTCTGCAGCTTATCAAAATGACATGCATCACCAATATGCAGTGGCAATTTTAGCGTGTAAATCTTGGTGGGACAAAAAAAAAAAAAAAAAAATTAGACGCATGCGAAGCCACTGCACTTCACAACACAACGCTAAACAGTACATTAAATGCACTATAACAGTGACAAACGGTGCCCACAAACTGTTAGGGCCTACACAAAGCTGTCCTGACAGAGGAGCCTTCCTTTCAGCACCATGTAGTGAAACCTTACCACCAATACATTTGGCTACCAGTAGAGCCTCATCTGGCAGTGAAACAGTTCATTCAGCCACATTTACATGGCTGACTTGCTTAATGCATGCTGTAATTCTGGCAAGCACGTACTTATTCTCCTCTGTCTGTTGGTTGTGAAGGTCATGGCTCGTCTATATGCAGTGTCTAGCTGAGCCACAATGTTAGATTTTTAAAATCCTTAAACCCAGACTTGGACTACAGAAAATAAGGATTGCTTTGCAATGCTCGCAGTTAGCCACTGCTTAATTCCAAACCACTCATTCTTGACTTTGCAATTTCCGACTTATGTAATGTTTATGTAATGGCCGATGAGCACTGAGACATTTTAACCTCAAATTTCTATTCACATGTCAAGGATTTAAAAGTATTTGCCAATAGATCGTCAATGTGATTCATGATGATGACCGCTTATCTAGCTAGCTAGCTGACTAGCTATGATTTTGAAAGTATGTTCACGTGATCAGTCCAATCAAAGCTACGGGAGATATAATGTGATTCGATGCAATTTTATCTGTGGCCAATGGTCTTGAGCCTTCTTGGACAGGCACTTCTACTGAACTGCCTAGCTCTCCCGTAGATTCTGCGGTGACATAAGACCCTTATGAGTAACAGAACCCTGAGCCAATCACGGTGCAACCAGAGAAGATTAACAACGCTTACGCTCTGTGCTTTCACTGGCTGCACCTCCACCACAGAAAGCACTGAGCTAGGTTGAAACAGCTGCATTGGAGCTAGAAAGAGACCAAGTTGGTATGCTGCTTTATTAATTCAAGGAAGAAAATGTCTTACATTGTTTGCTAAACTGATATGTGACAAGAATTAATAACACAATTACATGCAAAACAGGGCAATTTTTTTTGTTGTATCATACTTTTTTTTTAACAGGTGGGGGTCAAAACAGGTGGGGCTCAAAACAGGTGGGTTTCTGCCATGAATGTCTGAGGTCACCACTGACAGTATGATGGCATTACTGGCCTTATGGGCATGTGCAATGCGTCGCTTGTCATTGTACATCTGAAGCAGAGAATTGTTAAACTCACACATAACGTGCATATTGTTGAGCTAGCTATATGTTCTCAATATATAATGATACCAGTAGATAATGTATAGGAGGTTAAGCATAAACCATATTTTCCACATGATTTTTCTGACATTAAATAGTTTAGTCCAAATCCAACCTTTGTATTCTAGGTAATGTACTGTACAGGAAAACAAGGAGCTGACAATTTGTAGGGTAATTAAGTAAAAAATGATAATAATGGGGCATGTGGAGCGTTGTAATTCTACCTTGTTTATTTTCGGAGAAATCAGAAGGTCAATGTCGGAGGAGGAGGATTGCAAAGATTGTTGGTGTTGATAATGGGTGAAGAGAGATTTGCATAGCCACAAGTCAAATCCATAATGTCCCTTACCCAAAGTACCCATTCATGTGCATTTTACATGTAGGCCTATGTATTTGACGGGAAGTAAGCTAGAATCATTAATGTTATGAAACAGGTATAATGAAAAGCCATAAACTATAATGTTAATCATAATGTTAAATTACCATAATCCAATTGGTAGCATATTACATGGGAAAATCATGCTTAGTGTTTCATTTCCAATGTTATGTGTGTTACTGGTGATTTCTATCATTTGGTGGGCAAATTTCACAATTTAATTTAATCAACACGTTCAGAAATAGTGGCTTTGATCACAGTTTTGAGGTTAAGATTGATTGAAATTCATAGCTAGCTAGCTAGCAGAACAAGAAAACATTGTTTTGACAATCTCTCTTCACCCACCATCAACACCAACAATCTCTGCAATCCTTCTCACCTGATTGGTTAACGGCAGCGGTGGCCACATGCTATTTGCATAAAGTAGAGCAGAGATAAACTTTTTCTATCGCTCCACTAGTAGGGTTCTCCACCAACAGGGTTTGTGATGGCAGTCTAAATGTCTTAGACTTCACTCTCTTCAATCAGATATCAAAGGTCAACTGGATTAAAATGTATATAAAAAATCCTCATAGTTTCTGGAATATTACACCTCATTTTGTTTTTCAGAAGTTCGGGAGGCTTCATTTTTTACTACAATGTCCATGTATTGTGGGTAAACTTCCTGTGAAACTGGCGGCTTTTCACAAGCAGGTTTTAATGTTCTGGGCTTTGTTGTATAAACACAAATGTTCACCTCATAAATGTTTTATAGGGAAGAATGGTTCGATATTACATAGAAACAAGATGTTATTTTACCATAAATGGTTCTCGAAAAACATTGTCCTTGTCAACCAATTAGTTATTAGTGGATATCTATTTACGTGGAGAGAATTTATGGAAAGATACAACTTTGAGGTTTCAAGCAAGGAATATGACACTGTTATTAAGCTATACCTAGTGGGATAAAAACTTTACTTCAGAATAATGCATATTTTGGAATATCTCCGATTGTAAGCGAAACAAAGTGTCAAAAAAATGTATTCGCTACATGTATTCTGTATTTGAATTGATATAATGTGGATTCTTTTTATTTTATTTTATTTTTTTATTTCTCATTTCTTTGTGGAATCCCTCTGGCTGTTATGTTTATGTTTTGCATGTTACTGTTAATGAAAAAAACATTTTATTTTTTTTATTTTTTTTTAACTAGTAGGGTTCTCGTCGCTCACCTTCCCACAATCCTCTGCGCATTGCTTCGCGTGCCGCCGTTGACATTTATGGGGGCGGAATTTCGTCTGAGGAATTTGGAATTGGTGAAAACGATACATGAGGTATTTAATGGGATTGAGTGTTTTGTCACAAACGAACAAAGCGAAAATGCACAAAAGCTCATGTGCACGCAGGCAGGTACACAAATTGCATGCACACACACACACACTTGTCGTGTGTCTAGTAGGATGAGATTGTGTTGTAAACCTCAAAACAAACTGTGCATAATAACACTTGTGCCTTCGAGAGCTTTTATATCCATTCAAAATTCACCTATTAAGAAAAAATCTTATGCTACACAAAGATAAATATCATACATTTTTCTAAACAAATCCAATCAGTTAGTTAGATTTATTGCACCCATTACTGAAATAGTTGTTCCAGTTTCAATGGTTTAGGTAGTCTCCTTTACCAGAGTTCCTTACCCTGGTAGTCATTTTGAATGCAGGTTGCGGTTGAACCATTGTGTTAGGGTAAAACTAGGCCATCAAAGTAAGGCCTTATGATACATGTGCTGTAACATTAAAGGAACATTTGTAATGTTTTACATTTGCCTTGGTATCCATTAAGTGAATGTCATAGTCTTCTAAGTGAAAATAATTCAACAACCATCTCTCTGTCACTAACAAATAGAGTCATGGGTGGCAACTCTCCAATTCACTCGAAAAGAAAAGACACCTTGGGAAATATGCAAATTAGGGTTTACAACATATAGGGTTGATACACCCAAAATCACTTTCTGTAAGTGTTTTTGCATAACACTAATAGAAGTTAACTCAAAATGAACACTAGTGTTGAATAGAAATAACACTGTGAGTGTTAATTACCCCATAGTGTTCAATTTGAGTAAGACTGGCAAGTGTAATACAGTGTTAATGTTTTACACTATGAAGTGTTACATTAACACTCAAAATGTAACACTCTAATCAGAGTTGTTTTAACACTCTCTAGAGTGGCACCATATGTTATCTGAGGTAGTGTTCTCTAAGTGTTAATTTAACACTGCAAAATGTACTGTGTACAGTGTGTCCTTTCTGGGGGCTTCTGCAGCAGTGAGATTTCATGCTTAGCTATCTGCCATCTTAGTTTGCTGTTTATCTCTCACCAGACAGGCCCTATACACATAGGCCTTCCAGGCTCCAGACACACACACACACACACACACATGGATGCCTTCTGGATGTTGCGACCAGATAAAGAAGTAATCAAACCGTCAGATTTATGTCATTAATAATAACATCTTATTTACACTTTTCCTTTTCCCTCCTCTCTCCTCTTTTCCCTCTTCTCCGAACAGCCTTGGTGTGACATTAACAACTATTTATTATTTATCAAATTCAGTTATTTATAAGTCTGCATCCCAATGGCACCATATTCCTATAGTGTACTACTCAAATGTAGTGCTCAATATATAGGGAATAGATTGCCAGTGGGAAGCAACCTAAATTAATCTCAGTGCTTTCCCCACAAATAAAGTTCGATTTTTCTTCTGTTGATAATCATGTTATTTGGAGAGTTTATTGTGATATCCCTGCCATCTATTGCTCTCTGATCGTGTCCCCTGTTGGGATGTGAAGCGGGTAGCTGTTTGGTGGGATGCTGTCAGGGAGCAGTGGAATGGCTTTGGAATGTTAAATGGACATGGTCATTACTGCCACATTGTTGGATGAATGGATGAATGGATGGATGGATGGGTGGATGGATGGATGGATGGATGGATGGATAGAGGTATGGACCTCTCTTTGTGCATGGGGGCATTGTCATGCTGAAACAGGAAAGAGAATTTCCCAAACTGTTGCCACAAAGTTGGAAGCACAGAATCGTCTAAAATGTCATTGTATGCTGTAGCATTAAGATTTCACTTCACTGGAACTAAGGGGCCTAGCCCAAACGATGAAAAACAGCCCCAGACCATTGTTCCTCTTCCACCAAACTTTACAGTTGGCACTATGCATTCGGGAACGTAGCGTTCTCCTGGCATTCGCCAAACCCAGATTCATCAGTTGGACTGCCAAAAGGTGAAGTGTGATTTATCACTCCAGAGAAAGCGTTTCCACTGCTCCAGAGTCTAATGGCGGTGAGCTTTACACCACTCCAGTCAACGTCTGGCATTGCACATGGTGAATCTTAGGCTTGTGTGTGGCTGCTTGGTCATGGAAACCCATTTCATGAAGCTCCCGATGAACAGTTTGTAAAGCTGACGTTGCTTCCGAAGGCAGTTTGGAACTCGGTACTGAGTGTTGTAACCGAGGACAGAGACTATACAGACTATACAGTTCCGTTCTGTGAGCTTGTGTGGCCTACCACTTTACGGCTGAGCCATTGTTGCTCCTAGACATTTCCACTCCACAATAAAAGCCCTTATAGTTGACAGAGGCAGCTTTAGCAGGGCATCAATTTTACAAACTGACTTGTTGAAAAGGTGGCATCCTATGATGGTGCCACATTGAAAGTCACTGAGCTCTTCAGTAAGGCCATTCTACTGCCAATGTTTATATGGAGATTGCATACACCTGTCAGCAACGGGTGTGGCTGAAATAGCCGAATTCACTAATTTGAAGGTGTGTCCACGTACTTTTGTATATATAGTGTAGATGGATGGATGGACGATTGAACAAATCCTATTTCTGGGTTGCTATCACGATTTGTTTAGGTCCAAGGTGACACACAATACACTATAACATAATTAGTATACAATACACACATTATTAAACACACACCCAGGTGATGAGTGATTATGCAGATTTGTCCAGGGTGTAAAGTGTTAAGTGCTAGCCTATTTGTAAACTCAGCTGACTTATGTAAACCTGAGGGGAGGCCTCTTCAAAGGCTTCAGTTCCAACAGCAGCTATTAAAGGCTTGTTAGGAGCCGTGTTGCTATTAAGTGTGTGTGTGTTTGTGTGTGTGTGTGTGTGTAGACACAATCTCCTTCTCTCCTTCTCTCTACCTCTCCCTAATGTTCCCTCCATCTCTAATCCTTGGAGAGATTACGAATGCAAATAAATTCATCCAACTAATTATGCTTGATGAAAACAAGTGAAGGTCGGAAGCCTGGTTGTGGCTTTGGAAGACAGCGGCAAATTATTTTCCTCTCAGTAGCTATACCTATGTGAGGCCCTAATCTTCACAGTGCCTGACGAAAAGACTGTTTGTGTTCCAAATGGCACCCTATGGGCCCTGGTTGAAAGAAGTGCACTAAATAGGTAATTGTGTGCCTTTTGAGACGTATTCAGTGTCGCCATGGTACCTATTGCTGTGTCAACAGTCATGGTGTTACCATGGTATTACAGTCACCGTGTCATGCCCCCTGTCACAAGTCCCAATTATGCCCTGACGGTGTAGAGATATGAAGGACAGGCCCGGTTTCCCAAAAGCATCTTAAGGCTAAGTTTTTCGTTAGATCCTTCGCAGAAGCATCGTTAGATCTCAGAGTTGTTTCCCAAAACCATCGTTATTAATGTTGCACTTTTTAAAAAAAAGCTCGTCATCTAATGCCTGCCTGCCTCAGACCAACCGTAGAACTGCTAAGTGCGTTGTAAGATGCTTTTTTTGCCCTCCCGCGTCACTTTATACACAGAAGATCTCGGCTAAACATAGAATCAGATTGTTTATCCGTCTCTCTGTGACCGCTGATAACATCAGAGCAAAGTTGACTAGAAAAACAATGTTGACAATGTCTTTGCAATTGATACAGACAAGCGACATAAAAAGATGCTTGAAATGAAAATCGAGATGACTACATTGAAATATAAAGAGTAGGCTATAGGCTTATTTCAATCGTATTGAAATACATTTAACGTTCAACCAATTTTTTGTTATGTTTTGTTACTTGTATGCCACTGTCTGTAATTTGTCTTAATATGTTGCACGATGTGTAGCCTAAAGTGCACAATGATGTGCCAAATCAGTGATTTTGTGAATTTTTATTGGGTAAGCATTAGAATAAGCCGCCTCAATATTTGCAGCCGTAGGTGGTAAAATTTCTCTATGAGCTGATCTGTCATCAGTATTGTGAAATAATTGTAAGGTTAACGTAAGATTTGAATGGTTAAGCTGATCCGAGAGCAGTGCTCCCTTTCTTTCGATCCTATCAGTATGCTCCAACGATGAACTTAGCGACCGTTGTCTCTGCGGGGTGTTTTGGGAAACGCATGTTACACCTTCGTCCATTGTAGGAGCGATGCATTGTTAAAACACTCTTAGGCCTAAATTCTATCTCCCAGGTGAAGTGCCGGTGTGTCAGTGTGTGTCAGATTTGGACTGATCTCAGGGAGTGGTTACATAACTCCTGTCTGCATCCCAAGTTGTATCCCATTCCCCCACTATATAGGGAATAGGCCCTGGTTAAAGAGGTGCTCTATATAGGAAATAGGGTGCCATTAGAGATAGAACCGGTGAGAGGAGGACCAGGAGGTCCTATTGGTCATGTATGCTGATGTGATAGAGATTGGAGGCCTCTCTATAACGCGTTCTTCTGTTGTGTTGACCTGTTTTCTATCAGCACCATCAATTACAGCCCAGAGAAGCTGGTACCGTTGTGTTTCCTAGAGTGAAAATACCACAGTCACTCAGTCGTGGTGAGGACACGCACATACACACATGCACACACACACACACGCACTCGCGCATGCGCCACCCAGTCGGTGAGGACATAACACAATGACAGAAAGTTCAAGGGCATTCAGGGACATTCGTCCATTACCTCCTCTAACCCTCCTGGAGAATTGGTCACTTTCCATTGAGAGTGAAGGAAACACAACAAAGGTAATTTCGGTGTTAGGGAAAGAGATATCCACTCCATGTGCCGCGGTAGTCATTCAGGTACTATTGTAGTATAAAAGAGGCAGAGGATGCATCCCAAATGGCTCCCTATTCCCTAGCTAGTGCGTTACTATTGAGCCTGTGAGTCCTTGGTCGCTGGTCAAAAGTGGTGTACTATAAAAAAGAATAGGGTGGTATTTGGGACTCAGAACAGAGAGAGCACACTGTAACAGCCGTGGTTCTCTCTCTCAGCGCAGCTATTAGACCTGTAGCAGTGGGTGGCCTGATCTCTCACAAGCCTTTTCCTTACTGCTGGAATCAATCTCTTCCCATTAGAGAAAGGTACACAGCCCATGTGGGAACTGCTTGTTGCTTTTAATTTGTGAACCGCTGAGTGAATGTTTTCCCTTCCCCGCCAAGGGCTTTGTCAACCTCCTTTCTCATCTGAGTTCTGTGGCTGTAAGCCTGTTACCTCTTGGCTGTCTGCGATCTCACACACACACACACACACACACACACACACACACACACACACACACACACACACACACACACACACACACACACACACACACACACACACACACACACACCCTCTTGTCCCCTTCTCTCTGCCCCTGACAATATGACTTGCTGGTGCTCTTTTCATTTGCCAGGGAGGGAGATCTTATTAAGAGCATATAATTCCCCCTGGGGTTCTCTGGCATCTCCTTGATTAAGGGGTAGGAAGCATTCGTTTTTTCTCACCAAAATAACAACACAGTGTGGTCAAAGACTTAGTTGTAGTCACGATCTAGGTTACCTACAACTACAAACATAGTTATGTTTTAGCGTTTTTAGATATCAACTTAGTTCCAGGTATCTTCGGAACTACCCACAATGCACTATTTCTCAATGTCATATGAAGAACAGGTTCTACCTAGCTGGTTCCAGCTGGCTAAATTTAGCTCCCAGCCATCCTAGCATGTAACTACATTCCAAATGAATTGTTGGCGCTGGTGAGCTATTATGTACATCCACAAAGAAAAAAAAACATATAAATCCATGCAAAACACTGCATCTCCTCTTCTCCTGTGCGTTTGGTAGTAGTGGTAGTCGAGCGAGTAACTGAGTGTTGCAGTAGTAGTTTTCCGTCGTTTGTAACTAGTGTAGTAATACCCACATAGTGTAGTAATACCCTCATAGTGTAGTAATACCCTCATAGTGTAGTAATACCCTCATAGTGTAGTAATACCCACATAGTGTAGTAATACCCTCATAGTGTAGTAATACCCTCAGAGTAGTAATACCCATATAGTGTAGTAATACCCATATAGTGTAGTAATACCCGCATAGTGTAGTAATACCCACATAGTGTAGTAATACCCACATAGTGTAGTAAAACCCTCATAGTGTAGTAATACCCTCATAGTGTAGTAATACCCATAAGGCGGCACCCAATTGGCCCAGCATTGTCCGGGTTTGACCGGTGTAGGCCTTCATTGTAAATAAGAATTTGTTCTTAACTGGCTTGCCTGGTTATATAAAGGTTAAATGAAATAGTAGTAATACCCACATTTATTTTTGTATTTATTTTATTTCACCTTTATTTAATCAGGTAGGCTAGTTTGAACAAGTTCTCATTTACGATTGCGACCTGGCCAAGATAAAGCAAAGCATTTCGACACATACAACAACACAGAGTTACACATGGAATAAATAAACATAGTCAATAATACAGTAGGAAAATGCAAGTGAGGAAAGACAAGGGAGGTAAGGCAATAAATAGGCCATGGTGGCGAAGTAATTACAATATAGCAATTAAACACTGGAATGGTAGATGAGCAGAAGATGAATGTGCAAGTGGAGACACTGGGGTGCAAAGAGCAAGATAAATAAATAAATACAGTATGGGGATGAGGTAGTTGGATGGGCTATTTACAGATGGGCTATGTACAGTTGCAGTGATATGTGAGCTGCTCTTACAGCCAGTGCCTAAAGCTAGTGAGGGAGATATGTGTCTCCAGGTTCAGTGATTTTTGCAGTTTGCCAACGAGAGCGTACAGTTCACAGTGGTGGGTAGTATGTGGAGCTTTGGTGACAAAACGGATGGCACTGTGATAGACTGCATCCAATTTGTTGAGTAGAGTGTTGGAGGCTATTTTGTAAATAACATCACCGAAGTTGAGGATCGGTAGGATGGTCAGTTTTACGAGGGTGGTCAGGTTTACGAGGGTATGTTTGGCATCATGAGTGAAGGATGCTTTGTTGCGAAATAGGAAGCCGATTCTATATTTAATTTTGGATTGGAGATGTTTAATGTGAGTCTGGAAGGAGAGTTTACAGTCTAACCAGAAACCTAGGTATTTGTAGTTTCCCACATATTCTGAGTCAGAACCGTCCATAGTAGTGATGCTGGACGGGCGAGCAGGTGCAGGCAGCGATCAGTTGAAGAGCATGCATTTAGTTTTACTTGCATTTAAGAGCAGTTGGAGGCCACGGCAGGAGAGTTGTATGGCATTGAAGCTCGTCTGTAGGTTAGTTAACAGTGTCCAAAGAAGGGCCAGAAGTATACAGAATGGTGTCGTCTGCGTAGAGGTGGATCAGAGAATCACCAGCAGCAAGAGGGACATCATTACTGTATACAGAGAAAAGAGTCGGCCAGAGAATTGAACCCTGTGGCACCCCCATAGACACTGCCAGAGGCCCTCTGATTTGACACACTGAACTCTATCAGAGAAGTAGTTGGTGAACCAGGCGAGGCAATCATATTGAGAAACCAAGGCTGTTGAGTCTGCCGATAAGAATGTGGTGATTGACAGAGTCGAAAGCCTTGGCCAGGTCGATGAATACGTCTGCACAGTATTGTCTCTTATCGATGGCGGTTAGGATATCGTTTAGGACCTTGAGCGTGGTTAAGGAGCACCCATGACCAGCTCTGAAACCTGACTGCATAGCGGAGACGGTACGGTGGGATTCGAAATGGTCGGTAATCTGTTTGTTAACTTGGCTTTCGAAGACCATAGAATGGCAGCGTAGCATAGATATAGGTTTGTCGCAGTTTTGGTCTAGAGTGACTCCCCCTTTGAAGAGGGGGATGCTGCTTTCCAATCTTTGGGAATCTCAGACGATACGAAAGAGAGGTTGAACAGGCTAGTAATAGGGGTTGCAACAATTTCGGCAGATAATTTTAGAAAGAGAGGGTCCAGATTGTCTAGCCCGGCTGATTTGTAGGGGTCCAGATTTTGCAGCTCTTTCAGAACATCGGCTATCTGGTTTTGGGTGAAGGAGAAATGGGGGAGGCTTGGGCGAGGTCCTGCACCCCGCAGCGCTGTTGACTGGGGTAGGGGTAGCCAGGTGGAAAGCATTGCCAGCCGTAGAAAAATGTTTATTGAAATTCTCAATTATAGTGGATTTATCGGTGGTGACAGTGTTTTCGAGCCTCAGTGCAGTGGGCAACTTCGAGGAGGTGCTCTTATTCTCCATGGACTTTACAGTGTCCCAGAACTTTTTTGAGTTTGTGCTACAAGGTGCACATTTCTGCTTGAAAAAGCTAGCCTTGGCTTTCCTAACTGCCTGTGTATTGACTCCAAACGTCTCCGAAAAGTTGCATATCACAGGGGCTATTCGATGCTAATGAAGAACGCCACAGGATGTTTTTGTCCTGGTCAAGGGCAGTCAGGTCTGGAGAGAACCAAGGGCTATGTGTGTTCCTTGTTCTACATTTTTTGAATGGGGCATGCTTATTTAAGATGATGAGGAAGGCACTCTTAAAGAATAACAGTCATCCTCTACTGACGGGATGAGGTCAATATCCTTCCAGGATACCCAGGCCAGGTCAATTAGAAAGGCCTGCTTGCTGAAGTGTTTTAGGGAGCGTTTGACAGTGATGAGGGGTGGTCGTTTGACCACAGACCCATTACGGATGCAGGCAATGAGGTAGTTATCGCTGAGATCTTGGTTGAAAACAGCAGAGGTGTATTTGGAAGGCAAGTTGGTTAGGATGATATCTATGAGGGTGCCCGTGTTTACAGTTTTGGGGTTGTACCTGGTAGGTTCATTGATAATTTGTGTGAGATTGAGGGCATCAAGCTTAGATTGTAGGATGGCCGGGGTGTTAAGCATGTCCCAGTTTAGGTCACCTAGCAGCATGAGCTCTGAAGATAGATGGGGGGCAATCAGCTAACTTTAGCTGGCTGTCTTGCTGGCTAAGATAACTGGTTAGATGGTGTTATATATTTCCAAACGTTTGGTTTACTTTAATGTAGGCTTAAGCTAGGTGTTGATAGCAACTGGCTGACTCACACAGTGCTAACATAACGTTAGCAGGATGGTAAGGCTAGTGTTAGCAGGCTAGTAGGGCTAATGTTAGTTGCAACCTGGCAAAGCTGATTACATTCATAACACAGGAGGTTAACACCTTAATTGGAGAGGACAGGCTCGTGGTAATGCCTGGAGTGGAATCAGTGGAATGGTATCAAATACATCAAACACATGGTTTCCATTCCATTGCTCCGTTCCATCCATTAATTTGAGCCGTCCTGCCCTCAGCAGCCTCCACTGATTCATCAGTATTTGCTTGTAAGTTGGCAGAACATTTAATTGAAACCACCAGTCATGAGTGCAAACGATTTGGTTTAATTTGAAGTTTATTTCTGTTGGAATTAACACTATAGGGAAAAGGCTGGTCCTCCATATTATGCCACAACCACAAATATTTTTTTCCGCCATGACTTTGGCATTCTTCGGAATTCTGATCAGTTTTATGTAATAACTCAAAAAATAGAAAAGTGAGGTGTAACTTTGCATTGGGACTTTTGATACGTGTTTGGGAACCCTGGTCTGAGGGACCTGTCAGCCCTAAGAGAAATTCAGGAGAGAGGTCACATCTGCTTGCAGTAACACAGAGAGCAGCAGACATAGAAATATAATTATAGAATGTCAATTCGCATTCAGTCAATGTTCTCTGATTCCATAATTCTATATTCATTATCAGGGGAATTCTGTCTGTCAGGATGGAGCATTGCTGGGCTGGCTCATGGTGCACTTTACATGTAAACAGCACCATGAGAGCTGCTGCTTAAAGATGGGGCAATGTGGTGGCAGGTGCATTTCCCTGCCAGACTTCTCTCTCTCTCTCTCTCTCTCTCTTACTCACACACACTCACACACTCACACACACTCACACACACTCACACACACTCACACACACTCACACACACTCACACACACTCACACACACTCACACTCTCACACTCTCACACTCTCACACTCTCACACTCTCACACTCACACACTCTCACACTCTCACACTCTCACACTCTCACACTCTCACACTCTCACACTCACACACTCACACACTCACACACTCACACACTCTCACACTCTCACACTCTCACACTCTCACACTCTCACACTCACACACTCACACACTCACACACTCACACACTCTCACACTCTCACACTCACACACTCTCACACTCTCACACTCACACTCACACACTCACACTCTCACACTCTCACACTCTCACACACACACACACACACACACACACACACACACACACACACACACACACACACACACACACATATATATATATATATATATATATATATATATCACCGGTGCAGGGGCCCGCCATTTCAGGGCACTCCAGCAATTCAGGGGAGATGTTGCCGACTGTGCTGACTTGTAGTCCTGCATGTTCCTTTGTCAGACAGTCAGAGTGAGCTAGAGAGGGTAGCAGAATAGGTCATTAAGGAGTGGTAGACATCAGGGAGGGTGAGAGATACACACAGTCATCACTATGTCTGCCCCCGAGGTCTAACAAAGAACATAAACTCTGCTTCATACATCTTCTTTATACATGTTACACACCTGTACAAATACCTACTTACTGCCTATGTCCCTCAATGCCTAGTTACACTGTAAAAAACGTGTTTTTACGGTAACTTACTGGCAGCCAGTTACCTGTAAATTACTGTAAAAAAGGTACAGTACAGTATGTACTGTTAAATTTTGGTTTATCAGTACATTAGTGGAAATAAAGCATTAGAGCCGTAGACGTTCATTTTCCAACGGTGAAAAGTTTAATTGGTATATGGATTAACACTGTAAGAATGTACATTTTTAACACTAGGAGTGTTAAGGGCACAACACTGCTTAGTGTTTTTTTCAAATCTGAACAATGCTAAAATGTTATCTGTCTAAACTGTGCAGTGTAAAATAAATCTACACTTTAAAAACTGTTGATTTAACACTTTTTAAGTGGGACCTATATATACAGGGCCTTCGGAAAGAATTCAGACCCCTTGACCTTTTCCAGATTTTGTTACCTTACAGCCTTATTCTAAAAATGGATTAAATATATACAAATTCTCAGCAATCTACATACAACACCCCATATTTACAAAGTGAATGCAGGTTTTTGGAAGCTTAGAAAAAAAAACAGAAATACCTTATTTACATAAGTATTCAGATCATTTGCTATGAGACTCGAAATTGAGCTCAGGTGCATCTTGTTTCCATTGATCATCCTTTAGATGATTCTACAACCTGAGTCCACCTGTGGTAAATTCTGTTGATTTGACATGATTTGGAAATGCACACACCTGTCTACATGAGGTCAAAGGAATTGACCGTAAAGCTCTGAGACAGGATTGTGTAGTGGCAGAGATCTGGGGAAGGGTACCAAAAAGAACACAAAGAACACAGTGGCCTCCATTCTTAAATGGAAGAAGTTTGGAACCACCAAGACTCTTCCTACAGCTGAAGAGTCTTGGTGGTTCCTGAGCAATCGGTGGGGAGAAGGGCCTTGGTCAGGGAGGTGACCAAGAACCCAATGGTCACTCTGTCAGAGCTCTAGAGTTCCTCTGTGGAGATGGGAGAACCTTCCAGAAGGACAACAATCTCTGCAGCACTCCACCAATCAGGCCCGATGGAAGCCACTCCTCAGTAAAAGGAACATGACAGCCCGCTTGGAGTTTGACAAAAGGCACCTAAAGACTCTCAGACAATGAGAAACAAGATTCTCAGGTCTGATGAAACCAAGAGTGAACTCTTTGGCATGAATGCCAAGCGTCATGTCTGGAGAAAACCTGGCAACATCCCTACGGTGAAGCATGGTGGTGACAGCATCATGCTGTGGGGATGTTTTTCAGAGGCAGGGACTGGGAGACTAGTCAGGATCGAGGCAAAGATGAACGGTGCAAAGTACAGAGAGATCCTTCAAGAAAACCTGCTCCAGAGCGCTTAGGACCTCAGACAGAGGCAAAGGTTCACCTTCCAACAGGACAACGACCCTAAGCACACACAACGTTGGAGTGGCTTCAGGACAAGTCTCTGAATGTCTTTGAGTTGCCCAGTCAGTACCTGGACTTGAACCTGATCAAACATCTCTGGAGAGACCTGAAAATAGCTGTGCTGCAACTCTCCCCATCCAACCTGACAGAGCTTGAGAGGATCTGCAGAGAAGAATTGGAGAAACTCCCCAAATACAGGTGTGCCAAGCTTCTAGCGTCATACCCAAGAAGACTTGATGCTGTAATTGCTGCCAAAGATGTTTCAACAAAGTACTGAGTAAAGTGTCTGAATACTTATGTAAATGTGACATTTCAGCAAACATTTCTAAAAACCTGTTTTTGCTTTGTCATTATGGGGTATTGTGTGTAGATTGACGAGGGGGTAAAAACAATTTAATCAATTTTAGAATAAGGATTTTAACTCGCCGTGTGCTGAATCCCAATAATTATTTTGTACTGTGTACCTTTAGCTCTGTGTGTCTCTACCACTCTCCACCTCAAACATCCGTCCACATCCCTTCTACCTCCCCATCCTCTTGTCCCCCCCGGGCCTGTCTTCATCTGGGCTGATCGTGTTTCTGTGTGCTCTTGACGAAACAGGCTGGTGCATTACAAGAGGAATCTGTGGCTGTAACCTGTGCCAAACACCTTGTCACAGAAGCATTGTAGAGAACAATAGTCTCAGTGTGGAGAGGCCCTCTCTGCTCCTCTCTCGCAGCATGCCCTGAGCATCACACGTCTCAACCACCAGCCATTACACTGAGGTCAGACTCTGGCTGTGTCTGAAATGGCATCTTTTTCCCTTATAGTGCATTAGGTTTGGTCAGAAAAAGTAGAACACAATCTAGTGAATAGGATACCATTTCAAACGAAGCTTCTCTCTCTCTCAGAGAGACCAATCAACCAGGCCTCACCTGACTATGGGTCAAGGTGCAGTGGCAAGGGTGGAATTGTCTGGTAGTTTGGGAAGTGTCGCTGACGTGTCATGTTCGGGATTGCAAAGTAATATCTGTATGACAATGATCCATCACTGTAGCTAAGTTATGTGTAGTCACAGACGGTAGAAGTGGACTGGGTGTTCTATTGCAGTCCATGACTGTTCTACACTATACATTTATGCTGCTCTTATACTAACGTTAACCCATTCCATGAAATATTGTTTACCATATTAGCAACGAAGTAGCAAACCTTCACAAGCTACTGGGGAATCCACACACGCCAGTAGCCGGACGCCGCTCTGGTCTGGTGGAAGTGTCGCCGCCGTGTCGGCTCTCCACAGCCAACTGGCCGGTGCTCGGCAGGGTACCATCCCCGACGGGGTCTCCCCCTTCCCTGGAAAACGAAGCTGTTCTCGACTCAACCAACCAACCAACCATGGAGATGTGTCACTCGCCGTGGAAGTTGAAGTAAGCGTCCTCTGGCAACGGGGGTCTCCTTGGAGATGTTGAGCCCGACCTGACACAGACCAGAAACGGCTTTGCCGCTCTGGATCCAGAGGTTCCAGCGCCTTCTTCATTTGGGGCTTCCCATTCAAGATCGGATCTGGAAGTACCTGCGTCTTCGTCCTCTGTCCTGTCTTCCTCTCCAGTCTCCTCTCTACCTCGGGTTCAGATCCCCGGAGCTCCCACCCTCATCAGACCGTGAGGCTGCCATTTAACATAGCCAGCTGTCATCATAGGCAGCTCTATGGTGAGAAACATCTCGGTTCACAAGGCAAAAACCCTGTGCTACCCACGAGCACGAGTACAGGATATCACAAGGCTGCTCCTGACTGTTCTATGACAGATGCTGGGAGCTGACACTGTTGTCGTCCATGTGGGGTCAAACGACATCAGGAGGGCTAGCTCAGAACATCTGAAAGTGGATTTTAAAGAACTAATTTTAGAATTAAAATACTCCAAAAAACAGCCAATCATTTCAGGTCCAGTACCATCGTTGGACCGTGGGTGTGAAAGATTCAGCAGGCTACTGGCAAAACACATCTGGCTAAAAGATTATTGTAGCTCTGCTGGAGTCACTTGTATAGATAACTTTGACACCTTCTGGAAACAGAAGATACTCTACAGGAATGACAGAGTCCATCCAAATCATCTTGTCTCCTAGACTCTTCCAAGGCTGCGTTGAAACAATGACTTATCAATGACCCAAGACCAGCTCAGTTAATCCCTACCATTGTGACAATGAGTCGGCATAATGCTGCATTCAATATACATTATTCTAGGGGTGTTGGCAGACACAATGTAAGTAGCTTAATTTATGTCCCCCTAATTTCCCTGAATACCTCTGTTGTATGCAGTAATCATGAGCCTATGAACCAGAGTTACACTGTTAGCACTGAGGCGGTGTGCCATAGTAGGAAGACCTCTCGGCTCCAATACAAATAACATGAGCAAGTCTACTTCTGATAAGCTTCCCAGTAAAGCATTAAAAACAATCAAGCATCCCAGAAAAGTGCTACAAATAGCCATATTACATTTACATTTACATTTAAGTCATTTAGCAGACGCTCTTATCCAGAGCGACTTACAAATTGGTGCATTCACCTTATGACATCCAGTGGAACAGCCACTTTACAACAGTGCATCTAAATCTTTTAAGGGGGGGGGGGGGGGGTCAGAAGGATTACTTTATCCTATCCTAGGTATTCCTTAAAGAGGTGGGGTTTCAGGTGTCTCCGGAAGGTGGTGATTGACTCCGCTGTCCTGGCGTCGTGAGGGAGTTTGTTCCACCATTGGGGGGCCAGAGCAGCGAACAGTTTTGACTGGGCTGAGCGGGAACTGTACTTCCTCAGTGGTAGGGAGGCGAGCAGGCCAGAGGTGGATGAACGCAGTGCCCTTGTTTGGGTGTAGGGCCTGATCAGAGCCTGGAGGTACTGAGGTGCCGTTCCCCTCACAGCTCGGTAGGCAAGCACCATGGTGCTTGCCTACGGAGCTGTGAGGGGAACGGCACCTCAGTACCTCCAGTACCTCAGTACCTCCATATTAACATATGCAGCATATGCAGTCCATGATGTCAATAACTTGCTTGTAGCAGATGACATTCATAATCTGAGTATCTCTGAAACTCACTAACATAATACCTTTGATGATACAGTGGTACTAGCAATACATGGTTAGAACATTTACAGAAAAGACAGAAATGCCAACGGGGGTGGTGTTGCGGTCTGTAGAAAGAACCACGTTCATATAAAGGTTAGCGACGATCTAATGTTAAATACTGTTGAAGTAATATGACTACAGGTTCATCTGCCTCACCTAAAGCCCGTTCTGGTGGGAAGCTGCTATAGACCACCAACTGCTAACAGTCAGTATCTGGATAATATGTGTGAAATGCTTGATCATGTATGTGACATCAACAGAGAAGTATATTTTCTGGGTGATTTTAAATATCGACTGGCTGTCCACTCAAGAAAAATCTTCAAACTGTAACCAGTGCCTGCAGCCTGGTTCAGGTTGTCAGTCAATCTACCAGGGTATTTACAAACAGCACAGGAATGAAATCATCAACACGTATTGATCACATCTTTACTAATCCTGCAGACATTTGATTTAAAGCAGTATCCAAATCCATAGGATGTAGTGATCACAATATAATAGTCATATCTAGGAAAACTAAAGTTCCAAAGGCCGGGCCTAATATTGTGTATAAGAGGTCACGCAATACGTTTTGTAGTGATTCATATGTTGATTATGTAAACAATATTTGCTGGTCTGTGGTGTGTAATGAGGAGCAACCAGACGCTGCACTTGACACATTTCTGAAATTGCTTATTCCAGTTAATAATAAGCATGCAGTCATTAAGAAAATGACTGTAAAAACTGTTAAATCCCCTTGGATTGATGAGGAATTTAAGAATTTTATGGTTGAGAGGGATGAGGCAAAAGGTATAGCAAATAAATCTGGCAGCTCAACTGATTGGCAAGCGTACTGCAAATTAAGAAATCATGTGACTAAGCTAAATAAAATGTAAATAAACTATACTATGAAACAAAGATGAACTAGATAAAGAATGATAGTAAAAAGCTTTGGAGCACCTTAAATGACATTTTGGGGAGAAAAGCCAACTCGGCTCCTTCATTCATTGAATCAGATGGCTCATTTATCACAAACCTCACTGATATTGCCAACTACTTTAATGACTTTTTCATTGGCAAGATAAGCAAACTTAGAGATGACATGCCAGCAACAAATGCTGACACTACACATCCAAGTATATCAGACCAAATTATAAAAGACAAGAATTGTACTTTTGAATTCCGTAAAGTCAGTGTGGAAGAGGTGAAAAATTATTGTTGTCCATCAACAATGACAAGCCACCGGGGTCTGACAATCTGGACGGAAAATAACAGAGGATAATAGCGGACGATATTGCCACTCCTATTTCCCACTTCTTCAAGTTAAGCCTACTAGAAAGTGTGTGCCCTCAGGCCAGGAGGGAAGCTAAAGTAATTCCGCTACCCAAGAATAGTAAAGCCCCCTTTGCTAGCTCAAATAGCCGACCAATCAGCCTGTTACCGACCCTTTGTAAACTTCTGGAAAAAATGGTGTTTGACCAGATACAATGCAGTTTCACAGGAAACAAATTGACAACAGACTTTCAGCACGCTTATAGGCAAGGACACTCAACAAGCACAGCGCTTGCACAAATGACTGATGATTGACAGAGAAATTGATGATACAATTATTGTGGGGGCTGTCTTGTTAGACTTCAGTACAACTTTGACATTAACGATCATAGTCTGCTGCTGGAATAACGTACACTACCATTCAAAAGTTTGGGGTCACTTAGAAATGTCCTTGTTTTTGAAAGAAAAGCACATTTTTTGTCCATTAAAATAACATTAAATTGATCAGAAATACAGTGTAGACATTGTTAGTGTTGTAAATTACTATTGTAGCTGGAAATGACAGATTTCTTGCTCCCTCTGCTGTTTCCTGAAGTCCACGATCATCTCCTTTGTTTTGTTGACGTTGAGTGAGAGGTTGTTATCCTGACACCACACTCCGAGAGCCCTCCGAGAGCCCTCACCCTGTAGTCTGTCTCGTCGTTGTTGGTAATCAAGCACACTACTGTTGTGTCGTCTGCAAACTTGATGATTGAGTTGGAGGCATGCATGGCCACGAAGTGATGGGTGAACAGGGAGTACAGGAGGGGGCTGAGCACGCACCCTCGTGGGTCCTCAGTGTTGAGGATCAGCGAAGTGTAGATGTTGTTTCCTACAGACCGCAAAGCCGACAGTCAGTATTCCCTTAAGACCGCGACAGTAAAGGAACCTATGGGATTAGTTGCTGAAGCATGCGGGGCATGTGAATTTCTTTTTTCTCTCCCAGGTATGGTATGGGAGCAGAGACAGAGATGGTCAGACAGCAAGAATGGGATTTGAAACAGTTTAAATAATTTGCAATGGCATTCTAAGAAGGCTGCGTTTCCCTCTTTCCTCCCTCTCCTCCATATTGATAATGACCAGGCCACATCCCCAGCTCCCCTTGGGGTACTATTACAGTATGTCATCTCTTAGTGAGACACTGAAAAGACAAAGGCTTCCTCGGGGCAAATGGTTCCTCACAGAACTTCAAGGCATCCTTGCCAGTCGACAATTAACCTCTAAGTGGGTATAGAGACGACAACTCATGGAGCTCCAGCTCTTATTGTGTGAGGGGGGAGAGAACAGGCAGTTCTTACCTAAGTCAGAGCCTAAGAGCCCAGGGAGGAGCAACACTGATAGGCTACTGTAGGTGTTTCCCAGTGACAATCAGCAAGACAGTCTGCCAACCTGCCAGCCAGCCAGCTAACCCCTTTCTTCAGTCCCCTGATTCATATGACAGTTGTTTCCCATAGCCAGCCAGCCCCTCCTCAGAGTCCTCAGGGTTCATGTGTCTCTTTCTCTCCATGGGATCCCACCTCCCTTTCACAGCCAGTCTCTTTATTAGAGGGTTTCCCAGTGTCTCTCTGAACTGTCCTTTACTCTTCTGAGCCAGACGTTTGTATCATTGTGTGCATCCCAAATTAACCAAAAATGACCCATAGGTTTCTGGCCAAAGGTAGGGCACTATAAAGGAAATAGGGTGCCATTGGGGAAACAATTATTGTCCTTTCACTTTTGAGGTTTTCTTCTCTGATTCAGAGGGGTTGGGTTAAATGCAGAAGACACATTAAATGCATCCAGTTGTCCAACTGACTAGGTATCCCCTTTCCCTTCCCTTTCCCATTCTGTTTCTTTACAGGACTAATAGACTAATAGACACCCTCATCCTAATAAATTACCCCCTCTTTACACTACCTGCTATTGACTTTCCCCTCTGTAGTACCTGGTATTGACAGAATCACAGCGTCATCATTGTTCACACTGCCTCAGGTTACTGTCATACAAGGGTAACGACAGGTGGTGGCATGCGTCCCCAAATGGTACCCCATTCCCTTTATAGTGCACTACTTTTGACCAGGTACCACACAGTTCTGGCCAAAAGTACTGCACTACATAGGAGATAGGGTGTGATTTGGGACGCATATACTGTTGTCACATCACCTTGCTCATCAATACAGGCTTGGCTGCTGTCTGTCACGGTTGCCGATGTCTTTTGCATTTTCACTTATCCATCAAGCGTTCAAGTTACTGTACTCTAGCTTGTCCCATTGAAGCCTGTTAATTACTGTAACTGCAACAAACTTGGAAAAGGGGCAGGGTTCGATTAACGTTGAGTTTTTATTTAAACAGAAAAACACGGCGAATTAAACAGGTTTCAATAAAAACATGAAGCTTGAGCTTCCCGAGTGGCACAGCAGTCTAAGGCACTGCATCACAGTGCTAGAGCCATCACTCAGATCCGGGTTTGATCCCGGGCTGTGTCGCAGCTAGCCGCGACCAGGAGACCCGTGAGGTGGCGCACAATTGGCCCAGGGTCATCCGGGTTAGGGGAGGGTTTGGCCGGCTAGTATGTCCTTATCCCATCGCACTCTAGTGACTCCTTGTGGTGGGCCGGGCACATGCACGCTGATTTCGGTTGCCAGTTGTATGGTGTTTCCTCCGACACGTTGGTGCGGCTGACTTCCGAGTTAAGCGAGCAGTGTGTCAAGAAGCACTGTGGCTTGGCGGGGTCGTGTTTCGGAGGACGCGTTGCTCTCAACATTCGTCTTTCCCAAGTCCGTACGGGAGTTGCAGCAATGGGACAAGACTGTAACTACCAATTGGATATCATGAAAAAGGGGTAAAAAGTACAACAACAAAGTTTATGCCTGGTACTGATCCTTGTCCTGGTCCAGTCTACACCCGTTTACTTACAGTATATACTGTAGATATCCTAAGCTTCTGCATCAGTTATTTCAAGGTCCTTCAAATTTATTTCCTTCAGCGCTTTCCTTTTCTAGAGTACCTGGAGATGGGGTGTATTTCCTCCTTTCACACACAAGGGAGAAGAAGGGAAGCATGGAAAGGGATTTCAGGCATTGATTGTATTACGTTTTTATGCAGAATTTGACAGAGGCTGGCATTTGGCCACACTTATCCTTCCAGATGATCATACCTGGGAAAGCAGGGGACCCTCTCTCTCTGAATGCAATTCATCCAGAGTGAAATTGCGTCTCGCACTCCGGCCTCACTCTCCACAGATCCATGACGAGAAATTCCATAGGTGGATTAGTCACGCCTTGGCCTAGCGATATTTACATTGGGGATGTATTTCACAGTGTTTTAAAGGCAACCACCTCACTGCAGCTCAAGGCTGTGGGATGAACAGGCCAATCACAGAGGAGAGCACAGACCATGACTGATGGGGTGGTCTCACATATCAAGATGTGAAGGAAAGAAGTCACAGGCTGTGTGTGTGCGTGTGTGTGTGTGTGTGTGTGTGTGTGTGTGTGTGTGTGTGTGTGTGTGTGTGTGTGTGTGTGTGTGTGTGTGTGTGTGTGTGTGTGTGTGTGTGTGTGTGTGTGTGTGTGTGTGTGTGTGTGTGTGTGTGTGTGTGTGTGTGTGTGTGTGAGAGAGAGAATGCATTTAATGGATGACTGGTGCCTTCGTTCAGTGTTTCTCAACTTTTTTATACCAGGGACTACCAGCAAGCTATGTTCACTCGTGTCAGGGTCCACTTACATTAAAACTATCATTGTACTATATACAGTATATCATATACACTAACCACCACTCTCTCTCTGTGTGTCTCCAGAGGACCAGATTCCCCATGGGTTCCCCACCATAGATATGGGACCCCAGCTGAAGGTAGTAGAGCGGACCCGTACAGCCACCATGCTGTGTGCTGCTAGTGGCAACCCCGACCCAGAGATCTCCTGGTTCAAGGACTTCCTCCCTGTAGATATCAACAGCAGCAACGGAAGAATCAAACAGCTCCGCTCAGGTACAGAGTCTCCGCACGGTCCCCACATACTGTACATGGTTATTTCTGAGAAACACACACACACAGTATTTTGCACCATGTCAAACCCACCCAATAAAATCACTGAAATTCAATATATATTCCAATGCTGTGTTGAACAATGATGAGAATATGCATCTATTTGTGTAGAATGTATTTTTTTTTTATTAAAATGTAATTGCCAAATCACTCCTTAAAGTTGTGAATAAATGTTTCTCTACTTTAATTTAACTGCATACAGCTCTGTAATTCCCTCAGTGGCTCCTGAAAGGGATTGCTGCTGCTGTTCTGTGCCTGTGGTGCCTTCAGTACCAGATGCAGGCAGCCATTCGTCTTAACATTATAACTAACCACAAGGCTCAGTACAACTCAGAAAGGTGGCCTGTTTCCAAGCACTTATTTAGTTAGTAAGGCTGGCGCAGCAAAGCTGTCCGGCTGTGGACTTCATACCTTTGTACTACAGGCCTATACCCTCCCTACAGTCAGTTTTGAGGGGGAAACAGTTCATGAAAATGTTGGAGTCCGGCTCCCTACTCCCTAAACCCTTAGCATCAATGCAACCTCCTAAAGCATTCCAGATAGGCATCAACTATTGAACCCCAGCCCTGGCAGCATAGAATATAATATAGAAACAGAGGTATAATTGCAGTGTTTCACCTCTGGCTCCTATCCACAGACACAGAGAGAGGAAAGGCTGAGAGAAGCTGTAGGATATCTCTGGTCTGCATTGTAAATGGCACCGTATCCCCTGTATAGAGCTCTATAGGGCTCTGGTCAAAAGCAGTGCACTATAAAGGGATATAAAGAGAATAGGATGCCATTTGGGACACAGACTATGTGGAGCTTTGAAGCCTGTGGAAGCTGGAGGATTTCCCCAGGCAGGCTTCAGCTGCAGAGGCCTCAGGTGAAGACAGATCCTCCCGCCATGATGTATTATTAACATGACAGCACTGCAATTTTCTTCAATTTGGTTCATAGCGCTGGCTTGCCTTCCTCGTCACACATCGGCTGCATCCTAACTGTAACCTTATTCCCATCATAGTGCACTACTTTTGACCAGAGCCCTGGGTTCTGGTCGAAAGTAGGGCACTATGTAGGGAAAAGTGTACCATTTGGGATGCATCATAATCCGACTGCAGTCAAGCACAAATGGGCATGTCTCTTTTTTCTCTTCTTTTTTAAGTGCTGCCCGTTCGCTAAATGTCTGTCAGAGGTCAACTTGACATTCAAGCAATTTATTTGTTCCAATACAATTCATTACGCGCTCGTGAGATTACATTTGCTCATGAATTAGTATCCCTATTATAGGACCTTTTATCCATCAAGGAATGCTAATAGCCAAAATTTTCCATTTGAGACCTTTGCACTCTGGTAGAAAATGAAAGACAAGTCAGTATGTGTCCTTTGCGTCAAATGAAGCTCAGAGCTCTGTCCCACCTCTACTAAGGTTACATCCCAAATGGCATGCTATTCCCTACATAGGGTGACATTTGGGATGCAGCCTTAAACATGTCATTGTCTCCCGGTAATTACCGATAGGCTTGTCCAAACCAGGAAGTCTGGCCCCTGACATCGATCAACACTGTTTACAATGCAGGCCACACAAAAAGCAAACAGACACTCATCCTGACACTCCTCCTCTGCTGTCCTGGGGATCTGATAGGGAGGAAGAGAGGTGCGGGGGAGGGGTAGGAGTGGAAGAGGAGGAGGATTAGTGTCTCTAGAAGTGGCTAAACCTCTATCCTTTCCGGTAAATACTCCTGGAGTAGCAGGTGTACCAGGCCACGGCTCTGTGTGTGGAGTAGTCACTCAAACACTTCTGGGTCCTCCTGACTCACCTTTTCCTCTTTATAGTGCACCTCATTCCCTTTATAGTGCAATACTTTTGAAAGGGGCTTTAATCAAATGTAGTACACTATATAGGAAAAAGTGGGTCATTTGGGACACAGCCTAGGTGATTGGTGATTCTCTCCACTGCAGCCTGCTAGTAACATAATTAGCTGAGTTTTATTATGCCATCCTTGAATTATTATGAATATGTATATGGTTAATGATGACATGATAAAATGTGTTAAATATATACGGTCATAATATTATGTCCTTGTGAAGGCAGAGCATGGACTAATTAATTCCACGGTAATAGGTTATTGTTGTGCATTAACCCCAATGTATTTCTTCACCATATAGGAAAATGAATACCTGCCTACTGTATCCAGGATATTGCGAAAACATAATAAAGTACCATTATTTTTCACAATTTACCTAGTACCTGCTACACTGAAATCTGTCATGGACAAAGCATGTGATATTCATACTGAACTAAAACCAACCTCAGCTCAGTACATGGAGGCTGTATGTCTGTCCTGGCAGGTCTCAGCGTAGACCCAGTCCTCTTTAAGCTGCTGATGACCTCATCAACATGGGACACACAGCTTTTAGGGGGCTCTCCGTCCTCTTCTCTCAACCCCTCACCTCCACCTCTATGCTCCTGTTTAATGAGTGGATACTGGTTTGGATTTATTATCCAGATCGTGTGTATCTGTATAGTAACCAAACCGACTCCTCCAACGTTTGTCGCATATGACTAAATATGCCCAAATGACCCCGCACTAACAACTACAGGAATAATCAATGAAATCAAACAATGTATTATTTGTGAAGACAAAATATGCAGCTAATTAGTTAGAGGGTGGTCCACAAAAAAAGGATAATTAATAAAAATGTATTTTATATGGCCTGTTCAATACACATGTTTAAACATGTGATTTTAACCGCTGTAACTTAGTCATATTGAGATGTTTCAGTATGCGAATAACACTGCACCCACCTAAGACTTTCTCTCACAATGCAGCAGCAATATCACAACTTAGGCTACTGTATTCCAGGGCACAGGTTTCTTAGTATTACATCAGATACTGTTGTAGCCTGTGTTTGTGTTAACCTCATTACGACAGGAAGCTGAAGAGCCCAGATTAGTTAACCTGTCTAGAGTTAGTCTGTAGACATTATCAGAATGTCTTAGGTAACAGCCAGAAACAGGCCTGTTTTGGGTGGACAGTGGATCACTATTCAAGGTTGATGTTGATGGCCAGGTGTTAACACAAACAAGCAGGTGGGGAGAATAAGTAGCTTTGCAATCATAGCAGACTGACAGCTCAGTAGCACAAATAGCCAGGTGTATAGCATAAACAATTATGGGGGGAAAACAAATATCCAGGTGTACACAACATAAAGAGTCAGGATTATAGCACACAGCAGGCAAGTGCAGAGCAGAAGTAGTCGGGTATTCAGAAAATAGGCAGTCAGTACTAGGATATTACGAAATAAGTACTGGTTACAGATAACCGGCTTAGTCAGAGTTACCACTCTGTTACCACTCTGGTACGCTCACCCAACGCAACAAAACACAAACTTGTGTTACATCCAGAAATGTAAAAAGCAATTTTTTTTATAAACATGTTGAGGGAGAAATAGCTTCTGGAATTCAATACTCAAGTTCTTCTTCACTCTGCCGTTTCTTCTCTTTTTTTCTTTCTTTCTTTCTTTCTTTCTTTCTTTCTTTCTTTCTTTCTCTCATCTTTGTACTAATGCTTCTCTCTAATCTTATTTGCATTCACATTACCTCTCCAGGTGGTACACCAATCAGAGGTAAGAATGCTGGGTACACAGAAAACTGTCCACTCATGTCATCCTTCCTGTCCTCGTCCTCATTCTCCTCCTCCATTCCCTCCTCCTTTCACCTCACGATGTCCTCATCACCAGTTGTCTCACTCTCTCTCTGGGCCCTGGCTCCTTCTCCACATCAGTACATGACCCTTTGTAAGTCTGTCTGGTCAATGGCACCTCTAAAAACACAAACGTCAAAGAACGAATCTACAAAATCCTTACTAGACATCCCACTCAAATTAAACCGTCTTAACGTTCACCTAAGAAAACTGTAACTTCATAGAAAGATGGACCTGCTTAAACTGTAGATTAACACAACATACGATTCATATTTTGAATGGCAGCTCTATCCTGAGCGTAGATCGCGATCTCTTGACCACTCTTTCAGTTTTTATATTCCTGGACTCCTCGCGATGAGCCTGACATTACTGTATTTCCATTCCCAACGTATGGCGGGATTGACACCTGCTATGATTAGTAGTCTGTGATGTGTTTATGAGGTGGTCAACGCTGACCCCTGTCTGAGCACTGTCCTGAGAGGCTGTAGTCAGAGGCAGGAAGGAGGAAGAGGTACTAGATTGCATTATTAAAGGTTCAACTTCGCTGGGCAGAGTGAGAGTGGAGCTTCTGGCAGCTAGCTACACTCTTTATTGAGGGTCCTAGAATCTCCATGGCTGCGCCTCAAATGGCACCCTGTTCGCTACATAGTGCCCTAGTCAAAAGTAGTGCACTATGAATAGGGTGCCATTGGGGAAGCAGACCATCTCTCTGATTGAGAAGTTGTCTTATACCTCTGGCTTATTTTATACAAGGGAGAAAAGCGAGAGCAGGCTTCGGTGATTGGGTCAGAATGAACTTCCCCATTTGCCTGCTGCTCATCTCGTCGTCTCTCTCCAGAGATAAAGAACATCTCATCTCATCAAGGGGTCTCACTGCCATGAAGACGTGCTGAAAGGAAACGTGTTCCAAATGGCACCATATTCGCTATATTGCGTTACTTTTGACCGGAGCCCAATGGGCCCTTGACAAAAGTAGTGCACGGTATAGGTAATAGGTTGTCGTTTGGGATACATTTAAAATGGGTTCCACAAGATCCAATCAAAGAGGAATGGAAAGGGTAATACATATTATCCTTTTCTAGATTTAACTATGTGGCAATAACCAGCCACTGCTGCGTTCCTCTGCTCACATCGGAGACAGGATTGCCCTGGCCTACACCAAGCGTTGATCACTAGAAGTTAAGGCTAGAGGGAGAAAGCTAAGACCTTGGAAAGAGAACTGTACATCAAACACGTCTCTCATTATCATTCTGACACAATTGCATTGTGATATGGAAAGGAAATGTCTTGGAGGGAAGAAAGTCTTACCTGAGTTGGGCTCTGTGTGTGTGTGGGGGGGAGGGGGGGTAGTTACAGGGGAGAGGGGGTATGAATGAGCCAATCGGAAGCTTGTCTGCGTATATGTGACGTTTGTAGCAGCAGGATAAACATCTCAGGCAGAATCCTCTAGATGATTGACGTAACATGGTGGCTGCTGGATGCAGATATCTCTGGGCGCCCATCCATCTCACCTAACTCCAGATTCACATGGATGTCACCGCACACTTTTATTTCTATGTCCAAATTTTATCAGCAGTTGTGTGACAAACTCATCCCATATGATGCATTTCAGATTCATTTCTGAAATATATTCTCACATTTATTTTCGATTAATATTCCGTCACTGATCTCAAACTGCATGACGTGTGTAACATCACGATCAAGAGCATCCCTGTACATGAACACCTGACACACAGTCATGTTGTCTGTCAAAACCGATCCAGAGTCTACTGTATATGAATAATTGTTCATTGTATAAAGGAAAATGCACTGGGATGTATGCTTTGGTAAATGGTAAAAGAAAATGATAAACCACGTGATCACTCAGAGTGAGCCGGAACAGGTAAGTGTTATGTTCCTGATCCAGTCTTCATGTGTCATCCGTTTTAGACAGGGACGGCCAAAGAGGACTGTCGACAAGAGTAGGAATAAAAGAGTCTTTCACTCCCCTAGTCTGTTTTTTCTCATTTGTTTCCTCACTGTTTGAAAAATGGTTCCCGTCCTCACTGTCACTAACAGTAGAGCAGGTGATAAGAACTAATCAGTGGTGAACAAAGCAGAATTGATTAGTGATTTGTGGCTAGTTCATCTGTGAGCCTGAAGGCTGAAGCTTTGGCGGAGTGATGGGGAGATCGTTAAAGTACAGCAGAACTCTTAGGGATTCCCATCTCTCTGTACTAACATTACTCACAGAATGGCTTAGGCCTGTATTGGACTTTAGTATTGAAAAGTGAGAAGATAAAGATATGTTTTCTTGTTTATGAGACAGCAGGTTTAGAATTCCTCACTGGCACTCAATGTATTTTTCTTACTTGATTTGCTTTTCTCCTCTGTCCAGTCTTACTGTAACATCAGGATGAGCTATAGTTCCTGTTAAATACCACATATGAGTACTTCATGGAAATTGCTATTGCATCGTTTCTGCAGTATTTAGGTCCCTAATAAGAAGTGTAATGTCCTCTTACCTGTCCGAAAAGTCGGCTTGGTTATTTGCATTTTTGTTTAGGCAAATGTGTGTGTGTGTGTGTGTGTGTGTGTGTGTGTGTGTGTGTGTGTGTGTGTGTGTGTGTGTGTGTGTGTGTGTGTGTGTGTGTGTGTGTGTGTGTGTGTGTGTGTGTGTGTGTGTGTGTGTGTGTGTGTGTGTGTGTGTGTGTGTGTGTGTGTGTGTGTGAGTTTGAAGTAGTGTAAGTCTGAACACACATTTCAGTGTGCATTAACTGCATTTTGTCCTAAATGTCACCCTACTCCCTATATAGTGCACTACATTTGACCAGGGTGAATACGGCTCAAACAGTCAAAAATAGTGCACTATGTAGGGAATAGGGTGCCATTTGATATGCAAACCATGTATCCATCTGAGTGGACTCTGAGGCTTGACAATGTGCCCTCTCCCTTCAGGAGCTCTCCAAATAGAAAACAGCGAGGAGTCGGACCAGGGCAAGTACGAGTGTGTGGCGGTCAACAGCGCCGGGACCCGCTACTCGGCTCCGGCCAACCTATACGTGAGAGGTAAGAGCCCTCCCTGCCTGGCGAGCGAGTCAGTGCTAACAGTGGGGGCCATCCACCTGTCCATAAAGTATCTATTCTATTCTATCACTTCCTTCACTGCTCTCTGGTCAAGCGCTAAAGACTAGTGTAAGCTAACCCACTCCACAGCTACACAACCAGGTCTGCTCTCTGGTCAAGTTAACCCACTCCTCTCCACAGCGAGCCTGGTCTGGCTATACAAATACTCCACATGGATCTATTCACTGGCTGGAAACTGACAAATGCCAACCAACTACTTCCTCACTGGAATAATAGAGCACCTACCCAGCCAAGCAGTCAGTGAAAGGCTCAGCCTAACCTGTTGATGCCTGTTCTTGTCATGTCAATGTTTTGTCTATTCTCTGTGGGGGGTGTGTATTTTTCTTGATCTTTTCTTTTCTTCTGGGTGATTCTATACTCCCTATAGGGCTCTGGTAAAAAGCAATGCATTGTATAGGGATTAGGGTGCCATTTGGGATGCAGCCTTGGTGAAGTGGAGAGAGTTGTTATATGCTGGTGGTACATATGCAGTCTTGTATACATACTGTGCATACAGGAAATAGACACCTCGTTGGTTACTGTCATCCTGAGTGTAGGAAATTCCCCTATCAACAGGATGCTATGCATTCTATGACTGCGTCTCAAATGGCACTCTATCTCCTATTTAGTGCACTGCCTATTTGTTCTACTACTACAAAGCAAACAGGGCTGATGTCATATCAAACTCAACCCCCATGGTCTTTTAGAGAATAATGTTCGGCAGCAAACAATTCAATTAGCCTCTATTCCACCAGCCAATATCAGGTTCTCAAAGGCAATTTCCATGCTTCAACTCAAGTTGGTTCCTTATGTCCCTGTTTTATGCACACCCACAGGTTTTTACCGTGCTCATTGCAAACACATTGGAAAAGTTCACCAAGGGCAAAGAATTAAGTTATTCACACCTTTTTATGTTACTGATGTCACTTCTTCCCCACTCCCCCTCTCTGGCGCTCAAGGGCACCAGGCAACCCATCATTACGCACACCCGTCACCATCATTACGCGCATGAGCACTTCATAGAACTCACCTGGATTCTATGACTTTATTGATTGCCTCTCCTATATCTGTCACTTCCTCAGTTTCTTCCCCATGTCTGCATTAATGTCATTTTGTTACCCCTCTCCAGGTGCTGTTCTATGTTTTGTTATAAAGTTGGAAGTTTACATACACCTTCGACAAATACATTTCAACTCAGTTTTTCACAATTCCTGACATTTAATCCCAGTAAAAATTCCCTGTCTTAGGTCAGTTGGATCACCACTTTATTTTAAGAATGTGAAATGTCAGAATGATAGTAGAGAGAATGATTTATTTCAGCTTTTATTTCTTTCATCACATTCCCAGTGGGTCAGAAGTTTACATACACTCAATTAGTATTTGGTAGCATTGCCTTTAAATTGTTTCACTTGGGTCAAACGTTTCGGGTAGCCTTCCAGAAGCTTCCCACAATAAGTGTATGTAAACTTCCGACTTCAACTGTATGTCCATTTATCCATTAATCTTCACTCCCTGTACTTGCTTCTCGTCTCCCAGCGTCTGTCCTTACAGAATGGAGACACCAATATCGGAAGCATCAGGGAGTTTTTTTGTTGGGGTTGGTGACGTCAGGCCCGGGTACCGGGGGTGCCTCAGTTGGCTTGTCGGGCTCCCATCCCACGTCATGTCTCAGCCGGCTCGTCAGACTCCCACGTCTCGGGCCGGCACGTCGAGCTAACACATCTCGGGCCGGCACGTCGGGCTCCCACGCCTCGGGCCGTCACGTCAGGCTCCCATGCCTCGGGCCGGCACCCCACACCTCAGGCCGGGCTCCCACGCCTCAGCTGGCTGGTCGGGCTCCCATCCCACGTTATGTCTCAGCTGGCTTGTCAGACTCCCACGCCTCAGCCGGCTCATCAGGCTCCCATCCCACATCATGTCTCAGCCAGCTCGTCAGACTCCCACGCCTCAGCCAGCTCGTCAGACTCCCACGCCTCAGCCGGCTCGTGAGACTCCCACGCCTCAGCCGGCTCATCAGGCTCCCATCCCACGTCATGTCTCAGTCGGCCCATCAGACTCCCACGTCTCGGGCCGGCACGTCGAGCTAACACGTCTCGGGCCGGCACCTCGGGTTCCCACGCCTCGGGCAGGCACGTCGAGCTCCCACGCCTCGGGCCGGCACCCCACATCTCGGGCTGGCACGTCGGGCTCCCACGCCTCGGACCGGCTGGTCGGGCTCCCACGCCTCGGGCCTGCCGGTCGGGCTCCCACGCCTCAGCCGGCTCGTCCGACTCCCACGCCTCCCTCGGCCGGCCCGTCAGGCTCGCCAAGGTGGGTCGCTAAGTGGTGCCACTTGAGGGGTGGTCCTGTCACGCCTGATCCAGCTCCCCCTCTCTGGCCCTCGAGGGCGCCAGGCAGCCCGTCATTTCGCACACATGTTACCATCGTTACGTGCATCAGCGCTTCATGGGACTCACCTGGACTCTTATACTTTATTGATTGCCTCCCCTATATCTGTCACTTCCTCAGTTTCTTCCCCGTGTCTACATTAATGTCGTTTTGATCCCCCTGTCCAGACGCTGTTCTTGTTTTGTTATGTCAGTTTAACCATTAAATCTTCACTCCTTGTACTTGCTTCTCGTCTCATAGCGTCTGTCCTTACAACTGAGACCATTCTAATATATCTACATTGATCGTAGATTCCCATTTATCCATTTCCATAGAAACAATATTTATTAATTAGTGTATTTTTTTTACATACATACATACAGTGCCTTGCAAAAGTCTTCAGCCCCTTGGCGATTTTCCTATTTTCTTTCATTACAATCTGTAATTTAAATTGATTTTTATTTGGATTTCATGTAATAGACATAATAGTCCAAATTGGTGAAGTGAAATGAAAAAAATTACTTGTTTCAGAAAATTCTAAAAAATTAATTACCAGAAAGTGGTGCGCGCATGTGTATTCATTTTTTTTTTTCAAGTTTCCAGTTTTTTTGTCTTATTTCTTGTTTGTTTCACAATAAAAATATGTTATATCTTCAGTGGTAAGCATGTTGTGTAAATCAAATTATACCAACCCCCCCCAAAAAAGAAAATTTCATTCCAGATTGTAAGGCAACAAAATAGGAAAAATGCCAAGTGGGGTGAATACTTTCGCAAGCCACTGTACAGATAAATACATGTACATACTGTACGTATATACAGTACCAGTCAAAAGTTTGGACACAACTACTCATTCAAGGGTTTTTCTTTATTTTCACTATTTTCTAAATTGTAGAGTAATAGTGAAGTCATCAAAACTATGAAATAACACATATGGAATCATGTAGTAACCAACAAAATGTTTAACAAATCAAAATATATTTTAGATTCTTCAAAGTAGCCACCCTTTGCCTTGATGATAGCTTGGCACACTCTTGGCATTCTCTCAACCAGCTTCACCTGGAATGCTTTTTCAACAGTCTTGATGGAGTTCCCACGTATGCTGAGCAGTTGTTGGCTGCTTTTCCTTCACTCTGCGGTCCAACTCATACCAAACCATCTCAAATGGGTTGAGGTTGGGTGATTGTGGAGGCCAGGTCATCTGATGCAGCACTCCATCACTCTCATTCTTGGTCAGATAGCCCTTACACAGCCTGGAGGTTTGTTGGATCATGTCCTGTTGAAAAACAGCTATTGGTCCAACTCAGCGCAAACCAGATGGGATGGCATAATGCTGCTGAATGCTGTGGTAGCCATGCTGGTTAAGTGTGCCTTGAATTCTAAATAAATCACAGAGAGTGTCAGCAGCAAAGCACCCCTAAACAATCACACCTCCTCCTCCATGCTTCACGGTGGGAACCACACATGCAGGGATCATCCGTTCACCTACTCTGCGTCTCACAAAGACACGGCGGTTGGAAACAAAAATCTCAAATTTGGACTCAAGATTTCCACCGGTCTAACGCTCATTGCTCGTGTTTCTTGGCCTAATCAAGTCTCTTCTTACTATTGGTGTCCTTTAGTAGTGATTTCTTTGCAGCAATTCGACCATGAAGGTGGTTACTTTGAGGAACATCAAAGATCAAATATATTTTGATTTGTTTAACACTTTTTTACTTCATGATAATAATAAAAATTTCTTCATGATATGTGTTATTTCATAGTGTTGATGTCTTCACTATTCTTCTACAATGTAGAAAATAGTACAAATAAAGAAAAACCTTGAATGAGTAGGTGTGTCCAAACTTTTGACTGGTACTGTATATACACATCTTTTTAAAAACAGATTTTCCTTTATTACTTTCTAACCTTACCACCCCTCCCCTAATTGGAGTAAACTAGTGAACAACAACACTTATGCTTCTACTTTCAACTTATATATACTATATACATTTCATAGACACAGTCTATTTTACAATAGTTACATTTTGTTTGTTTTTACTCCTGTCGTTCCTCTAACCTCAACCTCTTCAATCTACTTATTTCACAAAAGTTCTGAACCTATATGCGTTTTACAGGCACAGTATGTTTTACATTAGTTATCTTGTTATTAGTTTGTATTCTTCCCAACCTTCAGCTCCATTCAACCCCTCCCATCTATCTCTTAACACCATCCATATTGGATATCTATTTGCCATATATTTTTCAACTGTGCTGTGGTGTTTCACAAAAGTTTTAAACCTTTCTATTCTCATGATTTCTACATATTGTAAATTTAAAATATTACATTATTGATCGATTGACTATGACTTTTCAGATCACCTTTTTTGTAGAGTTTGCTTCAGCCATTCCTGGACTTGTGACCAAAAACCAGCTACATATGGACAGTACCAAAACAAAGTATCTAATGATTCTGTCTCAGCTAAATCTGCAGAGCTGGGAGTGTTCTATCCCCCATATATATAACATTCTATTGGTTGTAAGAATTTTGTATACTGTATACATTTTGAATCCGGCGTCATTTTGCAGATCAGTTCATACACCATGTGCCATGGAATCGGTACGTTGAAAATCCCAACTATTTTGCAATATGTATGGCACAGCTGTCAATTTTTTGGTCCTTAAATGAAACTGGTATACTTTTTAATACATCACAATTTTCTTTAACCAATGTTGGTCTTTAATACATGGCCGACAGACAAGTTCCCTACTTTTTCCCCCTTCCCATTTCCTCTTAGTGTCATAATCAAGTCTTAATTTCTGTCATCACATCAATTACTTTGATCTTCAAATTATGTTAACTTGCTTCCGGTAGGATAATATGTCTTTCTTGCAGATCTATAATTCTAAAGTTCATTTTATATTCCCTCCAGCTAACTTCTTTAGATAACTTCAGCATCAAAGGCTTTTAATTAATTATTCAGGTATCTGACAGACCTATACCACAGTATAAAAGCAATGTCCTAATCTGCATGGTTGTTACTATTTACCACAGCCACATAGTCAGAATTGTCTACATTGTAAAAATTCATGAAATAAAAAATGTGCCTTTTGGTCTTAATTTCATGTTAGGGTTAGGCATTAATTCAGAAGTATGGTTAAGGTTAGGGTTGAGGTTAGGGTTAGGTTTTCAATCAGATTTTAAGAAAATAAATTGTATAAATAAGAGGGATTTAGCCATAATTATTACTTTGTTGTAACTAGTGATGACCAACCTGCACTGTAGTGCAGGCCTTCTGGGTAAATTGTCCCATGGTTGAACTCTGACTTACAGAGAGGAAACATCCTCTGGAGGTGTAAACCTGTTAACTGCCTCTGTCAGCCCAGGTCGTAAATTCTCCCAGATGAATACATACATGACCCATTCAGTGATAAAAATGAATGTGAGGAAAAACTCTTAGAAAAGATACATAGAAGAGATATCTGTCATTCTCTTGGTGCTGGGCTCCCATTTGATCTTAGTTGCATCCCAAATGGCACCATGTTATCTACACCCTATTCTCTATGTAGTGCACTACTTTTGACCAGAGCCCTGGTTAAAATGTGTGCACTGTATAGGGAATGGGGTGTCATTTGAGACGCACCCCTTAACTCAGACCAAGTGGCAGAGGGAATTCAGTTTTATAAATGGTCCGGTTGATGAATGGCATTTAATATATATATATGTATAAGTGTTCTGTAATCAGCCTGCACCTGCCCAGTGACAGAGTAAGATATTGTGTACTTGTTTGCTTCTGTGTGGACTATTTTTATTTTGTATTTTTTTATTTTACCTTTATTTAACCAGGTAGGCAAGTTGAGCACAAGTTCTCATTCACAACTGCAACCTGGCCAAGATAAAGCAAAGCAGTTCGACACGTACAACAACACAGAGTTACACATGGAGTAAAACAAACATACAGTCAATAATACAGTAGAAAAATAAGTCTATATACAATGTGAGCAAATGAGGTGAGATAAGGGAGGTAAAGGCAAAAAAAGGCCATGGTGGCGAAGTAAATACAATATAGCAAGTAAAAACACTGGAATGGTAGATTTGCAGTGGAAGAATGTGCAAAGCAGAGAGATAGATAATGTGGTGCAAAGGAGCAAAATTAATGAATAAATAAATACAGTAGGGGGAGAGGTAGTTGTTTGGGCTAAATTATAGATGGGCTATGTACAGGTGCAGTAATCTGTGAGCTGCTCTGACAGCTGGTGCTTAAAGCTAGTGAGGGAGATAAGTGTTTCTAGTTTCAGAGATTTTTGTAGTACGTTCCAGTCATTGGCAGCAGAGTACAGGAAGGAGAGGCGGCCAAAGGAGGAATTGGTTTTGGGGGTGACCAGAGAGATTTACCTGCTGGAGCGCGTACTACAAGTGGGTGCTGCTATGATGCCCAGCGAGGTGAGATAAGGGGGGACTTTACCTAGCAGGGTCTTGTAGATGACCTGGAGCCAGTGGGTTTGGCGACGAGTATGAAGCGAGGGCCAGCCAACGAGAGCGTACAGGTCGCAGTGGTGGGTAGTATATGGGGCTTTGGTGACAAAATGGATGGCACTGTGATAGACAGCATCCAATTTATTGAGTAGGGTATTGTAAATGACATCGCCGAAGTTGAGGATTGGTAGGATGGTCAGTTTTACAAGGGTATGTTTGGCAGCATGAGTGAAGGATGCTTTGTTGCGAAATAGGAAGCCAATTCTAGATTTAACTTTGGATTGGGGATGTTTGATGTGAGTCTGGAAGGAGAGTTTACAGTCTAACTAGACACCTAGGTATTTGTAGTTGTCCACATATTCTAAGTCAGAACCGTCCAGAGTAGTGATGTTGGACAGGCGGGCAGGTGCAGGCAGGAATCGGTTGAAGAGCATGCATTTAGTTTTACTTGTATTTAAGAGCAATTGGAGGCCACGGAAGGAGAGTTGTATGGCATTGAAGCTCGTCTGGAGGGTTGTTAACACAGTGTCCAAAGGGCCAGAAGTATACAGAATGGTGTCTTCTGCGTAGAGGTGGATCCGAGACTCACCAGCAGCAAGAGTGACATCATTGATGTATACAGAGAAGAGAGTCGGTCCAAGAATTGAACCCTGTGACACCCCCATAGAGATTGCCAGAGGCTCGGACAACAGGCCCTCCGATTTGACAGACTGAACTCTATCAGAGAAGTAGTTGGTGAACCAGGCGTGGCAATCATATTGAGGAACCAAGGCTATCGAGTCTGCCGATTAGGATGTGGTGATTGACAGAGTCAAAAGCCTTGGCCAGGTCAATGAATACAGCTGCACAGTATTGTTTCTTATCGATGGCGGTTATGATATTGTTTAGGACCTTGAGTGTGGCTGAAGTGCACCCATGACCAGCTCTGAAACCAGATTGCATAGCGTCGAAGGTACGGTGGGATTCAAAATGGTCGGTAATCTGTTTGTTGACTTGGCTTTCAAAGACCTTAGAAAGGCAGGGTAGGATAGATATAGGGCTGTGGCAGTTTGGGTCAAGAGTGTCCCCCCCTTTGAAGAGGGGGATGACCGCAGCTGCTTTCCAATCTTTGGGAATCTCAGACGACACGAAAGAGAGGTTGAACAGGCTAGTAATAGGGGTTGCAACAATTTCGGCAGATATTTTTTAGAAAGAAAGGGTCCAGATTGTCTAGCCCGGCTGATTTGTAGGGGTTCAGATTTTGCAGCTCTTTCAGAACATCAGCTGACTGGATTTGGGAGAAGGAGAAATGGGTAAGGCTTGGGCGAAGTTGCTGTGGGGGGTGCAGTGCTGTTGACCGGGGTAGGGGTAGCCAGGTGGAAAGCATGGCCAGCCGTAGAAAAATGCTTATTGAAATTCTCAATTATAGTGGATTTATCGGTGGTGACAGTGTTTCCTATCCTCAGTGCTGGGAGGAGGTGTTCTTATTCTCCATGGACTTTACAGTGTCACAGAACCTTTTTGAGTTTGTGTTGCAGGAAGCAAATTTCTGCTTGAAAAAGCTAGCCTTGGCTTTTCTATCTGCCTGTGTATATTCGTTTCTAGCTTCCCTGAAAAGTTGCATATCACGGGGGCTGTTCGATGCTAATGCAGAACGCCATAGGATGTTTTTGTGTTGCTCAAGGGCAGTCAGGTCTGGAGAGAATCAAGGGCTATATATGTTCCTGGTTCTAAATTTCTTGAATGGGTCATGCTTATTTAAGATGGTGAGGAAGGCATTTAAAAAAAATAACCAGGCATTCTCTACTGATGGGATGAGGTCAATTTCCTTCCAGGATACCCGGGCCAGGTCGATTAGAAAGGCTTGCTCGCTGAAATTTTTTAGGGAGCGTTTGACAGTGATGAGTGGAGGTCGTTTGACCGCTGACCCATTACGGATGCAGGCAATGAGGCAGTGATCGCTGAGATCTTGGTTGAAAACAGCAGAGGTGTATTTAGAGGGGAAGTTGGTTAGGATGATATCTGTGAGGGTGCCCGTGTTTACGGCTTTGGGGTGGTACCTGGTAGGTTCATTTATAATTTGTGTGAGATTGAGGGCATCAAGCTTAGATTGTAGGATGGCTGTGGTGTTAAGCATGTTCCAGTTTAGGTCGCCTAGCAGCACGAGCTTTGAAGATAGATGGGGGGCAATCAGTTCACATATGGTGTCCAGAGCACAACTGGGGGCAGAGGGTGGTCTATAGCAGGCAGCAACGGTGAGAGACTTGTTTTTAGAGCGGTGGATTTTTAAAAGTAGAAGTTCAATCTGTTTGGGTACAGACCTGGATAGTAGGACAGAACTCTGCAGGCTATCTCTGCAGTAGATTGCAACACCGCCCCCTTTGGCCGTTCTATCTTGTCTGAAAATGTTGTAGTTAGGGATGGAGATTTCAGAATTTTTGGTGGTCTATAAGTGTGTGTGAGTATTTGTGTGTGTGTGCACATGTGCATGTTACCATCCTGCAGTATGTGTGTAGGTGTATGCATATGTGTTAAAATCCTGCAGTATTTCTCACCACCCATGCCTGCATCAATTTCTCACAAATAGAGTACATTACATCTCACTCCGGAGAGGAATTGCCTTTGAGAACTGAAAGAGTATTTTCAAGTGTTTTTTACACTGTGAAATATTCTTTACGATTATTTTTCACTGAAAACTCTCAGTCCATAATGCGTTGCCATGGAGTTTTACTATACTGGTGAACATCATTTGAAAAAGAAAAACCCTTTTATGCACTGTGCTGAAATATCACTCTACTAAACCTACAACTGAAGTCATCAAGGTCAAGACTACCAGCTTCTTTCCTATACGTTTTCTTACAAATGTCTGTTTCTGTATAATGTAACACTGGGTTGTTCTGTTTCTGTACAATGTGTTCTTGTCTGAATGGGTCTAACCTCTATCTCTCCAGGTATTACACCACTCTACCAGTGGTGTAATTTCCTTAGCAAATTATGGTGCCTGAAAGCGCTCTCTCTGTTGCTAGAGAGAGAGAGTGAGAGATTTCCTCTCTCTCTTCTTTTCCTATATTTGTACTTCTTCCTTTTCTCTTGTGTGTCTATCTCAGCTTTTGCTTTCTGATCCTCACTCTGTGTGTGGCGTGTCCTTGGCACTGGCTCCATGTCCCTTGCTGTGTTATATCATATACACAGACTGTATATGGGAGTGTCCATTACACAAATGCTTATCCTGCTATAAAAATAATAATTCTACCATTGTCTGTGTGCTTTCCCATGTCTTCCCAAGTGTCACCCAAGGTTTCATGTGTCTTGGGGTTTTCTGAGTTTCTCTGAAACTTGTGTACGTATGTGTGTCTGCTTTTATTTGTCTTTGTGTAGTGTGTGTGAGTGTATGTGCGCGCGTGTGTGCGCATGCAGAGATCAAGATTAGAAACAAGCTTTAATACAAAGGAACCACATCTAGAATGTATAGACTCTTTAGATGCTCTATACTCTGCTCATGTAGGTATAGGACTGTGCCCATGGGACATAATGTGTAGGACATCATGAATGCCACAATCACTCATACTGGTTAAAGACTTCACCACTGTGACCCATTTGATTAATTCTGTCAGCACACAACAGTGGTATAAGGCCATTGCCTCAACATTGAGTGAGTGATGCACAGAGCTCTCTCTGTTGTCGGTGTACAACTCCGTGGTCAGGCCATTTTGTGTGCGAGTCAATAACTCTGAGTGTATGACTAGTCCAGAGCCAGTGACGGCCATGTTTGATGTTTGTATTCACATCCAGCCTCTCTGTCTCTGCTATTCTCAGTGGCTCTGCTAAGAAGGTGTCAATGGACAGAATAAATGTGGCTGCCTTAGCTAACAGCAGAACAGTATCTGCTTTGTGTGCATAATGAAGTCCGCTTGTCAGCCAGGGAGGATGGCTGCGACCCAAATGGCACCCTATTCCTTTTATAGTGCACTACTTTTGACCAGGGCCCATAAGGGTGCGATATATAGGAAATAGGGTGCCATTTGGGACGTAGATTCTCTGACTGTCTAATGGCATCTTAATACACAGGCAGCAGCCGATGGGTCTGAAGGGAAGGGCTTAGAGAACATGAGAGTAGTCAGGAACAGAGAGGAGTACGTGTGTGTGGGGGTGGGGGGGGGGGTGTGCGTGTGTATGTTTATATTTATGTCTGTACTGTTTGAGATGTTGCTATGTGTGTGTTTTTGGCGTGTGGCCATCAGTGCACTGGCCTTTGTCTCCATAGTGTTTTCCTCACTCTCTCTATTATGGATAAGTGGAAAATGTTCCTGTTTTACTCTCTCTGTTTTTCCTTGTCTTCTTCCTCCTCTACCTTTTTCTCTCTTGTTGGTTTTTCTCTTTTCTCTTTACTCCCCCATCATCATCGCACTTCGCCATCCATAAAACAATCCAAACCTCACCAAATCCTCTCAGATCAACGAGAAGGTTGGTTTTTTTCACTCTTTACCTTCCTGCTCCTCCTTTGATACCCCAGGGTATGCCAAGGCCCGGTGGGCTGGAGCCTGGCAGCGCCCCCAGCATCATGCTGGGTGCCACGGGCCCGTCCCGGCCTGATGGGCCTCCCAGGAACCTTCCTGCCTCTACCAACCTGAACCTCCACTGTGCATCTCCAACCCATCTCTACTGCTACCCTCTCTACCACTGCTATGCTGCTTGCCTCCACCCTAAACCCTCCACCATCTACATCGTTATAGGTCTTTGAATATGTCTGGCATGGATGGGTCTTCCCTGTCAGCTTCAGTCTGTTAGGTATCATCCTTGCCCACTTCCTTAGGTGATCCTCACATCACCTAGGGCGTGTCTATTACATCCCATCATCCTCTATGTTCACACTGTGTCCGTCCAACCATGGCTGTGTCCAATTGGCACCCTATTCCTTATAAAATGCAATACTTTTGGTCAGCGCCTCAAGGGCTCTGGTCAAAAGTGTGGCACTATATAGGGACTAGGGTGTCATTTCATTGTGAGCCTGAGCCCTCGCATCTGTGTTGCCACATGGACTCGCGATGGTCCCAGTCTAGCTGACTGCACAACTCTCATCTTACCTTACCTTGACTCGACTCTCACACAGTATATCAACATCAGCTGGTAGCATAGCTCTCCACCATACGATCTTAGAGAAAACAGAGGCATTGTGATCAATTAATCATGAATAGTAGTTGGATCTAGATGTCTTTGTCATCTTGGGAGTAACAATAAGCTACCATTAGAATGAATTGCAGCCTTGGTTATTCCCATGGTTTATGAAAATGAGAAGCGTATTTTTTTCACTGAGATTTCTCTGATGCAATGCATCATCATTGTTCTTCAGCAACAGTGGTTTCTCATTGTCTTTTAGGTATTTTACGTCTGGGTTCAGGGAACAGATATCGGAATGTTGCATGAAGCTTAAGAGATCAGTACTATTTACATAAAAGTTCAAATTTTTCCCACCACCCTGGAACGATTATCCTATTTAGTAGAAGATGTTGTGTTATCCTGGTTAACAGTGAAAAGCCTTTTGAGTTTTCAATATTTAATCAGGCTAAAGCAGCTTTGATTGTTTATTTTTCGATTCAACATTCAGTGCAGGATTCCAGATTTAGTTCATAGAACAATGAGAGCAGTGAACAGAGAGGGAGAGACTGCGGAGAAGAGGATGAGAATAAAACAAACAAATCTGTTTAAAGACCCAGTGTGTTTTTCAGTAGTTTTTTCCAGTTCATCTTTTCAAGCGTAACCCCAAACAACAGGGGTCGATTCTGAGTCAAAAATGTAATAATTTCAAAACTTTTTTTTTCATCCTTCACAAATGTAGGACTTTGTCAAGCAAACAATTTACCATGTTTTCTCTGTTTTTAATGGAGGAATGAAATACAATCTTTCTTTTACTAGTGGTGCGAAGCTGAACGTTTTGATTCAATAGTGCACTTTGTGATAAAAACACAACATTTGGCACAGGGGTACAGTACTAGTCAAAGGTTTGGACAAACTTACTCATTCAAGGGTTTTTCTTTATTTTTACTATTTTCTATATTGTAGAATAATAGTGAAGACATGAAAATTATGAAATAATACATATGGAATCATGTAGTAACCAAAAAAGTGTTAAACAAATCCAAATATATTTCGATTTTATGTTCTTCAAGGTAGTGTCACGAACCGGCACAAAGTTCGTAACAAAAAGGGAGACAACGTGGAGATAAGGAATAACAAATTATATTTGTTAACTAAAGGAAACTAAATATAATTAACAACGGTGTGTGTAGTCAGTAATCAGTAGTGTAAGTGAGTGTTTGCGTACATGAATGTGATAATGAGGGGTGTTGAAAGGTGCCAACGAAAACAACCCAAAACAGCCACAAAAATGCCACAACCAAAATGTGTGTCTGCATGGAGAGAGTCTCCCCAATGAATGGGGAAGAGGTATATTCATCCTGGGACACACCCGAGCCCAGGTGTGTCTCATTTCACTAACGACCCTCCCGGCTCCGCCCACTGACATCCTACTAAGGAAAACAAGAGCAAAGAGACAGAATACGGCAGACAGAGTGGGAGGGTCGTCACAGTAGTCACCCTTTGCCCTGAGGACAGCTTTGCAACCTCTTTGCATTCTCTCAACCAGCGTCACCTGGAATGCTTTTCCAACAGTCTTGAAGGAGTTCCAACATATGCTGAGCACTTGTTGGCTGCTTTTGTCATCCCAAACCATCTCAATTGGGTTGAGGTTGGGTGATTGGGGAGGCCATGTCATCTGTTCCAGCACTCCATCACTCTCCTTCTTGGTCAAATAGCCATTACACAGCCTGGAGATGTGTTGGGTCATTGTCCTATTGAAAAACAACTGATAGTCCCACTAATGCTGTGTTAGCCATGCCGATCTAGTGTGCCTTGATTTAAAAAAAAATCAGAGACAGTGTAACCAGCAAAGCACCCCCACACCATCACACCTTCTCCTCCATACATCACGGTGGGAACCACACATGCAGTTCACCTACTCTGCATCTCACAAAGACTTGGCGGTTGGAACCATGAATCTCAAATTTGGACTCTTCAGACCAAAAGAGAGATTTCCACTGCTTGTGTTTCTTGGCCCAAGCAAGTCTCTTCTTATTGTTGGTGTCCTTTAGTAATGGTTTCTTTGCAGCAATTCGACCATGAAGGCCTGATTCACAGAGTCTCCTCTGAACAGTTGATGTCTGATACTTGAACTCTGTAAAGCATTTATTTGGGCTGCAATTTGAGGTGCAGTTAACTCTAATGAACTTATCCTCTGGAGCAGAGGTAACTCTGGGGTCTTCCTTTCCTGTGGCGGTCCTCATGAGAGCCAGTTTCATCATAGCGCTTGATGATTTTTTCGACTACACTTGAAATACTTTCAAAGTTCTTGAACTTTTCCGTATTGACTGACCTTCATGTCTCTAACCCTCCTGTTGTGTTTTAATTGTGGAAGTTATTTCCTTCTTAATGCGTTTAAGCCAATCAGTTGTGTTGTGACAAGGTAGGGGTGGTATACAGAAATTGGCTCTCATGAGGACCGCCACAGGAAAGGAAGACCCAGAGTTACCTCTGCTGTAGAGGATAAATTCATTCGAAGAATCAAATTTTTTGAAGAATCTCAAATGTAAAGTATATTTAGATTTTTTAAAACATTTTTTGGTTACTACATGATTCCATATTAGTTATTTTATAGTTTTGATGTCTCCAGTATTATTCTACAATGTAGAAAATAGTAAAAATAAAGATAATCCCTTGAACTAGTAGGTGTGTCCAAACTTTTGAATGGTATTGTAGATATGGAGCCAGCCCAGATTTGGCCCCTGGGGTGTGTGGCAGTGGCAGTGTACTTTGCAATCATTACCAATTTGTCACTTTTAAGCAAAGATATGTTGGCGCCTCTAGGGTTAAATTGCTGAGCTGAGAAGGTGTCTCTCTGTGGGAGAGACGGATAAAAACCGTCTCAGCTACCCAAACTTCCAGCCAACTCACACATCAGCAAGGCACTTTCTAAAATGGAGGTCTGTGCCCCCTGACAATTAACCTCCCATTAATCCCAGACAGTCTCATGTCTTTTCTCTAAAAAAAGGACTACGTTTAAGATAGTGAACTGATTGCTTTCCTCTCTGTGAGAAATGTGAGAAATATTAACTTACATTGCCTTCAGAAAGTATTCACACCCCTTTACTGTTTCCACATTCTGTTGTGTGACAGCTTGAATATAACATGGATTATATTGAGATTTTGTGTCACTGACCTACAAATAATACCCAATAATGTCAAAGTGGAATTTTGTTTTTAGAAATGTCTTGAGTCAAAAAGTATTCAGCCCATTTGTCATGGCAAGCCTAAATAAGTTCAGGAGGGAAAATGTTGCAGTCATTTTGTATCAATATCAAATAATTTATTGATAACAATTAAGTACCTTAATATAATAGATTTCTATTCAAATGGGCAAAAATTGCTTTTTAGCAACAAAAAATTATTTTGCTAGGACTGTCTGGGAGTCATCTGAGTGGTGAGGGGAAAACTGAAAACTAGCTGTTATTGGCAGAGAGGTTTTGAACTCTCTTTGTTATTGGTCTATTAACCAATATACCTCACGGAGATGTCCCCATGGAAAGTCGAAACTCCCGCCCATGCAATCCTGCTGATTAGAAGGTTCTGCTTGTATTTTCAACCAGAAACTATCAGGAAATGTTTTCACACTTTTACAGTGTTAGTTTCATCAGCCGTGTTACAATGTGGTAAAAAGCACGGGCAAAACAGAATTCTGACAGCACTGGGCCTTTAGCAAATCACATGATAATATGCATGGACTCAGTCTGAGTGCAATAATAGTGGTTAACTTGATTTTTGAATGACTCCCCAATCTCCGTACCCCACACATACAATTATCTGTAAGGTCCCTTAGTCGAATACTGAATTTCAAGCACAGATTCTATCGCAAAGACCAGGGAGATTTTCCACAGCCTCATCATGATCATAGCTGCTCTGTAGCTAGCTAGTAATTAGCTTGATGCTTTGCTTACCTTGTGCCTGGGCTGCTGCATGCCTTGCTAGACAATATTTGTGTGCCTAAAATCTGTGTGCAACCACGATTGTGCTTCCACCCCCCCCCCCTCCACGCCTACCCCCCTCAGCTCCAAATCCCTACCTTTTCTTTTTCCAATCCCAAATCCTTTCTCTTCCCCCTCTTTCTCTGTGGCATGCCAATGAAGATAAGTGTGTGTCTGCATTATTACTGCCAGCTTCTCATGTTGCTTCTGCTGATACTACTTCCTCTGATACTAAAACTGTTCACTTGAAACCAGTGACTATACCCCACAGTGTCACTCGCTTCTACGACGATGACGAGTTCTCCCTCCTCCACCACTTCCTGGTGATCTTTAACCTTTAACATTTGTCCTCCATAGCCAATAATAACTCAGATAACCCCTTGTTATAACCTCACTCAGTCAGCCAATCAACAACAACCATCATGTCACGCTGTGACCATTTTCCATATCCATGGGTAACCTCCAACCTCCTCATCCTTCTAATAATGTACACGGTGACTAACGTTGGTTTGTTATGATTCCTCCTGCCCTGCATTGCGCTGTCCAGCATGTCACGTTGACAGCTCACAGACTCCAATCTAACACATTGGTTAATTCCCTCTGAAAAGCTCAGAGTTAGTAGACCATTGGCCTCAATTTGATTACAGAGGAACAGATATATACATCTCAAAATCTCAGCATTTACTTGACTTGAATGAATCACACGCATACTTTTATAAGGGTTAGTGCATGCAGAGATGGTACACATGGCACACATACAGTATGCGTACAATACACACAAAAAACATGCAAAAGAAATGCAAAAATCTAAGTCTCTGCTTAGGTAAGGTGAATACTGCAGTAGAGAAAGATTGCAAATGCCCATATTCAGGACACAGGCTAAATGAAAATGTGATTTTGTTAGATAACCCCCAACTGTGGTTCATTATGGGTATCTTGAAGTCCCTCAGTTCTTGTTGCCCTCCTGTAGACTACAGTACTGCAGGGGGGGGGGGGGGGTGAAAGGATGGAGGAAGAGAGAGAAGGGAGAAGAAGAGGGTAGCAACCTCACCTCACAGCCCATACACCATTCAAGTCACATAAAAACTGAGATGTTTGTATTAGAAGAAGAAGAAAAAACTGTTTTGGTGCCATGCTTGCTTCAAAACCAGTTTGGAGATATTTACAGTATTTCGATGTAACTGCTGGTCAGCCAGGCAGGGCCGGTGGGCCCTAGAATACTGTAAGTACTGCATTACTACCCTGCCTGCATCATTTTGCTGTGGTAAAGAAATAAGCAGGTGATTTCTTAGTCATGATGATAAACACAGTATTTTAAGAGTTGTGATGTGAATAATGTTGCCTCTATTTTATCTTCAAGCACAAAACAGAGGTCTGCTACAGAGTTCTCCCCTTGCATCCCAAATGAAATCCTGCTCCATCCCAAATGGCACCCTATTCCCTACATGGTGTATTACTTTTGACCAGAACCCATAGGGTGCCATTTGGGACGCAACCTCTTTCTCAGCGAGCGGTTCTTTGTTGGGCTGCAACCTTGCATTTTTCCTGGGCAAAGAGAGAAAAATGGGAACGTTAGTTATCTTACTGATGATTAAGAGTCTCAGCGTTGTCGGAAAGGGGATCATTTTGCGGGTGGCTTAATGTGAGATCCTGCAGACCATCTGTGTGTGTTGGGAGATCAACTGGGAATTGAAACGTCAAGGCCTGGTTTTTGCTGCTTGCTATGCCTCACCTGCACAACGATTTGCAACCCTCTGCTCTGTGAGGTTATAGTCACAGAAATACAGTCATATAGTCTGAGATTGGCAGTAGTGGTACCCTGATATATCTAAAAGTTTGGCAACTTCGACTTTTAAAAACTTTCCTCTTTCTTAGTTTTTGACCTGAGATCACCTTAAATTGGAATCACGGAATGGCACATAACTGTGGCCTATACCCAACCTCGAACAGCCAGCCCCCTCCCCTCGTCTCACCACTCTCGCTCTCTCTCTCGCCCTCCCTCTCTCTCTCTTTGTCTCTTACCCTCCTCTCCTCCTTCCCTCCTTCCCTCCCTCTGTTTTTCCCTCTGTTGGCCATGTCACGTGCTCAAGCGATGTCCGTCTCCGTGGCAACCCATGTTAATGCCATCCATCTGTATCACAGAGTTTGCAGGTAGCCTAGCGGTTAAGAGCGTTGGGCCAGTAACCCAAAGGTTGCTGCTTTGATTCCCCGAGTTGGCTAGGTGAACACTCTCTGTGCCCTTGAGCAAGGCAGGTAACCCTAAATGCTCTGGATAAGAGTGTCTGCTAAAATGTAAATGATGGTTCTTGTCTTTGCAGAGACGACAGCCAACATGACTATCTATCACCTCTCCTCACTGACTGACTGAGCCCATGCAAATACACATTCATTTATCACAGTGATTCCTCACTTGGTTGGAGCTAATTAACTTACTGCTGTGCTTGAGTGAGCCAAATGAAGACATTATGTGCGCATACATCCTCTTTCAGTTTATTTGTTCAAAGTAGTACCGCTCTCAAATTATACAACATTAGCTATACCCTGCTGTGTTTCCGACCTGTTTGTCGGAAGTCTACAACAGCTCAATACATCTCACTTGGTACACTGGTTGAGTCGACGTTGTTTCCTCATAATTTTAATGAAATGACATTGAACTAACGTGGAATAGACGTTGAACTGACTGACGTCTCTGCCAGGCAAAAATTATACATCGGAGGTGTCGAATAGCAATTTTTTTGGGGTTGCTTGTACATTTCTATTGGTACCTATTTTGGAAGTACATACCGGAGTAAATGAAGACAGTTGCTCAGCGAAACGTATCGAACGTACTTTGACATTATAACGCTTGCATAGCTGTCTAATGGGAGTTTGAATCTGAGCTTCCTGGGCGTTAGAGGGGAGACATGTCATAGTCATCGGCAACATCTCTAGCGCACAGATACTGCGTCAGGTTTCCACTAGCTTCCACAGCCACAAAGTCAAGTTAATTTAAGGTTAGCGTAAGGCGTACAGTTGGCAGTGTGATTAAGGTTAGGGTGAATGTTAGAATTAGGTTTAAAATCAGATTTTAAGAAGATGAATTGCCAAAATAGGCAGGGTTTATGACTTTATGGCTGTGTTAACTAGTGACAACTCTCTCCCGCCTCAATTTAGAGCCACGCCTCAAAGTTGTGTTTCGCTCAGAATTTGAATTGATTAGCATGTCACTCAGTAAATCCACACAAGCTAAATTCCAAACAGTGCCACTGTTACCAGGCTTTATGTGAAATTTGAGCCTGGGGACAAGGTCCGATCTGTCATAAACCTCTGCGTCTCTCCCTGTTTGACTCACACGGCACGTAGATCTCCCCTCCCCTTCTATTTAGTTAGACCAACATGGTGAAAACCCTGTAAGACACAATCTACGCCCCTCACGGCCAGAATATTCAGACTCTAAACTTAAATTATACTAGTGAAACACATTTTGTGACCATTCTCAGCATTCCTAGTCAAGGGGTGTGTGTGAGCACTTTTGCTGCCATGCCATTGAGCTATGTATATTTAATGCATGCAAAGTGAGTAGCATTGCAGCATTAATTCAGACGTAATGAGCAGTACTTCCCAGCACTTAAGGGGATTTCTAATGGTGTATGGTAGATAACAAGGGAGAAGAAACCTCTTCTATTCACTCACACTTAGACACAAAACGAGTGTTAGATAGCTAGCTTACTCTGAATATGGTAGGGAAGCTATAGACTAACAGCAGTAATACGCTCCAGGTGTGTCTTAATCCGCATACCAAAGAAGGAAATCCAAAGGCACTCGTGAGAAATCCAGCCTTATAGGCCACCATAGGCATTTTTTTTGAAAATGTAACATGAAAGGGGAGGAAAGTCCTTTTTCACTGTTGAGTAATAGATACATAACATGTGGTCCCACCCTAACTAACTATAGCAGAGTTGCCATAGGCCTCTATTGTCCCAGAGAACAGCGGTATACCCTGCAGCAACAGCCAGGCCTGACCATTGAGGTATTGAGCTATCCCAGTCACCCATGCAGTGTCTCCCATCATACCTCCACTTCTTCTGCCTCTCACACCCCTATGCTCTCCCCCTGCAGTGAGGCGTGTGCCACCCCGGTTCTCCATCCCTCCCAACAACCACGAGGTGATGCCGGGTGGCAGCGTGAACCTGACGTGCGTGGCGGTGGGAGCACCCATGCCCTACGTCAAGTGGATGATGGGGGTGGTAGAGCTGACTAAGGAAGAAGAGATGCCCATTGGGAGGAATGTTTTGGAGGTCACCAACATTCGCCAGTCTGCCAACTACACCTGCGTGGCGATATCGTCGCTTGGTATGATCGAGACCACTGCACAGATCACCGTCAAAGGTGAGAGGGCTGGGAGAAGTGTGAGAGAGGGGGTGTGGGAGTTTGAGTGTTTGTTTTGCCTGGTATTTGGTATTTTATTAGGATCCCCAGTAGCTGTTGCGAAGGTGGGAGCTGCTCTTCCTGGGGTCCACACAAAACATGAAACATGACATAATACAGAATATTAATAGACAAGAACAGCTCAAGGACAGAACTACATCAATTTAAAAATGGCACACGTAGCCTGGGATGCAGGGAATTAGCTATGTGTGGTATCTAGCAAAGTAGCCCTCATTCAAGATCAACATGTCAACATCCAAAATCAATAGATGGATTTGGATCAAGATCAACATGCAAAGGAGATATTTTAGATAAATATTAGATAGACATGTTAAAAATGTCTCACTATGTCTTGGACTGCACTATAAGAGCATGGTATTCATTAATCATGATCCATTACATCTAACGGCACAACAAGCTTAATACTAATATAGAAATATACTTTTCTTTCTTTAAACATGTATACAGCATTGTGTGAAAGAATCAAAAAGTCTTAAAATGAATTACACGCAATCCTCTAAAAGCAGAGTCATATGGGAAGATATGAAATGCAAGGTGATAAAAATGAAAGACTTCCAATTAATCATTTAATCACTTGATTTTCTCTCTCTTTGGTTATCCTTATAAAATATATTTTTGAGCAACATATTAAATTGGATTTATTAGTAGATTATTTTGGTAAAATGAAATGACCAAATCACTGAAACGACTTGCATACGTTTTTTATTCCTTTTGGGGGTTATTTTAACAGAGGGGATACAGATAGGTGGGAGAAACAGATTGAAGGGTTGGAGAGGGGAATTTAACCCATGTCTTTGGCGGGGAGAGGGGTGATGGGTCTAAGCCGGGTGCGTTACCACCAGACCATGGGCTCTGCATGACTTACATTCATTTATTTTAACACTGGAACCGCTGGGCTTTGATGGACCCCTCTTCAAGCTAATCACCATTCCTGCTGACTGCAACATTCTAACAGTGTAATTGATCTATTTCAAATGCTATCGCAAAAAAATATATATAATTTGGTTGTGTTTATGAAGGCCTTGGGCAACATTAGAATACGATTTTAATTTAATTTAAAATAACACATTAGTTTATGTTACTGTAGACTATATGTAAAAACAAAACAAATGTGCCAAAATTCAAGTGTTCAGTCAATTTTATTCGTGGAGTGCCTTTGTTACAACTATAAAACAGAAAACATATGTGTTGGAACACGGTAACAGCTTATTTTAATAATGACAAAAAAATATAGTAATACCCCAATCACCAAGACCAAAAAACATCAGTAGCCTAAACATCATTACCAGCGCCAAGTGCCTTGATAAATAGTCAAACTCGGCACAAAAGTAATAATGGCATTACAATGAATATAAGTGTCGATATAACAGCAGTCAAAAATTGTCCATTATTGTCAGCTCATGCTTACATGGTGTCGGCTAGGTTTTATTTAGCCATTATTCCTTGTCCTAACAGTTTTCGTAACTTCCTTGACCCACTTTGACATACGTTTGCTTGCTTGTAGCATGTAATTGTCTCCGGTTTTCTTTTTGTGTTCCCATTGTCTTGTCATTCTTCATCACCATTGTGGAGTACAACTGCTGTGCAGGTGCCTTATTTTGCACAGAGGGAGGGAGCTCCCGTCTCACGCTGTTCATGGTGCCGGACAGACGTGTTTTCTTTGCAAGCAAATTGTTCACCAATGACAGTGAAGTTAAGAAATTGTCCATGGTGACATTTCCAATGTAAGGTTCCACAAGCCCCATCACCACATTCTCTGACACTCGCTCACCTACTGCCCGGTGTGGATATTTTGCCAGATATTGAAAGTCGTTCAGCATGTACAATTACGCACACTCTCATTGTGTAACCTACTCCAAGTAGGCCAGAGTAGACTGATAAGACTGCTTTGGTTTGGTGGACTGATATAGGGTACAAATCATTTAAAGATTTTAATTAGACTGGATCAATGCAATAGAATGGCCTGCCTTGCTCTTCATTCACAATTGATGAATACATAATTATGCATTGTTCGCTTCCCCTCGTTCATCAACTCACCCCATCATACTTGACTTAATTTATTTAATCTGGTGTCATATGTGTGAAATTCGTTTCGGTATAGTTTAGGTTCAGTTTCGTGGCAATTATCGGGGTGATTATCAGATGAGCACTGCACTTTCAACTGTCTACAGAAGGAGCGGAGCAGGCTCTACTGTTGGGAGAAGGAGAGGGGATGTGGGAAAACCATTTAAAAAAAAGACATTCCCTCCTTAAACTGGTTATAACTCCAGTTCTGTTTGTGATATTAAGATTCTAACAACAACAGTGTGTTATATGGATGTATTTAGGAAAAGTCAAAGATGGAGGGGGGCATGACTTAAAAAAAGGCAGAGTAATAACACATTATAATTCATGAGGAGTCAAAATTACTGCTTTAGCGGTTCTAGCACTATATGTTTTTTTTTTTAAATTATTATTATAAATTCACACCAAAATTATTTCTAACAGTGTGGCTGTGTGGTTGAGTAGATACAATTCCAACAAAATGTATCATCTTACTGCCCCTCCTGTTTCTAATCTGTCTAAATAAAGCATTGAAAAAATAAAGGTGGAATTCCACAAAAAATATTCTCCATAGGCCCTTATCATCAGTCAATGTTTAGGCTGTAAACAGTTTGCATTTCAATACCATTGATTGTATGATAAACACGGTGTTTGTGTTTTGATGCTAACTTTTACATGCATGCACTGAAACCCAAAGAAGTGTTTTCACAACACTCTCTTAAACCCCCAATTTTCAGGTTAAAGAACTACTTTGGGTGTTTCAGACAACTTCATTTCTGTTTTAAAGCACTTACATTGGATTTACATTGAAGCACCCTCCAAAAAATGTCAGCTTAGGTTCTCTACTTTTCATGGTTTCATTACACAGTCATGGTGTTATGAGACTTTCTATTTTTACAGTGCAGATGCCAGCGTGTTCATTAATATTGTCATCAAGAATTCAATATGGCGGAAACTTTACCTTCCTGAAAACCTAACTATGACAAACTAGCGAGGAAAGCGTTTTGTGTTTACTTTCCAATTACAATGGGATCCTGCTTTCAGGAAATACAGTAGGCTTTCTCACTGCTTCTAATATGAACATCACAACGTATTATTATTATTGTTTTTAAGGAAGGGTCTTAGCTACATGCTAATGGTTCCAAATCGAATTGGCCAAAAGACTCAGTTGAACATTTAATTCACTACTTTGTTCATTGCATGTGGAATGCTTGAAACCCAAATCAGTTCTCATATCATCTCTACATCCTCTGAGTTTAGTGAGTTGAGTACATGGAGAGAACATTAAGTCAGTTCCTTCTCCTAGGGATTACTATTTGCACTGGCTGAAACAACACATAATATTAGAGCATTTGTGACGCTCAAATACCTATCAGTCTAATCAATCATTAATTCACTAGAGTTATTAAATAGAATCTCAGTTATTTCAAAGATTTTTGAAGAGGAAAGCACTACTACTTCTAGTAATGTAGACATATTTTCTGAATGAATGTGGCCCGATGGTAATATTAACAAAACACAACATGACTATCAAAAAACAAATAATAAAGTACACTGTCATCCGTTTTTGTAATTTTATCAGTAACTTACTGTATTAATCAACAATATGATGCTGTATAAACTGAATACAGTAGATTACCGTAGAATGTACAGTAAACTATTTGTTTTACAGCACACTGTAAGCCCTTTCTGTAATTTCAACAGTAAAACACTGTAGAGTGCAGAGTAAAATACTGTAAATGTGTTTTACAATATTAATTATGTTGCATTTTGTGGAAAATGTTTTGGGCGAGGAAAAAGTTTCTGGCTCATTAACATATTTAAGGCGTGCCTTGTAAGAGGCTATATTTGTTGCACCCGTGAGTGAGAATGCTGTACCCCCACAGAATACAGTAATGTACTATTTTTTCTAAATTCTACCAACCTTGTCCTGAAACTTTACAGTGTCTTATTGGCACTGCTGCCAATAATTTACTGTCATTCAGAATTCGGGACCAATTTTGCTTTTTTGGAGCATCAAAAACCTTTTGACCACATGTGGGTGTGTGGTAACGTTTCTCATTCATTAACATATTTTGAGGCATGTCTTGCATAAGGCTATATTTGTTGCACCATTGAGAGTGCTGTACCAATTTCAGTGACATGTGGTTCCCTAACAATTGCACTTATATATGGAACAGATCAGAGTGACAGCAAGTCTCAAATCTTTAACGGTTGAGCGGCTAGCAATTTCATTTTGATCTGTTTTGCCCTGTAGTCACTGTCAGTTTAGAAGCCGTTCTTAAGGCCTAAAGTGCAAGTGACATAAAACACCAAATATCAGCTGGTATGCTGTAATAAATAATTAAATATTCACTATTAGCAAATGCTGAATGGATTTTCCGTTTAATTCAACAATAAATACTGTATTGATGTTTTGCTTTTAATTTACTGCAGCATACTGTAAATTATGGTGCATTTAGAAATATTGTGGGAAGAGAAATAATTGCTGGCTCAGTAACATTCTGTATTTTAAGGTGTGCCTTGTCAGTGGCTATATTTGTTTCGCCTGTTAGTGAGAGTCCTGTACCAATTGAAGTGATATATGGTAGTAGTTCCCTAACAATTAAATGTATATAGGGAACAGGTCAGAGTAGTAGCGGGTCTTAAACCTTTTAATGGTTGACTATTTATCCATGTCCATTTGATCTGTTTAGCCCTGTAATAATGGCCAGATTGGCAGCCTTTGTTCAGGCCTCTAGAAGTACAAGTGATATTTAACACCCAGTATTCATTAGTATGCTATAATATGCAAATGCATACAGCCAACCTGCTTGCTCTAATCCATTGTAATTACTGTAGGATTTTTTTTTTTTTTTTTTTTTTTACAGTTTAATAGTCACTTGTGCTTTGTTTCATTGCTCTGGCATCATGTTTAGGCCTCTAGAAGCACAAGTGATATAAAACACCCAGTATTCATTAGTATGCTATAATATGCAAATGCATACAGCCAACCTGCTTGTTCTAATCCCTTGTAATTACTGTAGGATTTTTTTTTTCTTCTTCAGTTTAATAGTCACTTGTACTTTGTTTCATCGCTCTGGCATTAAGTTAACGTGAATATCTCACTATTGCATTGGCACTTTCCATAGACAGTTAGAATTATATCATAAGATGTATTGTTGTAATTACAATTCTTTTGAAGACGAATGCATCCTTAAATACAACAACATGTTCAGTAACGATTATAGAAACGTTTTACTTGCTATGACTGTGATGTGTTTCTTTAATCAACCGTGGTTGAATGCACTGACTGTAAGTTGTTAAGGACAAGAGCGCCCGCTAAATGACCAAAATGTCCATTTAAAAATGAAAACTTTCAAAGAACTCTGGGTAATATGTCGCTGCATGCGTAATTCCAATAATATACTGTAAATTAGATGACAGTGCCATTTTTGGTACTATAAAATGCATTACCATGAAATGGATTACGGTAGCTGTACGTTAATATAAATCAACGTAACTTACTGGCCAATTGCTGCAGGAAAGGTTTTAAGGTGTAAGCAAAATACAACTCCCCAATTAACTCATGATATCACTCACAGTGTTGACAGATGGTGGGATATTTTCAAGTCCTGGGAGAGGCTCTCTCTTCTCTACAGACTCACACCTACTGATGAATAAGTATTCCGCAACGTTGTATATGTGATGCATGCATAATAGGCCCTAAAATAGTCTAACTTCTAACTTAACATCACTCAAAACTCAGAGCAATACAGTCAGGGTTTCAAAAGTTTTTCAAGCTTCTTTTGCCTTTTTTGGATATGACGCATAATTTTATGTCCCATATGCCACCCTTTTTCCTACATAGTGCACTACTTTTGACCAGGGCACCATGGGCCCTGGTCAAAAGTAATCACTATATAGGGAATAGCGTGCCATTTGGGATGCAGGCAATAATAGCAGATGTCAATAGCAGATGTCAACCAAGGCGTTGGGAATTTGGGGGGGCTGTAGGGTTGATCTCTTTCTCTAAAACCTCTCGGTTGCAGTGTCTCATCCCTAATGACCATCTGACGTCTGGAGGCGAGCGGTTCTCCCTGTTTTACACCTCTTACTTTAGCAGATCCATTTGGACTCTGACAGTAGTACAATAATGCACAACACAAAAGTGATTTAGCAAACATTTTCAGGCACAATGTTATTACAATGCAGCCTCTTTCCATTTACGATGGAAACAAGAAAACCTGGGAGAGTGTGTACATTACCATTACCATGAGGTAACGGGACAGATAATCACTTTCTTTGCAGAATGGACCTACATCTTGAGTGTTTCAAACTCAAATGCTCTGCGAGTGCAGAAAAAAATACAGTCATATTATACTCTTATATGTTATATTCTGTATTATAAACTGGGTGGTTTGAGCCCTGAATGCTGATTGGCTGAAAGCTGTGGTATATCAGACCGTATACCATGGGTATGACAAAAATACATATTTTTACAGTTCGAATTACATTTGTAAGCAGTTTATAATAGCAATAAGGCACTTATGGGGTTTGTGGTATATGGCCAATATGCCATGGCTAAGGGTTGTATCCAGGCATTCTCTGTTGCGTCATGCATAAGAACAGCCCTTAGCTGCTGTATATTGGCCATATACCACACCACTCACCTTGCAAGTCAACAGAATGTTAAATAATTGTAAAATATGAAAATAAAACCATATCAAGAAATCCTAGCACAAAACCAGCTAGATAACATACATTCAGTTCACTCCATTTTACATGTCTTACATTGATTTTGAGTCGGTCTGCTTTAGTCTGCTTTCTATGCTGGTTATTTATTCAAGACTAACAAAAACTCTTCTTCAGTATCTTTACACTCCCTAAGTATTATAACTTTGTATTGATACTCATTTACCTCACATTGAACACATTTGTCTTTTTGCCAAAGGCATGCTCCAAGCCCTGAACTAGTTTTTCTGGATCAATATGTAAATAAAACGAAAATAGAAAAGACTCATTACTCTATTCATCTCTCTATTCAAGACTCTGACTCTCAACTTAATTGAAGGAGAACGTTTTGCCCTAGATAGCAAAGAAGGAAATAATGGGCTTTCTATATATGTATATATATAGCGAGTGAGAGAAAAAGAAAGAGAGAGCAACAAAGAGAGAGAGAGAGAGAGAGAGAGCGCTGAATGGTCACACTGGTTGAGAGACACTTTGCTTTGAGAGATAATGAACATGGCTGGCTTGGCCCCTCTAGTGACAGGTGAGGGACTGAAAGAGACAGGCTCTGAACAGTGATTGACTGATAGGATGTGAGTGCTGTCCTTCTCGCTCTTTTCGCTCTTGTTGCTGCTCACAGCTCTGGGGCCTGCATTAGTGAGATAGAGCACTTTCAGCCTTTTTTACGTCTTTATTTGTAGTATTATGTTAGCAGGACTGGACGAAGGATGAGAGAATATAATGGAATAGAACAAAATAGAATAGAATGGAATAGTATACTTTATTGTCTGTTAAAACAGAAATGTATCGTTTTGCGGTTGTGAGCTTCAATGACCTGTGTATTTCTCTCCCTCCCCAATGGTCTATCTGACAGCCCTGCCCAAGCCCCCCACCTCCCTGATTGTGACTGAGACCACAGCCACCAGCGTCACTCTGACCTGGGACTCTGGGAACCCTGAGCCTGTGTCCTACTACGTCATCCAGTACCGGGCCAAGGTCTCTGACAACGGCTTCCAGGAGGTACGTTCCAATGGTTTGAATGACTCAGTGGGTGCTAGCAACACCAAGGCTGTGGGTTCCATTCTCACATGGTTGTGGGTTCTATTCCTGCATGGGCCACATATGCTGAATGTACAGTATGTGTCATGGTCAATGTTGACAGTTCTGTAAGTCACTTTGGAAAAAATAGACTGCTAAATGACCATATTACTATGATGTCGCTATATTTTAGGTCGACGGAGTAGCCACCACACGCTACAGCATCGGAGGGCTCAGCCCCTACTCTGAGTACGAGTTCCACGTCATGGCGGTGAACAACATTGGGCGTGGCCCTCCCAGCAGCCTCGTGGACACCAGGACCAGTGAGCAGGCTCCCTCCTCTCCACCGCTGGCTGTACAGGCTCGCATGCTCAGCGCATCCACTATGCTGGTCCAATGGGAGCCTCCCGAGGAGCCTAATGGACAGATCAGAGGGTAGGATATTCTATTAATATATCTTTTTAAGTCTTAATGAAGCCTTTGTAAACTCTTTATATGGCCTACATGCTTTATAAAGCCTGAATATGCAAACGTCACACAGCTAAAGGTTGATTTAACAGGTCTCTTCGTCTGATGATTGTTCCATTTTGTAAACTTGGCTAATTGATTGATTTTCTAACCCACTCCTCAGTTACCGGGTGTACTATAGCTCTGACCTCGGAGCCCCGCTGAGTGCGTGGCACAAGCATAACACCGATGACAGCAGACTGACCACCATCTCAGGGTTGACCACAGATATCACCTACAGCCTCAGGGTGCTGGGGTTCACCTCTGTAGGGGACGGACCTCCGTCTGATGTACTGCAGGTCAAGACCCAGCAGGGAGGTGAGTGGACACTGAAGGAGGGACAGTACCTAGTGCACTACCTAGGTGGTAAGTGTACAACTTGTGTAGCAGGGGAGTGGTGAGCGGCCACTGCTACCAATGAAGAAGGGACACTACCTAGGTGGTAAGTAGACCCTGTATGAAACAGGAGGCACTTTGTGTGTTCGGTCTGTTTCAGCTCCTTAACCACCCTCTGCTGTAGGACAATCTTCAAGCTCAAGTCTCCCAAGTAGAGGTTTCACTTTTCACTAAGTGACAATCCATATCCACAAGGGCATATTATCTCCTGTGCTGTATCCTCCGAGAAACAAAGTAGGTGTCTACTCTGCAGTTTCCTCCTCTTCTGACACATTTGAGAAGAAAGGTGATAAAGTGATGCAGTGCCACTGGGTTATTTTGCCGTGCAGCAACAGTCTTCTGAATTGGTTTCTTTGTACTGTGGATGTACTCTAGCTTTTCAAGCTATAAAGGAGCCACTCGCGAAGGTGTTCTGTATATTGCTGGTACTTGTGAAACAGTAGTCTCAGCGCTATTACAGAGTGATTCATGCGAAAGTGCAGCGCATCTCCTGTGTCTCACGGCGCGTCCACAGACTCTACAGCAGTCTATATGATTCCACACTGAGTAATTCACTTTGTCCCAGTCCAAGTCATCAACCCCTCTGTCCAAAGCGTGTGCTTCCCTTTGTGGTTAAAAGAAAATAACTGGTGTAAGACATTCCAATGCTTTTAGATGGATGGGAAGGAGTGCACATGGGCATGCTGCGGCAGAATTAAGACGTAACCCCTATGTATCCTGAGAGGTAAAGTCTCTCTCTCTCTCTTTCTCTCTGCCTGTAGTACCAGCCCAGCCATCTAGCTTCGAGGCAGAGGCAGAGTTGGACACCCGCATCATGTTGTCGTGGCTGTGGCCTGTCCAGGACCAGATCACCAAGTACGAGCTCATGTACTGGGAGGCTAACTCTGGCAATAAGGTAAATTACAACTTTAAACCTGTCGCCAGCACATCCTACCCTTACTGATAATGCAATCCCCCTACACCAGGAATAGTGTAATCCGTCTCGTAGTACCATGAAACATTTCATGTTTCTGTTATGTTTTACTCTGTCAGTGGACTTTCTGTAAGATATTTCAGATGTTGCAAATGCAATATAGGATCCGAAATGTAATTCCTACTTTGTGTACCTTTTATGTGGAAGTGTTACATATTACCTTTGAGGATTACAACATCTACAGTTCTCATTGTGCTTTTTGAACAACCTCTAGTGACAGACATACACAGAAATAGAGTAGCGATCTTGCTAGTGCCGACAACATTTGTTTCTGGGTCCTTTTTTCTCGACTCTTCTGAGACTTTTACTAATGTCTATTGTGCCTGTTTTCTTCCTCAGCTCCATGTGACCTTCCCTCCAGCGGGGTCCTATGCTGTGGAGGGTCTGAAGCCAGACACCCTCTACATGTTCTCCCTGGCTGCTCGCTCTGAGATGGGTCTTGGCGTCTACACCCAACTTATTGAGGCCAGGACTGCCCAGTCCAGTAAGTACTGTACCTCAACTCCCAGACCCAAACCTATAGCTTTTTACCTCTCTTTACATGGAGCTGACTAGTTTTTGGTCCACACCCCGACGCCCAGACACAAACAGAGGCTTTTTACCTCTCTTTACCTGGAGCTGACTAGTTTTTGGTCCACACCCCGACGCCCAGACACAAACAGAGGCTTTTTACCTCTCTTTACCTGGAGCTGACTAGTTTTTGGTCCACACCCCGACGCCCAGACACAAACAGAGGCTTTTTACCTCTCTTTACCTGGAGCTGACTAGTTTTTGGTCCACACCCCGACGCCCAGACACAAACAGAGGCTTTTTCTTCTTCTACGTGCAACCCTTTCGCTCGAACAAGCTTTACTCTAGGACTTTAATGAATTCTTCTGCCTCTTACAAGAATGTGGAGTCAACACCTCATTGAGGTGGACAAAAGGTAGGTCATATTTTGCTCCTCAAACCCATCTGATCTTGAGGGGAAAACGCTATGTGTGTACTATGAATGGACCAAACCATCGATCAGGTGACACCACTCATTCCTATGTGAAGACTCAAAAGTGCATTGAAGCAAAATGATGTCGGTTAAGAAGACATCTCATTGAGACATAACATGCGCAGTTTGAGCTGCTCCAGGAAGTGACGTTGCAGGCGAGCTCAGTGCTGCCCCCTCTCATTGAGGAACTCAAGTTGAAGGCCGACCGGGGTACTGCAGGCTTATCCTTATAACTTCTGTTTGCAATTTGAAAGTATTAGGTTCAAGAACATACATCTGGTGTATTGGAATTAATTATTTGTACCATGATTGTCTTTGAAAAAAAAATGTTTTATTCACACAAAGATTGACCATGAAGATTGGCATTTTTCTATTCACTATAACGGGGAAACAATGCCTGCAGTATAGCGGTTGGCCTTGAACTTCAGCGGCTTCAATGAGAGGGGGCAGTCGTTCTCCCCTGACAGGTACAGTACATGCCAGCACTGTGAGGAACATTCCTTCTCCCTATTTGCAGTCAGTCGATAACAAATCACTACCAGTAGACCCTTGCACATTTTGACAAACAGTATGATAAACCCAGTGCGCCACATTCGACTGAG